>NC_092335.1:192888571-193225000 GCF_046630445.1 Rutidosis leptorrhynchoides
TGACTTAACGACTCAGTTAAAATGTATATACATGTAGTGTTTTAATATGTATTTATACACTTTTGAAAGACTTCAATACACTTATCAAAATACTTCAACTTAACAAAAATGCTTACAATTACATCCTCGTTCAGTTTCATCAATAATTATACTCGTATGCACCCGTATTCGTACTCGTACAATACACAGCTTTTAGATGTATGTACTATTGGTATATACACTCCAATGATCAGCTCTTAGCAGCCCATGTGAGTCACCTAACACATGTGGGAACCATCATTTGGCAACTAGCATGAAATATCTCATAAAATTACAAAAATATGAGTAATCATTCATGACTTATTTACATGAAAACAAAATTACATATCCTTTATATCTAATCCATACACCAACGACCAAAAACACCTACAAACACTTTCATTCTTCAATTTTCTTCATCTAATTGATCTCTCTCAAGTTCTATCTTCAAGTTCTAAGTGTTCTTCATATATTTTACAAGTTCTAGTTACATAAAATCAAGAATACTTTCAAGTTTGCTAGCTCACTTCCAATCTTGTAAGGTGATCATCCAACCTCAAGAAATCTTTGTTTCTTACAGTAGGTTATCATTCTAATACAAGGTAATAATCATATTCAAACTTTGGTTCAATTTCTATAACTATAACAATCTTATTTCAAGTGATGATCTTACTTGAACTTGTTTTCGTGTCATGATTCTGCTTCAAGAACTTTGAGCCATCCAAGGATCCGTTGAAGCTAGATCCATTTTTCTCTTTTCCAGTAGGTTTATCCAAGGAACTTAAGGTAGTAATGATGTTCATAACATCATTCGATTCATACATATAAAGCTATCTTATTCGAAGGTTTAAACTTGTAATCACTAGAACATAGTTTAGTTAATTCTAAACTTGTTCGCAAACAAAAGTTAATCCTTCTAACTTGACTTTTAAAATCAACTAAACACATGTTCTATATCTATATGATATTATAACTTAATGATTTAAAACCTGGAAACACGAAAAACACCGTAAAACCGGATTTACGCCGTCGTAGTAACACCGCGGGCTGTTTTGGGTTAGTTAATTAAAAACTATGATAAACTTTGATTTAAAAGTTGTTATTCTGAGAAAATGATTTTTATTATGAACATGAAACTATATCCAAAAATTATGGTTAAACTCAAAGTGGAAGTATGTTTTCTAAAATGGTCATCTAGACGTCGTTCTTTCGACTGAAATGACTACCTTTACAAAAACGACTTGTAACTTATTTTTCCGACTATAAACCTATACTTTTTCTATTTAGATTCATAAAATAGAGTTCAATATGAAACCATAGCAATTTGATTCACTCAAAACGGATTTAAAATGAAGAAGTTATGGGTAAAACAAGATTGGATAATTTTTCTCATTTTAGCTACGTGAAAATTGGTAACAAATCTATTCCAACCATAACTTAATCAACTTGTATTGTATATTATGTAATCTTGAGATACCATAGACACGTATACAATGTTTCGACCTATCATGTCGACACATCTATATATATTTCGGAACAACCATAGACACTATATATGTGAATGTTGGAGTTAGCTATACAGGGTTGAGGTTGATTCCAAAATATATATAGTTTGAGTTGTGATCAATACTGAGATACGTATACACTGGGTCGTGGATTGATTCAAGATAATATTTATCGATTTATTTCTGTACATCTAATTGTGGACAACTAGTTGTAGGTTACTAACGAGGACAGCTGACTTAATAAACTTAAAACATCAAAATATATTAAAAGTGTTGTAAATATATTTTGAACATACTTTGATATATATGTATATATTGTAATAGGTTCGTGAATCAACCAGTGGCCAAGTCTTACTTCCCGACGAAGTAAAAATCTGTGAAAGTGAGTTATAGTCCCACTTTTAAAATCTAATATTTTTGGGATGAGAATACATGCAGGTTTTATAAATGATTTACAAAATAGACACAAATACGTGAAACTACATTCTATGGTTGAATTATCGAAATCGAATATGCCCCTTTTTATTAAGTCTGGTAATCTAAGAATTAGGGAACAGACACCCTAATTGACGCGAATCCTAAAGATAGATCTATTTAGCCCAACAAGCCCCATCCAAAGTACCGGATGCTTTAGTACTTCGAAATTTATATCATATCCGAAGGGTGTCCCGGAATGATGGGGATATTCTTATATATGCATCTTGTTAATGTCGGTTACCAGGTGTTCACCATATGAATGATTTTTATCTCTATGTATGGGATGTGTATTGAAATATGAAATCTTGTGGTCTATTGTTACGATTTGATATATATAGGTTAAACCTATAGCTCACCAACATTTTTGTTGACGTTTTAAGCATGTTTATTCTCAGGTGATTATTAAGAGCTTCCGCTATCGCATACTTAAATAAGGACGAGATTTGGAGTCCATGCTTGTATGATATTATGTAAAAACTGCATTCAAGAAACTTATTTTGTTGTAACATATTTGTATTGTAAACCATTATGTAATGGTCGTGTGTAAACAGGATATTTTAGATTATCATTATTTGATAATCTACGTAAAGCTTTTTAAACCTTTATTGATGAAATAAAGGTTATGGTTTGTTTTAAAATGAATGCAGTCTTTGAAAAACGTCTCATATAGAGGTCAAAACCTCGCAACGAAATCAATTAATATGGAACGTTTTTAATCAATAAGAACGGGACATTTCAGTTGGTATCCGAGCGTTGGTCTTAGAGAACCAGAATTTTGCATTAGTGTGTCTTATCGAGTTTGTTAGGATGCATTAGTGAGTCTGGACTTCGACCGTGTTTACTTGAAAAATGATTGCTTAACAAATTTTGTTGGAAACTATATATTTTTAACATGTGAATATTATGTGATATATTAATCTCTTAACGCGTTTGATATTATGTGATAGATGTCTACCTCTAGAACAAGTCCCATTGACTCACCTAATAATAATGAAGAGTTAAATGTAAATTGGAATGATTCGTGGACTGATTCACAAGTTCTCGAAGAGGAACCGGAAGAAGAGTCGGAACCGGAAGAAGAATCGGAACCGGAAGAAGAATCGGAACCGGATGAAGAAATAGAACCGGTGGGGGAAATAATAAAACGGTTAAGTAAAAGAAAATCCTCAACCAACCGACCAAGGTTAATTATGGTCAATGGTGTTTCCGCCAAGGAAGCAAAATATTGGGAGGATTACCAATTCTCCGATGAATCGGATTCCGACGAGAATTCCGATGATGTTATAGAAATTACCCCAACTGAATTTAAAAAGACAAAAGAAAATAATAAGGGAAAGGGCATAAAAATAGAGAAATCTATTTCCAATCCCGATGAACTTTATATGTATCGTCAACCCCCGAAGTCCTTAAGTTGTAACAATGACCCGGGAACCTCTAAACCACCAGGTTTTTCTAAACCAATGTGGAAAATAACGGCTCGTATTAGGGGAACATCATATATCCCTAGAAACTTGGCAAAACGAACCAAAACAGAAGAAGAAGAAACAAGTGAGTCGGAATAAGATAGTTGTATTCGTGTGGTGTAATATATGTAATATAGTGTGCTTATGCTTTATGATATATGTAAAAATTGCTTGTATTAATAAGTATTTTTTTTATAAATCTAACTCTTGTCTATTTTACAGTATAAAAACACAAAATGGATAGACAACCCAATATTTTAAGAGACCTACCCGGAGACATGATTGATGAAATCTTGTCTAGAGTCGGCCAGAATTCCTCGGCACAACTATTTAAGGCGAGATCAGTTTGTAAGACATTCGAAGAACGTTCCAAGAATGTCTTGGTTTATAAGAGACTTTCGTTTGAAAGATGGGGGATATCACATTGGGAAACCCATAAGTTACGATGTGTTTACTTTGACGCATATATTGCGGGGAACCCAAATGCTATTTTACGCAACGGGTTAAGAAATTATTTTGACTCAATATATCCGAATATTGGACTTTGTGATTTAGAAAAAGCGGCTAACATGCAACATAAAGAAGCATGTTATGCTTACGGATTAGTAATGTTCGCTTCTCACCAAAGTGAGAACAAGAACATCGGGCTACAACTATTAAACAAAACGTTTCCACAAGTGACGGAGTCGGTAATTGGGGTAAGAAATGAGGTTTTTAGATTATTACGGGACTGTTGGACATTACGTAACCCTCGTCCCTTTGACGACATTACAACACGCTGTCTTATCAATGGCCATAACGGTTATGTTCCACAAGACCAAGGATGGGAAGTAGTCCTAGTAAAACCAGAATGCATGACTTGTTTCTGGACGTATGAATTACGTGTCTTTATTGCCTTTGCTGAACGACTTGTTTACTAGCTAGAATTATCTTCACAACTATCTTGTATCAAAGTTATTGTGTGCTATATTTCATGCTTTATGTAAAATAAGCGGTATTGTAAGTTTGTAAAATATTGTATAAAAATTTGAACGCGAAATATTATTATAATCAGTTTTTCATATAGAATTGTAGTAGTTGAATTGTATATTAGCTACTAAGTATGAACTTAACGGGTAGGTACTACCCGAATTTAAACTTATAAAACGCTAATATGAAGAAAAAGCTTTTATAAATGAGTTCATATTATGCTACGAAATACTATTAACTACTCTTAATATTCTGTATGATTAACTTGTTCCATTTGACTATTTTGAAGGAAATGGCACCGACTACTCGACACACCGTGAATATGAATGAAGAGGAATTCCGTACTTTTCTAGCTTCAAACATAGCCGCAGTACAGGCTGCGCTACATACCAACAATAACCTTGGATCTGGCAGTACAGGAAATCGTGTAGGATGCACCTACAAAGAATTCACTGCCTGCAAACCTTTGGAATTTGATGGAACCGAAGGACCGATCGGATTGAAACGGTGGACCGAGAAGGTCGAATCGGTGTTTGCCATAAGTAAGTGTACTGAAGAGGACAAAGTGAAGTACGCTACGCATACCTTCACAGGTTCTGCGTTAACATGGTGGAATACCTATCTAGAGTAAGTGGGACAAGACGATGCGTACGCACTACCGTGGTCAGCATTCAAGCACTTGATGAACGAGAAGTACCGTCCCAGAACCGAGGTCAATAAGCTCAAGACAGAACTTAGAGGGTTACGAACCCAAGGATTTGATATTACCACCTACGAAAGACGATTCACAGAATTGTGCCTATTGTGTCCGGGAGCATTCGAAGATGAGGAAGAGAAGATCGACGCGTTTGTGAAAGGATTACCGGAAAGAATCCAAGAAGATATAAGTTCACACGAGCCCGCCTCTATACAACAGGCAAGTAGAATGGCTCACAAACTAGTGAACCAGATTGAAGAAAGAATTAAAGAACAGACTGCTGAAGAGGCCAATGTGAAGCAAGTCAAAAGAAAGTGGGAGGAAAACGGTGATAAGCATCACCAATACAACAACAACAGCAATTACAACAATAATCGCAACAATTATCCTAACAATCGCAACATCAATCGCAACTACAACAAACGGCCCAACAACAACAACAACAACAACAACAACAATAGCAACTACAACAATCATCCCAACAACAATAATAACCGCAACAACAACAACAATCAGAAGCAGCTATGCCAAAGGTGTGAAAAGTATCCCTCGGGGTTCTGCACCAAATTTTGCAACAAGTGTAAAAGAAATGGTCATAGCGCGGTGAAGTGTGAGGTCTACGGACCAGGGGTTAATAGAACGAAAGGAACAAATGGTGTCGGAACGAGTAATGGCGGAGCAAGTAGTGTCGGAGCATGTTATGCCAATGTAGTTTGTTATAAATGTGGAAAACAGGGCCACATTATTAGAAATTTCCCGAACCAGGAGAACACGAATGGACAAGGCCGCGGAAGAGTTTTCAATATTAATGCGGCAGAGGTACAGGAAGACCCGGAGCTTGTTACGGGTACGTTTCTTATTGACAATAAATCTGCTTACGTTTTATTTGATTCGGGTGCGGATAGAAGCTATATGAGTAGAGATTTTTGTGCTAAATTAAGTTGTCCATTGACGCCTTTGGATAGTAAATTTTTACTCGAATTAGAAAATGGTAAATTAATTTCAGCAGATAATATATGTCGGAATCGAGAAATTAAACTGGTTAGCGAAACATTTAAGATTGATTTGATACCAGTAGAGTTAGGGAGTTTTGATGTGATAATCGGTATGGACTGGTTGAAAGAAGTGAAAGCAGAGATCATCTGTTACAAAAATGCAATTCACATTATACGAGAAAAAGGAAAACCCTTAATGGTGTACGGAGAAAAGGGCAACACGAAGCTACATCTTATTAGTAATTTGAAAGCACAAAAACTAATAAGAAAAGGTTGCTATGCTGTTCTAGCACACGTCGAGAAAGTACAAACTGAAGAAAAGAGCATCAATGATGTTCCCATTGCAAAAGTATTTCCCGATGTATTTCCGAAAGAATTACCGGGATTACCCCCACATCGATCTGTTGAATTTCAAATAGATCTTGTACCAGGAGCTGCACCAATAGCTCGTGCTCCTTACAGACTCGCACCCAGTGAGATGAAAGAACTGCAAAGCCAATTACAAGAACTTTTAGAGCGTGGTTTCATTCGACCAAGCACATTACCGTGGGGAGCTCCTGTTTTGTTTGTCAAGAAGAAAGATGGTACATTCAGGTTATGTATCGACTACCGAGAGTTGAACAAACTTACCATCAAGAACCGCTACCCACTACCGAGAATCGATGACTTATTTGATCAACTACAAGGCTCGTCTGTTTATTCAAAGATTGACTTACGTTCCGGGTATCATCAAATGCGGGTGAAAGAAGATGATATTCCAAAGACTGTTTTCAGAACACGTTACGGTCATTACGAGTTTATGGTCATGCCGTTTGGTTTAACTAATGCACCAGCTGTGTTCATGGACCTTATGAACCTAGTGTGTGGACCATACCTTGACAAGTTTGTCATTGTTTTCATTGATGACATACTTATTTACTCAAAGAATGACCAAGAACACGGTGAACATTTGAGAAAGGTGTTAGAAGTATTGAGGAAGGAAGAATTGTACGCTAAGTTTTCAAAGTGTGCATTTTGGTTGGAAGAAGTTCAATTCCTCGGTCACATAGTGAACAAAGAAGGTATTAAGGTGGATCCGGCAAAGATAGAAACTGTTGAAAAGTGGGAAACCCCGAAAACTCCGAAACACATACGCCAGTTTTTAGGACTAGCTGGTTACTACAGAAGGTTCATCCAAGACTTTTCCAGAATAGCAAAACCCTTGACTGCATTAACGCATAAAGGGAAGAAATTTGAATGGAAGGATGAACAAGAGAAAGCGTTTCAGTTATTGAAGAAAAAACTAACTACGGCACCTATATTGTCATTGCCTGAAGGGAATGATGATTTTGTGATTTATTGTGACGCATCAAAGCAAGGTCTCGGTTGTGTATTAATGCAACGAACGAAGGTGATTGCTTATGCCTCTAGACAATTGAAGATTCACGAGCAAAATTATACGACGCATGATTTGGAATTAGGCGCGGTTGTTTTTGCATTAAAGACTTGGAGGCACTACTTATATGGGGTCAAAAGTATTATATATACCGACTACAAAAGTCTTCAACACATATTTAATCAGAAACAACTGAATATGAGGCAGCGTAGGTGGATTGAATTGTTGAATGATTACGACTTTGAGATTCGTTACCACCCGGGGAAGGCAAATGTGGTAGCCGATGCCTTGAGCAGGAAGGACAGAGAACCCATTCGAGTAAAATCTATGAATATAATGATTCATAATAACCTTACTACTCAAATAAAGGAGGCGCAACAAGGAGTTTTAAAAGAGGGAAATTTAAAGGATGAAATACCCAAAGGATCGGAGAAGCATCTTAATATTCGGGAAGACGGAACCCGGTATAGGGCTGAAAGGATTTGGGTACCAAAATTTGGAGATATGAGAGAAATGGTACTTAGAGAAGCTCATAAAACCAGATACTCAATACATCCTGGAACGGGGAAGATGTACAAGGATCTCAAGAAACATTTTTGGTGGCCGGGTATGAAAGCCGATGTTGCTAAATACGTAGGAGAATGTTTGACGTGTTCTAAGGTCAAAGCTGAGCATCAGAAACCATCAGGTCTACTTCAACAACCCGAAATCCCGGAATGGAAATGGGAAAACATTACCATGGATTTCATCACTAAATTGCCAAGGACTGCAAGTGGTTTTGATACTATTTGGGTAATAGTTGATCGTCTCACCAAATCAGCACACTTCCTGCCAATAAGAGAAGATGACAAGATGGAGAAGTTAGCACGACTGTATTTGAAGGAAGTCGTCTCCAGACATGGAATACCAATCTCTATTATCTCTGATAGGGATGGCAGATTTATTTCAAGATTCTGGCAGACATTACAGCAAGCATTAGGAACTCGTCTAGACATGAGTACTGCCTATCGTCCACAAACTGATGGGCAGAGTGAAAGGACGATACAAACGCTTGAAGACATGCTACGAGCATGTGTAATTGATTTCGGAAACAGTTGGGATCGACATCTACCGTTAGCAGAATTTTCCTACAACAACAGCTACCATTCAAGCATTGAGATGGCGCCGTTTGAAGCACTTTATGGTAGAAAGTGCAGGTCTCCAATTTGTTGGAGTGAAGTGGGGGATAGACAGATTACGGGTCCGGAGATTATACAAGAAACTACCGAGAAGATCATCCAAATTCAACAACGGTTGAAAACCGCCCAAAGTCGACAAAAGAGCTACGCTGACATTAAAAGAAAAGATATAGAATTTGAAATTGGAGAGATGGTCATGCTTAAAGTTGCACCTTGGAAAGGCGTTGTTCGATTTGGTAAACGAGGGAAATTAAATCCAAGGTATATTGGACCATTCAAGATTATTGATCGTGTCGGACCAGTAGCTTACCGACTTGAGTTACCTCAACAACTCACGGCTGTACATAACACTTTCCACGTCTCGAATTTGAAGAAATGTTTTGCTAAAGAAGATCTCACTATTCCGTTAGATGAAATCCAAATCAATGAAAAACTTCAATTCATCGAAGAACCCGTCGAAATAATGGATCGTGAGGTTAAAAGACTTAAGCAAAACAAGATACCAATTGTTAAGGTTTGATGGAATGCTCGTAGAGGACCCGAGTTCACCAGGGAGCGTGAAGATCAGATGAAGAAGAAATACCTGCATCTATTTCCAGAAGATTCGTCAACACCTTCAACAGCTTAAAATTTCGGGACGAAATTTATTTAACGGGTAGGTACTGTAGTGACCCGAAATTTTCCATGTTTATATATATTAATTGAGATTGATATTTACATGATTAAATGTTTCCAACATGTTAATCAATCAAACTTGTTAAGACTTGATTAATTGAAATATGTTTCATATAGACAATTGACCACCCAAGTTGACCGGTGATTCACGAACGTTAAAACTTGTAAAAACTATATGATTAAATATATATGGATATATATATAGTTAACATGATACTATGATAAGTAAACATATCATTAAGTATATTAACAATGAACTACATATGTAAAAACAAGACTACTAACTTAATGATTTTTAAACGAGACATATATGTAACGATTATCGTTGTAAAGACATTTAATGTATATATATCATATTAAGAGATATTCATACATGATAATATAATAATTTAAAATCTCATTTGATATTATAAACATTGGGTTAACAACATTTAACAAGATCATTAACCTAAAGGTTTCAAAACAACACTTACATGTAACGACTAACGATGACTTAACGACTCAGTTAAAATGTATATACATGTAGTGTTTTAATATGTATTTATACACTTTTGAAAGACTTCAATACACTTATCAAAATACTTTAACTTAACAAAAATTCTTACAATTACATCCTCGTTCAGTTTCATCAACAATTATACTCGTATGCACCAGTATTCGTACTCGTACAATACACAGCTTTTAGATGTATGTACTATTGGTATATACACTCCAATGATCAGCTCTTAGCAGCCCATGTGAGTCACCTAACACATGTGGGAACCATCATTTGGCAACTAGCATGAAATATCTCATAAAATTACAAAAATATGAGTAATCATTCATGACTTATTTACATGAAAACAAAATTACATATCCTTTATATCTAATCCATACACCAACAACCAAAAACACCTACAAACACTTTCATTCTTCAATTTTCTTCATCTAATTGATCTCTCTCAAGTTCTATCTTCAAGTTCTAAGTGTTCTTCATATATTAAGTTGTCCATTGACGCCTTTGGATAGTAAATTTTTACTCGAATTAGAAAATGGTAAATTAATTTCAGCAGATAATATATGTCGGAATCGAGAAATTAAACTGGTTAGCGAAACATTTAAGATTGATTTGATACCAGTAGAGTTAGGGAGTTTTGATGTGATAATCGGTATGGACTGGTTGAAAGAAGTGAAAGCAGAGATCATCTGTTACAAAAATGCAATTCGCATTATACGAGAAAAAGGAAAACCCTTAATGGTGTACGGAGAAAAGGGCAACACGAAGCTACATCTTATTAGTAATTTGAAAGCACAAAAACTAATAAGAAAAGGTTGCTATGCTGTTCTAGCACACGTCGAGAAAGTACAAACTGAAGAAAAGAGCATCAATGATGTTCCCATTGCAAAAGTATTTCTCGATGTATTTCCGAAAGAATTACCGGGATTACCCCCACATCGATCTGTTGAATTTCAAATAGATCTTGTACCAGGAGCTGCACCAATAGCTCGTGCTCCTTACAGACTCGCACCCAGCGAGATGAAAGAACTGCAAAGCCAATTACAAGAACTTTTAGAGCGTGGTTTCATTCGACCAAGCACATTACCGTGGGGAGCTCCTGTTTTGTTTGTCAAGAAGAAAGATGGTACATTCAGGTTGTGTATCGACTACCGAGAGTTGAACAAACTTACCATCAAGAACCGCTACCCACTACCGAGAATCGATGACTTATTTGATCAACTACAAGGCTCGTCTGTTTATTCAAAGATTGACTTACGTTCCGGGTATCATCAAATGCGGGTGAAAGAAGATGATATTCCAAAGACTGCTTTCAGAACACGTTACGGTCATTACGAGTTTATGGTCATGCCGTTTGGTTTAACTAATGCACCAGCTGTGTTCATGTACCTTATGAACCGAGTGTGTGGACCATACCTTGACAAGTTTGTCATTGTTTTCATTGATGACATACTTATTTACTCAAAGAATGACCAAGAACACGGTGAACATTTGAGAAAGGTGTTAGAAGTATTGAGGAAGGAAGAATTGTACGCTAAGTTTTCAAAGTGTGCATTTTGGTTGGAAGAAGTTCAATTCCTCGGTCACATAGTGAACAAAGAAGGTATTAAGGTGGATCCGGCAAAGATAGAAACTGTTGAAAAGTGGGAAACCCCGAAAACTCCGAAACACATACGCCAGTTTTTAGGACTAGCTGGTTACTACAGAAGGTTCATCCAAGACTTTTCCAGAATAGCAAAACCCTTGACTGCATTAACGCATAAAGGGAAGAAATTTGAATGGAAGGATGAACAAGAGAAAGCGTTTCAGTTATTGAAGAAAAAGCTAACTACGGCACCTATATTGTCATTGCCTGAAGGGAATGATGATTTTGTGATTTATTGTGACGCATCAAAGCAAGGTCTCGGTTGTGTATTAATGCAACGAACGAAGGTGATTGCTTATGCCTCTAGACAATTGAAGATTCACGAGCAAAATTATACGACGCATGATTTGGAATTAGGCGCGGTTGTTTTTGCATTAAAGACTTGGAGGCACTACTTATATGGGGTCAAAAGTATTATATATACCGACTACAAAAGTCTTCAACACATATTTAATCAGAAACAACTGAATATGAGGCAGCGTAGGTGGATTGAATTGTTGAATGATTACGACTTTGAGATTCGTTACCACCCGGGGAAGGCAAATGTGGTAGCCGATGCCTTGAGCAGGAAGGACAGAGAACCCATTCGAGTAAAATCTATGAATATAATGATTCATAATAACCTTACTACTCAAATAAAGGAGGCGCAACAAGGAGTTTTAAAAGAGGGAAATTTAAAGGATGAAATACCCAAAGGATCGGAGAAGCATCTTAATATTCGGGAAGACGGAACCCGGTATAGGGCTGAAAGGATTTGGGTACCAAAATTTGGAGATATGAGAGAAATGGTACTTAGAGAAGCTCATAAAACCAGATACTCAATACATCCTGGAACGGGGAAGATGTACAAGGATCTCAAGAAACATTTTTGGTGGCCGGGTATGAAAGCCGATGTTGCTAAATACGTAGGAGAATGTTTGACGTGTTCTAAGGTCAAAGCTGAGCATCAGAAACCATCAGGTCTACTTCAACAACCCGAAATCCCGGAATGGAAATGGGAAAACATTACCATGGATTTCATCACTAAATTGCCAAGGACTGCAAGTGGTTTTGATCCTATTTGGGTAATAGTTGATCGTCTCACCAAATCAGCACACTTCCTGCCAATAAGAGAAGATGACAAGATGGAGAAGTTAGCACGACTGTATTTGAAGGAAGTCGTCTCCAGACATGGAATACCAATCTCTATTATCTCTGATAGGGATGGCAGATTTATTTCAAGATTCTGGCAGACATTACAGCAAGCATTAGGAACTCGTCTAGACATGAGTACTGCCTATCGTCCACAAACTGATGGGCAGAGTGAAAGGACGATACAAACGCTTGAAGACATGCTACGAGCATGTGTTATTGATTTCAGAAACAGTTGGGATCGACATCTACCGTTAGCAGAATTTTCCTACAACAACAGCTACCATTCAAGCATTGAGATGGCGCCGTTTGAAGCACTTTATGGTAGAAAGTGCAGGTCTCCGATTTGTTGGAGTGAAGTGGGGGATAGACAGATTACGGGTCCGGAGATTATACAAGAAACTACCGAGAAGATCATCCAAATTCAACAACGGTTGAAAACCGCCCAAAGTCGACAAAAGAGCTACGCTGACATTAAAAGAAATGATATAGAATTTGAAATTGGAGAGATGGTCATGCTTAAAGTTGCACCTTGGAAAGGCGTTGTTCGATTTGGTAAACGAGGGAAATTAAATCCAAGGTATATTGGACCATTCAAGATTATTGATCGTGTCGGACCAGTAGCTTACCGACTTGAGTTACCTCAACAACTCACGGCTGTACATAACACTTTCCACGTCTCGAATTTGAAGAAATGTTTTGCTAAAGAAGATCTCACTATTCCGTTAGATGAAATCCAAATCAACGAAAAACTTCAATTCATCGAAGAACCCGTCGAAATAATGGATCGTGAGGTTAAAAGACTTAAGCAAAACAAGATACCAATTGTTAAGGTTTGATGGAATGCTCGTAGAGGACCCGAGTTCACCTGGGAGCGTGAAGATCAGATGAAGAAGAAATACCTGCATCTATTTCCAGAAGATTCGTCAACACCTTCAACAGCTTAAAATTTCGGGACGAAATTTATTTAACGGGTAGGTACTGTAGTGACCCGAAATTTTCCATGTTTATATATATTAATTGAGATTGATATTTACATGATTAAATGTTTCCAACATGTTAATCAATCAAACTTGTTAAGACTTGATTAATTGAAATATGTTTCATATAGACAATTGACCACCCAAGTTGACCGGTGATTCACGAACGTTAAAACTTGTAAAAACTATATGATGAAATATATATGGATATATATATAGTTAACATGATACTATGATAAGTAAACATATCATTAAGTATATTAACAATGAACTACATATGTAAAAACAAGACTACTAACTTAATGATTTTTAAACGAGACATATATGTAACGATTATCGTTGTAAAGACATTTAATGTATATATATCATATTAAGAGATATTCATACATGATAATATAATAATTTAAAATCTCATTTGATATTATAAACATTGGGTTAACAACATTTAACAAGATCGTTAACCTAAAGATTTCAAAACAACACTTACATGTAACGACTAACGATGACTTAACGACTCAGTTAAAATGTATATACATGTAGTGTTTTAATATGTATTTATACACTTTTGAAAGACTTCAATACACTTATCAAAATACTTTAACTTAACAAAAATGCTTACAATTACATCCTCGTTCAGTTTCATCAACAATTATACTCGTATGCACCAGTATTCGTACTCGTACAATACACAGCTTTTAGATGTATGTACTATTGGTATATACACTCCAATGATCAGCTCTTAGCAGCCCATGTGAGTCACCTAACACATGTGGGAACCATCATTTGGCAACTAGCATGAAATATCTCATAAAATTACAAAAATATGAGTAATCATTCATGACTTATTTACATGAAAACAAAATTACATATCCTTTATATCTAATCCATACACCAACAACCAAAAACACCTACAAACACTTTCATTCTTCAATTTTCTTCATCTAATTGATCTCTCTCAAGTTCTATCTTCAAGTTCTAAGTGTTCTTCATATATTAAGTTGTCCATTGACGCCTTTGGATAGTAAATTTTTACTCGAATTAGAAAATGGTAAATTAATTTCAGCAGATAATATATGTCAGAATCGAGAAATTAAACTGGTTAGCGAAACATTTAAGATTGATTTGATACCAGTAGAGTTAGGGAGTTTTGATGTGATAATCGGTATGGACTGGTTGAAAGAAGTGAAAGCAGAGATCATCAGTTACAAAAATGCAATTCGCATTATACGAGAAAAAGGAAAACCCTTAATGGTGTACGGAGAAAAGGGCAACACGAAGCTACATCTTATTAGTAATTTGAAAGCACAAAAACTAATAAGAAAAGGTTGCTATGCTGTTCTAGCACACGTCGAGAAAGTACAAACTGAAGAAAAGAGCATCAATGATGTTCCCATTGCAAAAGTATTTCTCGATGTATTTCCGAAAGAATTACCGGGATTACCCCCACATCGATCTGTTGAATTTCAAATAGATCTTGTACCAGGAGCTGCACCAATAGCTCGTGCTCCTTACAGACTCGCACCCAGCGAGATGAAAGAACTGCAAAGCCAATTACAAGAACTTTTAGAGCGTGGTTTCATTCGACCAAGCACATTACCGTGGGGAGCTCCTGTTTTGTTTGTCAAGAAGAAAGATGGTACATTCAGGTTGTGTATCGACTACCGAGAGTTGAACAAACTCTCCGGGTATCATCAAATGCGGGTGAAAGAAGATGATATTCCAAAGACTGCTTTCAGAACACGTTACGGTCATTACGAGTTTATGGTCATGCCGTTTGGTTTAACTAATGCACCAGCTGTGTTCATGGACCTTATGAACCGAGTGTGTGGACCATACCTTGACAAGTTTGTCATTGTTTTCATTGATGACATACTTATTTACTCAAAGAATGACCAAGAACACGGTGAACATTTGAGAAAGGTGTTAGAAGTATTGAGGAAGGAAGAATTGTACGCTAAGTTTTCAAAGTGTGCATTTTGGTTGGAAGAAGTTCAATTCCTCGGTCACATAGTGAACAAAGAAGGTATTAAGGTGGATCCGGCAAAGATAGAAACTGTTGAAAAGTGGGAAACCCCGAAAACTCCGAAACACATACGCCAGTTTTTAGGACTAGCTGGTTACTACAGAAGGTTCATCCAAGACTTTTCCAGAATAGCAAAACCCTTGACTGCATTAACGCATAAAGGGAAGAAATTTGAATGGAAGGATGAACAAGAGAAAGCGTTTCAGTTATTGAAGAAAAAGCTAACTACGGCACCTATATTGTCATTGCCTGAAGGGAATGATGATTTTGTGATTTATTGTGACGCATCAAAGCAAGGTCTCGGTTGTGTATTAATGCAACGAACGAAGGTGATTGCTTATGCCTCTAGACAATTGAAGATTCACGAGCAAAATTATACGACGCATGATTTGGAATTAGGCGCGGTTGTTTTTGCATTAAAGACTTGGAGGCACTACTTATATGGGGTCAAAAGTATTATATATACCGACCACAAAAGTCTTCAACACATATTTAATCAGAAACAACTGAATATGAGGCAGCGTAGGTGGATTGAACTGTTGAATGATTACGACTTTGAGATTCGTTACCACTCGGGGAAGGCAAATGTGGTAGCCGATGCCTTGAGCAGGAAGGACAGAGAACCCATTCGAGTAAAATCTATGAATATAATGATTCATAATAACATTACTACTCAAATAAAGGAGGCGCAACAAGGAGTTTTAAAAGAGGGAAATTTAAAGGATGAAATACCCAAAGGATCGGAGAAGCATCTTAATATTCGGGAAGACGGAACCCGGTATAGGGCTGAAAGGATTTGGGTACCAAAATTTGGAGATATGAGAGAAATGGTACTTAGAGAAGCTCATAAAACCAGATACTCAATACATCCTGGAACGGGGAAGATGTACAAGGATCTCAAGAAACATTTTTGGTGGCCGGGTATGAAAGCCGATGTTGCTAAATACGTAGGAGAATGTTTGACGTGTTCTAAGGTCAAAGCTGAGCATCAGAAACCATCAGGTCTACTTCAACAACCCGAAATCCCGGAATGGAAATGGGAAAACATTACCATGGATTTCATCACTAAATTGCCAAGGACTGCAAGTGGTTTTGATACTATTTGGGTAATAGTTGATCGTCTCACCAAATCAGCACACTTCCTGCCAATAAGAGAAGATGACAAGATGGAGAAGTTAGCACGACTGTATTTGAAGGAAGTCGTCTCCAGACATGGAATACCAATCTCTATTATCTCTGATAGGGATGGCAGATTTATTTCAAGATTCTGGCAGACATTACATCAAGCATTAGGAACTCGTCTAGACATGACTACTGCCTATCGTCCACAAACTGATGGGCAGAGTGAAAGGACGATACAAACGCTTGAAGACATGCTACGAGCATGTGTTATTGATTTCGGAAACAGTTGGGATCGACATCTACCGTTAGCAGAATTTTACTACAACAACAGCTACCATTCAAGCATTGAGATGGCGCCGTTTGAAGCACTTTATGGTAGAAAGTGCAGGTCTCCGATTTGTTGGAGTGAAGTGGGGGATAGACAGATTACGGGTCCGGAGATTATACAAGAAACTACCGAGAAGATCATCCAAATTCAACAACGGTTGAAAACCGCCCAAAGTCGACAAAAGAGCTACGCTGACATTAAAAGAAAAGATATAGAATTTGAAATTGGAGAGATGGTCATGCTTAAAGTTGCACCTTGGAAAGGCGTTGTTCGATTTGGTAAACGAGGGAAATTAAATCCAAGGTATATTGGACCATTCAAGATTATTGATCGTGTCGGACCAGTAGCTTACCGACTTGAGTTACCTCAACAACTCACGGCTGTACATAACACTTTCCACGTCTCGAATTTGAAGAAATGTTTTGCTAAAGAAGATCTCACTATTCCGTTAGATGAAATCCAAATCAACGAAAAACTTCAATTCATCGAAGAACCCGTCGAAATAATGGATCGTGAGGTTAAAAGACTTAAGCAAAACAAGATACCAATTGTTAAGGTTTGATGGAATGCTCGTAGAGGACCCGAGTTCACCTGGGAGCGTGAAGATCAGATGAAGAAGAAATACCTGCATCTATTTCCAGAAGATTCGTCAACACCTTCAACAGCTTAAAATTTCGGGACGAAATTTATTTAACGGGTAGGTACTGTAGTGACCCGAAATTTTCCATGTTTATATATATTAATTGAGATTGATATTTACATGATTAAATGTTTCCAACATGTTAATCAATCAAACTTGTTAAGACTTGATTAATTGAAATATGTTTCATATAGACAATTGACCACCCAAGTTGACCGGTGATTCACGAACGTTAAAACTTGTAAAAACTATATGATGAAATATATATGGATATATATATAGTTAACATGATACTATGATAAGTAAACATATCATTAAGTATATTAACAATGAACTACATATGTAAAAACAAGACTACTAACTTAATGATTTTTAAACGAGACATATATGTAACGATTATCGTTGTAAAGACATTTAATGTATATATATCATATTAAGAGATATTCATACATGATAATATAATAATTTAAAATCTCATTTGATATTATAAACATTGGGTTAACAACATTTAACAAGATCGTTAACCTAAAGGTTTCAAAACAACACTTACATGTAACGACTAACGATGACTTAACGACTCAGTTAAAATGTATATACATGTAGTGTTTTAATATGTATTTATACACTTTTGAAAGACTTCAATACACTTATCAAAATACTTTAACTTAACAAAAATGCTTACAATTACATCCTCGTTCAGTTTCATCAATAATTATACTCGTATGCACCCGTATTCGTACTCGTACAATACACAGCTTTTAGATGTATGTACTATTGGTATATATACTCCAATGATCAGCTCTTAGCAGCCCATGTGAGTCACCTAACACATGTGGGAACCATCATTTGGCAACTAGCATGAAATATCTCATAAAATTACAAAAATATGAGTAATCATTCATGACTTATTTACATGAAAACAAAATTACATATCCTTTATATCTAATCCATACACCAACGACCAAAAACACCTACAAACACTTTCATTCTTCAATTTTCTTCATCTAATTGATCTCTCTCAAGTTCTATCTTCAAGTTCTAAGTGTTCTTCATAAATTCCAAAAGTTCTAGTTTCATAAAATCAAGAATACTTTCAAGTTTGCTAGCTCACTTCCAATCTTGTAAGGTGATCATCCAACCTCAAGAAATCTTTGTTTCTTACAGTAGGTTATCATTCTAATACAAGGTAATAATCATATTCAAACTTTGGTTCAATTTCTATAACTATAACAATCTTATTTCAAGTGATGATCTTACTTGAACTTGTTTTCGTGTCATGATTCTGCTTCAAGAACTTCGAGCCATCCAAGGATCCGTTGAAGCTAGATCCATTTTTCTCTTTTCCAGTAGGTTTATCCAAGGAACTTAAGGTAGTAATGATGTTCATAACATCATTCGATTCATACATATAAAGCTATCTTATTCGAAGGTTTAAACTTGTAATCACTAGAACATAGTTTAGTTAATTCTAAACTTGTTCGCAAACAAAAGTTAATCCTTCTAACTTGACTTTTAAAATCAACTAAACACATGTTCTATATCTATATGATATGATAACTTAATGATTTAAAACTTGGAAACACGAAAAATACCGTAAAACCGGATTTACGCCGTCGTAGTAACACCGCGGGCTGTTTTGGGTTAGTTAATTAAAAACTATGATAAACTTTGATTTAAAAGTTGTTATTATGAGAAAATGATTTTTATTATGAACATGAAACTATATCCAAAAATTATGGTTAAACTCAAAGTGGAAGTATGTTTTCTAAAATGGTCATCTAGACGTCGTTCTTTCGACTGAAATGACTACCTTTACAAAAACGACTTGTAACTTATTTTTCCGACGATAAACCTATACTTTTTCTGTTTAGATTCATAAAATAGGGTTCAATATGAAACCATAGCAATTTGATTCACTCAAAACGGATTTAAAATGAAGAAGTTATGGGTAAAACAAGATTGGATAATTTTTCTCATTTTAGCTACGTGAAAATTGGTAACAAATCTATTCCAACCATAACTTAATCAACTTGTATTGTATATTATGTAATCTTGAGATACCATAGACACGTATACAATGTTTCGACCTATCATGTCGACACATCTATATATATTTCGGAACAACCATAGACACTCTATATGTGAATGTTGGAGTTAGCTATACAGGGTTGAGGTTGATTCCAAAATATATATAGTTTGAGTTGTGATCAATACTGAGATACGTATACACTGGGTCGTGGATTGATTCAAGATAATATTTATCGATTTATTTCTGTACATCTAACTGTGAACAACTAGTTGTAGGTTACTAACGAGGACAGCTGACTTAATAAACTTAAAACATCAAAATATATTAAAAGTGTTGTAAATATATTTTGAACATACTTTGATATATATGTATA
Source organism: Rutidosis leptorrhynchoides (assembly GCF_046630445.1). Taxonomy (NCBI): domain Eukaryota; kingdom Viridiplantae; phylum Streptophyta; class Magnoliopsida; order Asterales; family Asteraceae; genus Rutidosis; species Rutidosis leptorrhynchoides. Next base: position 192,908,691 of record NC_092335.1, read on the forward strand.
TATTGTTATAGGTTCGTGAATCAACCAGTGGCCAAGTCTTACTTCCCGACGAAGTAAAAATCTGTGAAAGTGAGTTATAGTCCCACTTTTAAAATCTAATATTTTTGGGATGAGAATACATGCAGGTTTTATAAATGATTTACAAAATAGACACAAGTACGTGAAACTACATTCTATGGTTGAATTATCGAAATCGAATATGCCCCTTTTTATTAAGTCTGGTAATCTAAGAATTAGGGAACAGACACCCTAATTGACGCGAATCCTAAAGATAGATCTATCGGGCCCAACAAGCCCCATCCAAAGTACCGGATGCTTTAGTACTTCGAAATTTATATCATATCCGAAGGGTGTCCCGGAATGATGGGGATATTCTTATATATGCATCTTGTTAATGTCGGTTACCAGGTGTTCACCATATGAATGATTTTTATCTCTATGTATGGGATGTGTATTGAAATATGAAATCTTGTGGTCTATTGTTACGATTTGATATATATAGGTTAAACCTATAGCTCACCAACATTTTTGTTGACGTTTTAAGCATGTTTATTCTCAGGTGATTATTAAGAGCTTCCGCTATCGCATACTTAAATAAGGACGAGATTTGGAGTCCATGCTTGTATGATATTATGTAAAAACTGCATTCAAGAAACTTATTTTGTTGTAACATATTTGTATTGTAAACCATTATGTAATGGTCGTGTGTAAACAGGATATTTTAGATTATCATTATTTGATAATCTACGTAAAGCTTTTTAAACCTTTATTGATGAAATAAAGGTTATGGTTTGTTTTAAAATGAATGCAGTCTTTGAAAAACGTCTCATATAGAGGTCAAAACCTCGCAACGAAATCAATTAATATGGAACGTTTTTAATCAATAAGAACGGGACATTTCATTTGGGTCACTAAATGCTCGAGAGTGAGTATTGTGGTTAATTCCACAAGTTGTGTATTGAATGTGTACTTATGTATTAGGTACCTTGCTCGAAGCATACGGAAGTGCTAAATCACCACCGACGTGATAAGGTGAGTGGAATAATTATATGTGTAGGTATATAATGTATCTATTTTTTGTAGCGTGAAATGTGTAGTGTCGAGGTGCTAAGACACCATGTTTCACGTGAAGAGTGTAGCATCGAGGTGCTAAGATGCCACTCGGGTGTAGCATCGAGGTGTTAAGATGCCAACTAGGAGTGTAGTGTCGAGGTGTTAAGACACCACTCCGTAAAATAATGAGTGTTGCATCGAGGTGTTAAGATGCCACTCGGGGTGATGTGCCGAGGTGTTAAGGTGCCACCCTAGGGGTTAGTGGTGCGAGGTGTTAAGTGCCCTAACGGATGTTATGAACACCGATGGCGTTTTCGCGAGCGCCGTTCCCTTGTACTATTGGTTAACCATGGTTATTTGTGTTGTAGCGTAAGCATATTATATTTGTTCATATTATATATCCTTTTGTTATGCTAGCTTGATTATTGGAGGTTATAGCTTGTAATTGTGATGATAAGCTAATTGTGTTGCTAGCATGTATGCGGTATGTGAGTAAGTGTTTGCAAGTAGGTATATTATATATGTATGTGTATAATTATTGCATTCACTAAGCCTCGGCTTACCCCTCTCGTTGTTTACCTTTTTACAGGTATTGTGTTATTGATGCTAGCTAGTTGTTAGACTAGACGTGCAGGAGCGGTTGGGCTTGATGGGGTAGCTTTTGGATAATTGGACGCGGATGGGGGTTTTGGTAGTCCCCGGGATTATGCTCTTGGTATCGGGTTGGGTTGTAGAGTTCTAATCCGTCTAAAGAGATAAAGGGTCGAAACTGCTACTTTATTTGTAAAATGGGTCATTGTGAGCCCGTGGTTGTAAAACTTGTTTTTATGGTGGCAATATCTTAGTTTTACTTAATATGTCATATTGTGAAAATGGTCTCGTTGAAAAGTGTCGGGGAGCGAGTTTTTCGCTCGCGTGTAAACAAAAAACTGATCAGTACTTTTTAGTTCATTGGGATGCCGTCCCAAATCCTTGGACGCCGTCCCAGTGGTAAAGGCTGGACGCCGTCCCGATTTCTGGACGCCGTCCAGATGGGCAGTCACAGAAATTTTTTTTTTGTGTCGTGTTTTTGGTAAATCAATGTTGGGTTGTTACAAGTGGTATCAGAGCATAGTCTAAGGGAATTAGGTGACCTTGGAATAGGTGCCTAGTCTTAGACTTATTGACAGTGGTGCGTTATTTGCGAGACATGTAGGATTACTGGTCGGATTGAGATTTGTTAGTGCCTTAGAGTAGGCGACTAACTAGGACTTGTTTTTGTCCAAAGTGTGATGATGTGGGGCCTTATTTCGTGAGTAAATTAGTGCCTTAGATTGCTAGTGCCTAATGTAAGTAGTCGAACTTGGACGTTATTTTAGTGATAGTCACCTAGGTTGTAGGTTGACTTGTTGTTGCGGTGTACTTGTGTACATTTAGTATTTATATTGTATATAGGTATATATATACAAGTATCTATTTCGTGCGGTGTCCTAGGGACGAATCTATTGGAGAGATTCGAATACTTGGCGGTTTGAGTGATCAAGTTCGCGGTAAGGACTTTGATCATTCGGGTACTAGGAAATATCGCGTGTTATTTTGTGTGAATGTTGCGTCAGTCCGGATAAAGTACTTTGCGTGACCATGTGGAAATGGTAAGGTACGCATTTGTAATAGTGATCGATCACCATTATTACGAAAGTGTATCTTGACGTCAAGCATGACATGACGAGTACCGAACGGAGGAAACGTGGCATGGTTGGGGTAGATTCAGGATAAACGAGGAATCTTTATTGGTTCCTAAGTGATAGTTGTCTCGGGTGATGTGCTTGTAGTTGCATCAGGTTCGTTGCGAGTCGTGAAGTGTTACGATGGATTCGGTTAGTTAAGTGAGTGAGCCAACTCACAAGTTTGGTGCGTGCTTAGCCACCCTAAGTAGTGGGTGCATTATTGAGATTGTTATTGGTTTTAGTTACCCATCGTAACTAGGAAGATCGATTTATGTTTGCGTGTGTGCGACGAGGACTTGAATTTTGTAATGGAATGCGACAAGTCTAATGATTGTAGTTTTGAGTTACACTCGGTAGAGTGTGTGGGTAGAGAATCGTGTTAGGATTCTAATTGTGAGTCGCCTTGGAATTGGCGAATCGAGGAGTCTTCGGGTCATTAAACTCATGGGAGTGGGACCCATATGACGATGTTTACGATAATGTGTTGGTGTGTTGTGGATTATAGGGTAACATTCCTAACGGAATACCCCTGTCATTGTGACTGTGCCGATAGGTGGAAGGGTGTAAGACTTGGTGTTTTCAAGCATCTCCTTAGTGTTAGATGAAGGGTTTCGTTAGGCTATATCGTTTTGGCCTTGTGAAAATTGCGGGTAGCGTGTGATCGCTAGGAACCTTCGATAAGACGATAAACCGTAAGGTTTGTCGGGTATGAATGACTTCAGATCATTATTATAGAGAGACGGGTGACATCGGGTGTATGGAACCTAAAGATCGAGTTCTAAAATTTAGTAGGTTGTGGCGGGAGTCTGTATGACACTGCGTCAGGTGCCTTCGTATACCTGCTAGTGTGATGTTCAACTCCGATGATGGTGTGATCACTCTGTGCTTAGGGTGCCGGTGAGATACCCTTGGAAGCAGCGGAGATTATAATAGTGATCGACGGGTGATAGTAATACGACGGTTGCAAAAGTCGAAGTTTAAGAGCATTGTGATGAATACTTCTTATGAAGTGACGGGTGAGTAAATCTTGTTGCTCTTAAGTGATAGACGGGTAAAGATGACCGGTGAGCCGTGACGGACTTAATGGTCGGTTAGTTCGAAGGGTTTTGATGAAGTGTTGATATTGTAGTGGACGCAATTATGGTGTCAGAATTGGTCACTTTTCTCCATGAGAGTGAGCAATTGTTGATAACGATTCGTCAAGTGGAAGGTCGGGTGATCTCGACTGAGAATCATGACTAAGTAAGCAGCGTGACATATGCCTAGGCTTAGAGGCATATGTAAGAGTTTGGTGGAGTTTGCTTTTCAAACAATTAAGGTAGTTAGTTGTGAATTGTGGTATGAAGGTGCGATTTCATCGCGTGTACGACGTCTCAAGTGATTGTGCATGTCGGCTCTGAGAGCCTAAAGCGAATTTGCGGTGAATTGATGTTTATGACCAACGGTGAGAATGGTCAGGTGTAACATGGATTTACAAATTCCGCGGGATGTTATCATCTTGGCGGTGAGAATAGGGAGATAAATCCTAAGTGGGGGAGTTTTTACTGCCGCCCGAGGAAAACTCCAGTAGTGTTATGTATAGTGAAATGTTGGAGCGTACTGTGCTAAGCCTCAATGGGTATTCAGAGCTCCTAACGAGGAAGAGTGACGGGTTGCTAATGTCGACTCGAGATCGTGCTTTACGATTATGAGTTACAACTCGAGAATGTTATGCGTGAAGATTGTGATGAAGGGATCGAAGGAAGTGTAAGACTTCCTATGTAAGGTGGTCGTGTAGTACCAATGTGCGGTATGAGACCAAATGTGAAGTTTGAGATTCCGGAGTGAGAGAATGAAGTTGTCATTGCGGGTGCTCCTGTAGTGAAAAATCTGGGTTGTCGTGAAACCCGGACAGTATAATTGAATGAGAACAAGTTCGATATCGTGACGAATATCGTATTTTCCCTGTCGGGAAACGCAATCGTGAAGATTGTCAGTGGATTATTCCACTTTATGGACGAATGTGAGGCGGAGAGTGTCGATTTTGACTGTCTCACATCGAGACACGCAGATGTTGTTTGTTTACGAGAGTGTGCTCCCTAGTGATGCGAATGTTAGTTGCATTGAAATGTTGAGACCATCCTTAACGGACGGTCTAGGTAGGAAAGTTCACCCGGCGTGGTGAATATTTTTGTGAGTCGTGTGGCGAATTGCGGAAATTTTGTGATGATGATTCGCCGTTGACGGGATTTTGGTATACGAATAGCTTCTATGCTAGTAATAGGAAGCCGTATTGTATGGTTCAGAGGAGAAACCCTATGACGATGTGTTGATGTTTCGTCTAATTCGTGGTGTATTTTTGTTGTCCTGGATTAATCCAGTGACGGATTGGTCGTGTGCGGATTGACTGATTGAGTGATATGGTTACGGACGTAGCTTGTGGCGAGTTGTAGCCGAGAGAACTTGAAGGTATATGTAGTGATTTTCGTATTTTCCTAAATGGAAATTCTGGACGTTGAGTGTATGAGATATCGTTTATTGCGGTAGTGCACGCTAGTGATTATTAGCGTGTGGTTAGATCTTCGGATTTGTAGAAGATGTTATGGATGTCGGGCTTGGTTGTGTTTCGTAAGATCGTGAGGCGTGACGACGATGTTTGTCGGCAAATTGTTCTACTCTTAGGACGATTGTAAAGTGTATGGTATGTGTTTGGATACTCGGCGTAGGAGCAACGGTTACGGTTGTTTCGACTCGTTGGTTGATTACCCAATATTGTGGTATTATGATGCATTAGTGCACGAAGCGAGGATTCGGATGAGTTTACTACTTGTGTGACTCCGCGTTGGAAGCGGAAATGTTCGTGGGAGAAGTGCTTAACTTCTAGTGTTTGTGCGGATCACGAGGACGTGATCCAATTTAAGTGGGGGAGAGTTGTATATTTGGATCCTAAATAAAGTTGGAGTTGATGTTCTAAAACCTTACCATTGGATAGTAAATCTCATTACGTTTCCAACGATATTTGATTCGTCGAAAACGGAGTTACGGTTTGAAAGTTACGACCAAAACAAGTTCAGTTTCAGACTCAGTTCATTGGGACTCCGTCCAGACTTTAGGACGCCATCCAACAATGAAGGTTAGTACGCCGTCTAAGCTTTTTGGACGCCGTCCAGAAGGCCTGACGGGCCAGCAGCTCTATTTTACTCAAATTAAAAGGGGTATTTGTGTCTTATCACTTGGGGGGTCGGTTTTGAGCCTCTAAAACTGACCCAATGCTTATCTCTATCCTCATTTCACCTCTTCCACCCATTTTCATCTAGAGAGAGAGAGTGAGGAGCTTAGAGAGAGAGAGCTCCATTTGAGGAAGAAGAAGGGTGAATCGGGTCAAGTCGCGGGAGTTAATGTTGTTCGCCTTGTTCACGGCTACATTTTGGTAGTATTGGTAAGTCTCAAATCCGAATTTCATTGTTAAGATTCTTGTGTACATTTAGGGTTTGAGCAGGTTATTTGTAAAACCCTTTTAGATGATGAAGAGGGTTTATGGAAACCCACTATTTTGATATTTTGCGGGTTTTGGGTTGGTTAATGATTTAAGCATGTTTAAGGTTTGTAAGTGGGGTATAATCACTAGTATTAGTGATTTTAGGAGTGTTGGAACTTGTAAGACCCATTTGGGGGTAAAATGGGTGAATTTGGGTTATGTTGAGATAAGGAAAACCCTAATAGCTATGATCTAGGGTTTGGCCATGTGAATTGAAGTTGTAAGTGTTAAATTGTGTTGGTTAGTCACTAATACACTTGTTAATGATGGAAGAATTGTAAATGGGTCACGTTTGGCTAAAATGGTATGTATAAGTGTTGAAATGGGTCAAATGAGTTAAGGTTGACCTAATTGGGTAAAAAGGGTATGAAATACCCTAAGTTTGTGTTAATTGGTGTTAGTAGACTTACATCACTAGTTTTAGTAATTAAAGATGAGTCTTGGCTATTTATGGGCGGTTTTGGGTGTAGGTGAGTTATTTAATGCTTTTGGGTCACTAAATGCTCGAGAGTGAGTATTGTGGTTAATTCCACAAGTTGTGTATTGAATGTGTACTTATGTATTAGGTACCTTGCTCGAAGCATACGGAAGTGCTAAATCACCACCGACGTGATAAGGTGAGTGGAATAATTATATGTGTAGGTATATAATGTATCTATTTGTTGTAGCGTGAAATGTGTAGTGTCGAGGTGCTAAGACACCATGTTTCACGTGAAGAGTGTAGCATCGAGGTGTTAAGATGCCATTCGGGTGTAGCATCGAGGTGTTAAGATGCCACCTAGGAGTGTAGTGTCGAGGTGTTAAGACACCACTCCGTAAAATAATGAGTGTTGCATCGAGGTGTTAAGATGCCACTCGGGGTGATGTGCCGAGGTGTTAAGGTGCCACCCTAGGGGTTAGTGGTGCGAGGTGTTAAGTGCCCTAACGGATGTTATGAACACCGATGGCGTTTTCGCGAGCGCCGTTCCCTTGTACTATTGGTTAACCATGGTTATTTGTGTTGTAGCGTAAGCATATTATATTTGTTCATATTATATATGCTTTTGTTATGCTAGCTTGATTATTGGAGGTTATAGCTTGTAATTGTGATGATAAGCTAATTGTGTTGCTAGCATGTATGCGGTATGTGAGTAAGTGTTTGCAAGTAGGTATATTATATATGTATGTGTATAATTATTGCATTCACTAAGCCTCAGCTTACCCCTCTCGTTGTTTACCTTTTTACAGGTATTGTGTTATTGATGCTAGCTAGTTGTTAGACTAGACGTGCAGGAGCGATTGGGCTTGATTGGGTAGCTTTCGGATAATTGGACGCGGATGGGGGTTTTGGTAGTCCCCGGGATTATGCTCTTGGTATCGGGTTGGGTTGTAGAGTTCTAATCCGTCTAAAGAGATAAATGGGTCGAAACTGCTACTTTATTTGTAAAACGGGTCATTGTGAGCCCGTGGTTGTAAAACTTGTTTTTATGGTGGCAATATCTTAGTTTTACTTAATATGTCATATTGTGAAAATGGTCTCGTTGAAAAGTGTCGGGGAGCGAGTTTTTCGCTCGCGTGTAAACAAAAAACTGATCAGTACTTTTTAGTTCATTGGGACGCCGTCCCAAATCCTTGGACGCCGTCCCAGTGGTAAAGGCTGGACGCCGTCCCGATTTCTGGACGCCGTCCAGATGGGCAGTCACAGAATTTTTTTTTTTGTGTCGTGTTTTTGGTCAATCAATGTTGGGTTGTTACAACACCCTTGCTTTTCTTGTTGGAGTAACTAGGCGCTCCAAATTTTCTTTTGCTCGACCCATAACTAACCGGAACCGGACTCGGAGCTTGTGCTTCAAACCCTTTTGCCACCACCAAAAAGCTTAACGAAAGTTTCAACATGACCTATACTAATTTTACCCTTTAAATCATCTCTAAGGGTTGCATGAAAGTCTTCCATTAGCATTTGATCATTTCCCGCATACTCGGGACAAAAACGTGCCTTGGCGAGAAAGTTGGTTTTGAGAGTGTTTAGGTCCAAAGACCCTTGACGCATGTTCCTTAACTCATTTCGCAATTTAGAAAGATCCGCTTGCGTACGATATTCAAGGAAAAACTCTTTCTTGAACTCCGCCCATGATAAACTTACAAAAGCAGCATCACCCACCATATCAATCTTACCATCGAGCCAATCTTTAGCATGGCCCCTTAACAAACTAGTAGCAAGCCTCATTTTCTTCTCGGGTGGGCACTCGGTCGTGCAAAAACAACCTTCAACATCGGAAATCCAAGCCGCACTCTTCATGGGGTCGGATCCCCGTGAAAGTGAGGAGGCTTAGTCACCAAGAAGTTCTTATAGCTAAACTCCAACTCGCCCACATTTTGAGGTCTAGGAAACCTCCTTTCAACTTCTTCTTTAACGGCATTAGTCATCCGTTCTGGAATCATATCGACAATTTGTTTCGAAACCGACTCTTCGAATATTTGTTTAACCCTTCGTGAGAAAACCGAAACAGAGTTTTCTAAAGCGGTCTCAATCTTGGTAGTCATCTCATCTTCCTCCACATGATAGGGACCACCATTGCCATTCGTATTCGTTCCGTTTCTCGTCTTCATTCTAAAGATTAAAAATGGATTAGACATCACCAACAATTTAATACACATATATACCTATGCATATGACCGCACACACACCACATCTAGCTCGATACTTGTCGCACATCCTTGCTTGACTTGACTTGCAACCATAATAGTGGTCGCGACTCACTATTACGCTCACATGCCGTGCCATGCTCAAATGTGTCACAACCATCTTGCTCGATGTTCAAAACAACAACACATGATTAGTAACATCATAACATAGCATAGTTGTCCACTTATGTATCAAAGAACTAATCAAACCCCGCACTGACCCGTAGTCCTACAAGTCCCGCATATAATTCCACAACACAAAAGTCTAAGTCTAGGCGCCTATCTCAAGTCACCTAAATCCCTTAGACCATGCTCTGATACCACTTGTAACAACCTAACCCGTAATCCTTACGATAAATTTTTTTTTTATACAACACAATTACACGCCAATTAAATATGTAACCCATTTCACGAGTTCTATTTAAAACGCATAACAATTAATTGTTTACAATAGGCACGAGGGCCACGAATAAAGTTTAGTACAAGTTTGACCCATTACAAATGATAGTTTATAAACCAAACGACGTTCCGAGCATGGTTTGGGACTAAACTACCCAAAACTAGGCCAACTTCCAAAAGCTCTAACATAACAACAACAAGGGACACCTAGTGCCCAACGACCCCCTTGCCCTTGTCCACGTCTGCATCTAAAAAGATAAACAACGAGAGGGGTAAGCAAAACTTAGTGAGTAGAATAAATATATACATGCATATAAGACTTACCCACACGCATCCACGATATCATATAACGCATACAATCACATAACATCTCGATAAACAAGCTAGTATCATCAAATCGTACAACTAGCAACATTAATAGCATAGTAATCATAGCATTAATTAAAATGTTAACGTTAACAACTATAACCCATGGTTAACCCAATTCTTCGCAAGGGAATGACTTCGCGAAACAAGTCATCGATGTTCATAACAACCGTTAGCTCCCAAACACGGCTATGGTATACTAACCCCCGAGGTGTTCCAAAAACGGCTATGGAATCACCCCAAGTGTTCCCAAAAACGGCTATGGCATCACTTGATCAACATGTGAGTAAAACACGGCTATTACTCACAATCATGTACACAAACACGGCTATGTGCACAATAACACGGATAATAACGTGGGAGTAAAACACGGCTATTACTCGCCACTATATGCACAAACACGGCTATGTGCATAAATATAAAACGTGGACAAAACGGCTATGTCTCACAACTATGGTCACAAAACGGCTATGTGACACCATTAATAAGGCACGTTAATCATATACATACATATATAGATTTTCCACTCACCTCAAGTCCCTTGTGAAAGCTAACCGAGCTTGCAACCCTTCAATGGAACGTACCTATTACATTATGCATTTATTAACATACAATCTAGTTGAATTAAATGCCAACCACTAACCCTTGAGCATTTATTGACCCGTTTGCATTAAATGACTCAACTACACCAAAACCGCCCATTAATGGCCATGCCTCGTCATAAATTACTAAAAGCTAGTGATTAGGGTTTAATAACATCAACTAACATAAACTTGGTGTATTTCATAACCATTTCACCCGATTAGGTCAACTAGTGCTCTTTTGACTCTTTGACTCACAACTCAAGTCAAACTTACACAATAACAACTCTTTCATCCATTTAAAAGTGCATTAATGACTAACAACATCATTTAGCACTTACAACCTCAAATCACAAGGCCAAACCCTAGATAATAGTTATTTAGGGTTTCCTTTCAACAATCCAACCCAAAAACCCACCCATTTAACCCTCAAATGGGTCAACTAGTTCCATATGAACCAACCCTAGCTTAAACTAATTAAAACTCAAAACTTAGAGTTGAGACTTACCAAAACTATCCTATTGTAGCTAATAACAAGGAGAGCAACTTTAATTCTTGCTTCTAGGATTGATTCACAAAACTTCACCTTCAAATCTTGAGTTTAATCTAAGTGGGTTTTAGGATTTGAGAGGAAAATGTGAAAGAAAATGGAAATGAAATAAGAAAAATAAGATAAGTGGTTGATATTAAAGGCTCCAACCAGATCTACATGCAAAAAGACCAAATTGCCCCTAAACCCAATTTAATGTGAATAGAATTCGGAGTTAGAATTGCAGAGGTGTCGCGGCGCGACTCCTTTGTCGCGACGCGACATAAAGAAGGAAAAATGACCCTTCTTAACTCAAGTTCTGATCTGGATTTGTTTTGTTTGTCGCGTCGCGGCCCCATTCCTCGCGGTGCGGCATTGGCCTATTCCTGGTCACTTTGACAACAAATCATAAAATGAAGGTTCATACAACTAGCACACCTCGTTCACTATTCCTATGCACATCTAAGCTTCGCCCTTAAGTCTCACACGACTCAACACTATCGCGACACATACACAAACACGTATACGCACGCATTCGCATATACCCATATATATATACACACACATATACATATATGTACTTACACCTAACTAACACTTTAGTTCATTTAATCACATAACGAGTAAGTTATAAGCGTACTATTGATTAAGTATGTACCTTTAGACGCACACGGGAAAACGGGGTGTTACATGTGTCCACATCTACTGCTGAGGCAGAATATGTTTCTGCTGGTAGTTGTACGGTACAAGTACTATGGATACAAAGCCAGCTGAAGGACTATGGTGTTCATGTTACAAAAACTCCAATCTACTATGACAACACAAGTGCTATTGCTATTACCAACAATCCTGTGATGCATTCTAGAACAAAGCACATTGACGTTCGATATCATTTCATAAGGGATCATGTTCAAAAAGGAGATGTGGAGCTACATTTTATTTCAACAGACCAGCAGTTAGCAGATCTTTTCACAAAGCCCTTAGATGAGAAACGTTTTAACTATCTCATCTCTGAGCTGGATATGCTTGAACTTTAAAATAAAAGGCAATTTTGTTGGTGTGCTGGCTCTACAACATGTAGGGCAAACCAGTAAGTCAAAATTTCTTTCACTTACTGCCTACATGTCAAACAGTCAGCACAACAAGGTCTTTTATATCATGGTTATTCAATGTTCAAAATGCAATAATAAATAGCTCACAATACTTAAATGATACCTTAAATCTGAAACTCATTTACTCCCAATGATTTAAAATTAAATTCATTACATATTAAATGTCACAAAGAATTTTGTATTTAATACAAAATTTATCTTATGGTTTTTAACTTCAAATTGAATTGAAAACTGCTGCATTTAATGCTTAATGGGAGGTATGAGTGTTCAAGCTGATTAAACATCATGTCAACAGTCTGTGTCCCCTCAAAAAGTGCCAGTCTGTCACATCTGCCCACGCGCCTGCAGATGACAGTTGCCACTTTCTCTCTCCTGCACTTTTTTCACCAATCCGAAAGGTTAAATAAGGCGATCAATTCCACATAATAACCTTCGGTTATTAACTCTTTGATTTACCTTTCAAATACACACTCTTCTCTCTAAAAAATCCTAAATGTTCAAATACTTCATACATTCATCTTCAACATTTCATCAATGGTAGAACAACAACACCAATCACCACCTGCTGAGAATCAGCCAGAGGAACAACAACAACAACAACAACAGGTGGAACAACAACAACAACAACAACAACAACAACAACAACAACAACAACAGGTGAAACAGCAACAACACCCTCCTCCGGTCATTGAGGAACAAGCTGTACCGGGTCCACTATTCAACCTTCACCCCAACCTGATCAGGGCCAATAATGCATGAGACCATGCACTGATTCGCCTTTCCAGAGGCAATGCCGCACACGCTCTCTCTATTCCCAAGTCTAAAGCCAACATTGGCTATGAGGCTTTGATCGACTACATCAGGCGATGCCATTTGGCGAGATCCATCACTGGAGTTCCTTTTCGCCTCTATCCAGCATGTTTAGCGATATTTTGGTATACTGCCACCATGGCCACCACTCAACAGAATGCTCCTTGTATTTGTAGCATGGTGACTGAAACCCTAAACTGCTCGATCACTGTTGATACCCTCTGACGTGCCCTTCAATTACCCGGTGGTCTATTTGTTAATTCACCGACGAGCGATTATTTGAGGAGGGAAATGCTGGGAACGATTGGATATGCTGGTCCAATTGCTCATATACCACTAAGGAAGAACATGCCACCGCTATGGTATTACTTCTTTGGACTGCTGACCCAGTGCATCAGCCAAAAGTCCGGTAGCTTTGATTTGTGCTCAGATTTTGAGCTCAAAATTGGTCATGGTTTGCTGTTCAACAGGAACATTGACTACGCAGCTGAGATCTACCTCAGGTTAAGGGAAATGGTGCTTGCACCCAAACGAACACATCTAATCCCCTTTCCAAGGTTCTTGAGCCCTGTTTTTGAATATGAGCTGGGTAAAGCTTACCAGCAGATTGCTTATCAATCATTCGACCTGCCTCAAAAACAAGGGGGAATGCCAAAAGATGTTCCTTCTCCATATACTAGTTTAACACCATGCATGCTCGAGTATCTTGCTGCTCAGGGTGGAGTAAACCCAACGACTGCCTCTGGTGTTGCACCAGCTGAGGGGGAGGGACCTCAGCGAAAACCTGCTGTGAAAAGGAAGAAACCTGCTACCTCAACTAGTACAGTCACTGTCTCACATACTGGTAAAGCAGTAGTTGTATTAGAATCTAGTGCTCTCTGATCATAAAGAACAGCCCTAGTCTTATATACTGACTACCCACTTCTAGTATTGGAATTCGTTGCTTAACTATTTCTTGGTAACAGGCAAATCTAAAAAAGCTAAAGCTGGCTCCAAGCAAACCACAGGAGGGATTGCCCCAGTCTCAACTGCTGCTTCTGCAAAGAAAGCTGCTATGGAACATGGTGTGTCTATAGATCAAACACCAGAAATCTCTAACCTAATTAAAAATCTTTTCACTGCTGACTTGAAAAATGAAAATAGAGTTAAAGGCACAACCTTTACTCCCAAGCTGACTGGTTTTAAAACTAGTGTTAAGAAGAGTAGCAACCCATACTCTTCTAATCAGGCACTTCCACATTTTTCTAAAATGAACATCATGCAATATACTCTGCTGACAGTACAACCAGCAGAGAACATAACTGACCCCCAAAGCAGTCTTGAGCTGGTTCCTCATCGTGTTGAATCAGCTCAGGCCACTGCACAGCCTAAATGTTACTTGGATCATGCTAAGAGTCTCACTCCTACATCATTACCAGCCAGAACTCTTACACTATCTGGGTCAACATGTATTGCCAATGAGTCAGCAGAGTCACAACTGTACTTACAGACACCTAACTCTGTCTCAATCGAAGGGCTGACTAAACCACCAGTCTGTCCCCAGAGACCAACAACATATGCAATTGTTGAGTCAAATTTATTTGGTTCTACAGTTATTAACATAAAATATTCTTTTGTTTCAGTTCTTAGCAGGATAGATGAACATGTAGAGGGGGAGCAAGAAAATGATGTTATTGTTTCTACTGATGAACTCTCCGTTTCTGCTACTGGTTTTGGTGCTACTGATTTGTCTACTGGTGATACTACTACTGGTACTGTTACTTCTACTGCTGCTGGCTCTACTGGAGACAATGTGGTTGCTGGTTTCACTTTCTTACTGATAATGAGGAGTTACCTACTGCTAATATTTCTGCTACTCCTCCTGCTGTCTCTGGTATTGCTGCTTCAACCACTGATTCTGTAGTGGTTGAGGAGATGATAATGGAACCTCCTCCTGCACTTGAAAAGGTCATTAGTAATATTGTTAAGGAGGTTCTTGATGTTGATATTTCTGGCACTACCACTGTTACTTCTTCAACTGCTTCTATTGAGGAGATTATCAAAAGTAGTGACCAAGATGACGTGGTGCTTACTGATGAGCTTATCACAGCAAATGCTGCCTATTCTGCACATGTCACTGGTTCTACGGAACCCACTATGGATACTGGTACCTCTGCTACTGCCACCACTGATTCTTCTCAGGCTACTGCTTCTGCTGAGAAGAAACCATATGTGTGCCAGGTAACAGATCCTGATGAAGTTGTACCTGACTTCATCTATAGGGGTGCATCCATGAAAGGACCCGTTCATATACATTATAAACGATTCACAATAGTTGATTACATCGCGAGGTATTTGACCTCTATATGATACGTTTTACAAACATTGCATTCGTTTTTAAAAGACAAACTCTCTTTACATCTAAAATTGACGGCATGCATACCATTTCATATTACATCCAACTATAATTGACTTAATATCAATCTTGATGAACTCAACGACTCGAATGCAACGTCTTTCAAAGTATGTCATGAATGACTCCAAGTAATATCCTTAAAATGAGCTAATGCACAGCGAAAGATTTCTTTAATACCTGAGAATAAACATACTTTAAAGTGTCAACTAAAAGGTTGGTGAGTTCATTAGTTTATCATAATCAATCATTTTCGTAATAGTAATAGACCACAAGATTTCATATACATAAACGTTTTAATAAAAATATTCTAAGTGGTTGAGCACTTGGTAACCATACTTAACATTTATTCAACGTCGCATATTCCCTTTATTATGAAATCTCACTACACTGTACCAAGTGTAGTCACTGAAACGAAGTACTGTGCAACCGTTGAATACTGGTCGTCCAGTCTGGTTGGGGTTGTCAGGCCCGATAGATCTATCAACAGGATTCGCGTTTACAATATCGCATGTAAATGGTAGTTACCAAGCTATTAGGGAAAAATATGCAAAGTGGTACAACTCAACGTAGAATATGTTTTTAGTACTTACAGTTATAAAACAGTGCATGTATTCTCAGTCCAAAAATATATATAAAAAGGGAGTAATGAAACTCACAATATTGTATTTCGTAGCAATTATGTATATGACGGCACTGAACAAGTGCAGGGTTTGTCTCGGATTCACGAACCTATATTAAGTATATATATTTATATGTTGGTCAATATCTGTCTAACAATTTAGGTCAAGTCGTAGTGTATCACAATCCTAATGCTCGAGACCGACATGTAAAAGTCAACAAAAGTCAACTTGACCCAAAATGACTTCCAAAATCTATACATGTTTATTATATAACTTATATATAGTCGTTTTATATATTTAAATATATTTATCAGATCTTATTATACTAAATAATACAAGTCATTTATTAATAAATAAAAATTTATATTTAAATTCATATATGATAAAAATATACTTTTATATATATCAAGTAATAGAATTTATAAAATTCACTTAATATCATAAAAATATAGTGGTATGTATTATTAATGTAATTATATTACGTGTGGTAAAAATATCTCTGTACGCATATTTATTTGATAAAATAATATTGATAATAATAATAATGATAAAAATGATAAAATGATAGTTTCAATAAAAATATTAATTTTTAGTAATAAAGATAATTTTAGTAATAACATCAACTGATAACAATTATAATAATCGTTTTAATAATAATATTAAAATTAATAATAATTCAGTTGACCATATCTTTTAATCCGTTCATCGAACCCACACGATTTCTAAATGAAAAGTTATTAATTTTTCTTTAGCTTTTCAATGACATGCATATCATATACCTTATCTCAGTAGCATATGTATCAAATTCGTGATTTATCATAAACTATTTAACGACGAAACTAAGAATACAAACATGCATAATCATATATAATCGAGCATTAGTCAGGGATACACTATTAATATATAAAAGATAAGATATGAATGCTCACGTATCAATATTGTGATTCAATATTGCAAGAAAGTACGTAGACGCAACGAAAATGATAAACGTTAGGTTGACCTCACGAGCAATACCCTCGAACAATACCCATAACCTCCATAGCTATAACCCATAATTTTCTTAGCTCTATCCCATTTGAAAACTTATTTTGAAATCATCTGAATATATCTCCGTTGTAGTATTTTATGTATACTAATAATATCTTGAAATAATACTAAGTAAATATATATATGTAATTCGATTGAGAGAGTTTAGAGAAATATATTTTCAAGTTTCTATGAAATAATGAAACCTATTGAATTCTATTTATAATAGATTTTTGAATTATTAAAGTGAAATATTATAGTATGAAATTTTAAAGTGAATTATTAAAGTATGAATTATTAAAGTGAATTATTAAAGTATGAATTATTAAAGTGAATTATTAAAGTATGAATTATTAAAGTGAATTATTAAAGTATGAATTATTAAAGTTAAAGTAAAGTAAAAGTAAAGTAAAAGTAAAGTAAAAGTAAAGTAAAAGTAAAGTAAAGGTAAAGTTAAAGTATAGTAAAAGTATAAAACTATGTACGTATAATACGCGTATAAATATATTTAATATTAATTTAAATCGTTATATCATAAAACATTTTAGAAAAGTAGAATTATATATATTCATAATAGGTTTCAAGTTTTTAAATTACAGTCTGTTGGTGAAGCATGGGATAAAGTCCAAAGGTTTAATAAATGTATGAAATCATCTTAATGAAAAATGTCGAGTTACTTAACTTGTAGATATCCAACATCTAAGTTATTTAAACTCCACGTTCTTACTTATAGATCACTTTACCATTTTCCAAATATTGTCAAAAATAATAGATTTCTTAAATCACAGTGGACCTCATAACATTGGCCCGTAATCATATCATAATGTATCTGATAATTCAATCATTTGATATTATCTCTTAATTCTATCGATAAATATATCGAAACAAATACGTTCATGTAAAGTATCATATATCTAATAATTTGTTAATGTTTTCAGTTAATATTATATATTATATATACATATCTATATACACATAATTGTTTGTGAATCGTCGAACACGGTCAAAGGGTAATTGATTACATGAATGTAGTTAGAAAATTTTTGAGATTCAACATTACAAATTCTGCTTATCGTGTCGGAAACATATAAAGGTTAGGTTTAAATTTGGTCGTAAATTTCCGGGTCGTCACAGTACCTACCCGTTAAAGAAATTTCGTCCCGAAATTTGATCGAGGTCGTCATGGCTAACTATAAAAATATTTTCATGACGAATATGAGTTGATAAATAGAGTTTTATCATCATTGAGTAATATAGATAAAACAATTTGATTACGCGAAGAGTATAAGTGAAGCTATCGCAAGAGAGTGAAATGAGTAAACGTATATTTGTTTTAACCGATGACGTAGTTATGATTGATTTCCGGAATTCATGGGATTTAAAGAAAATCTTTGCAATAAGATTTGGTTCTTCGACGATTAAGGAAATCATGATCTTCTTTGATTAAATGCGATAATTTGTCTCGATTTCTCTGTTTGATATTTTACTATAAATCCACCCCCTTCATTTCTTTATTTCCACAGCTCACACCTTATAGTCTTTCTCCCCAATTCATACTTTAAAGCATTCGTTAATATGCTTCATCCAGTATTGATTCTTGATATAATCTTAACTTTCATATCTGTCATTCTTCTTTTTCATCTACCACCGGAGGAAGTTATTTTCTTCTACCATTACCTTGGGGTTATTGTGTTTTTCATTCTCCCGTGTCTTTATATTGCTATACGCATTGATATACACGGTTTGTAATTTCGGGGTTGTTATTGGGCTTTATATTCTCCATTATATTTCGGAGCTTCATGCTTTCGTTTTCTCTTCCCGGCCTTAAGTCAAGCGGATAATGGTCCAGAATTCGTAGATATGAATTTTTAGATGAACATAGTTAATGTTCCAAGAAGAAAATCGTAATGGCACGATCTTGATTTGGCAAATTACCAGAATATCCAATAATATAGAGCTATCAAGATGATATGTTCTTAATATGTTTGGAAATTGGGTAGAATGTAAATGTCGTGTAAATAGTACATGATGACGGTATGTTCTGTGAATCATCACGCTCCATTAGAAACTCATCATGACTTACTGTAATATAATCACGTTGATCAAGTATCATTATATTATACTAACTCGTGATTCAGTTCCCAACACTACTTTAAAAACATTCCTATTTTAAATTCGAATTTTTTTTCTTCCAGAATTTAGAAACTAACACAGTTTCTTTTTATGTTGTAACACAGATATTGCGAAGAGATAAAAGATTTCAGATAAGAATAGTTGTGAAAATATCTTCAGGAATATCGAAGATATTTATAATAAAAGATACGATAATATCTTAGAATTCTTAACATAGATGGATGATGAAGAAGATTTGTCTGTGAAGGTTTAGAATAAGAAGTAAGGTGTTTGCTAACGATTTCAGTAGACACTGAATCATTTGGATCCTTTGAAGGCAGGTTTAGTCTTTGTGATTTGTCCACAGCCTCCTTCATGGTCTGCTCAATCCGTTTTCCAGTTTCAAACCTTCTCTTTTTCTCAGCTTTACCACCATACTATTCTTTATCATCAAACTTTTGACTGTTAAAGTCGTTTACAGTTTTTGCTACTTTCGGAGCTCATGTGGAAATCCATATCGGCATAGGTGTCGGAATCCGAGGAACTCGAACTGGTTGAGGGATCCATCTTGTATGATCAGGGAAAGAATTTTTTTGTATGAAATAGATTGTAGAATTTAGATTTGGTATTCTTCAATACATAATTTACATATGTATATATAATACCAAAATCTCATAAATTACGGAGGAATCTTTGAAAGATGTCATTCAAAGTTCACAGTAACAGATATGCTAAGATAAGAATTCGTCTATACACTATTATGCAATAAATGTAGAAAAACGCGTCTAGACTTAAGAATGATAAGCAGGTAATTTCCTAAGGATGGTAAGTAGATGATTTTCGACTAGAATTGATAAGCAAACTTTTTGACATGCAGACACGGTCGAAGTCCAGACTCACTAATGCATCTTAACAACTATCAGTTAGACACACTAATGCAAGACCTGGTTCGCTAAGACCACCGCTCTGATACCAACTGAAAGGACCCGTTCATATACATTATAAACGATTCACAATAGTTGATTACATCGCGAGGTATTTGACCTCTATATGATACGTTTTACAAACATTGCATTCGTTTTTAAAAGACAAACTCTCTTTACATCTAAAATTGACGGCATGCATACCATTTCATATTACATCCAACTATAATTGACTTAATATTAATCTTGATGAACTCAACGACTCGAATGCAACGTCTTTCAAAGTATGTCATGAATGACTCCAAGTAATATCCTTAAAATGAGCTAATGCACAGCGGAAGATTTCTTTAATACCTGAGAATAAACATGCTTTAAAGTGTCAACCAAAAGGTTGGTGAGTTCATTAGTTTATCATAATCAATCATTTCTGTAATAGTAATAGACCACAAGATTTCATATACATAAATGTTTTAATAAAAATATTCTAAGTGGTTGAGCACTTGGTAACCATACTTAACATTTATTCAACGTCGCATATTCCCTTTATTATGAAATCTCACTACACTGTACCAAGTGTAGTCACTGAAACGAAGTACTGTGCAACCGTTGAATACTGGTCGTCCAGTATGGTTGGGGTTGTCAGGCCCGATAGATCTATCAACAGGATTCGCATTTACAATACCGCATGTAAATGGTAGTTACA
The DNA here is from genome assembly GCF_046630445.1 of Rutidosis leptorrhynchoides. Taxonomy (NCBI): domain Eukaryota; kingdom Viridiplantae; phylum Streptophyta; class Magnoliopsida; order Asterales; family Asteraceae; genus Rutidosis; species Rutidosis leptorrhynchoides. Next base: position 192,929,207 of record NC_092335.1, read on the forward strand.
AAGCTATTAGGGAAAAATATACAAAGTGGTACAACTCAACGTAGAATATGTTTTTAGTACTTGTGTCCATTTTGTAAAACAGTTATAAAACAGTGCATGTATTCTCAACCCAAAAATATATATAAAAATGGAGTAATGAAACTCACAATACTGTATTCCGTAGCAATTATGTATATGACGACACTGAACAAGTGCAGGGTTTGTCTCAGATTCACGAACCTATATTAAGTATATATATTTATATGTTGGTCAATATCTGTCTAACAATTTAGGTCAAGTCGTAGTGTATCACAATCCTAATGCTCGAGACCGACATGCAAAAGTCAACTTGACCCAAAATGACTTCCAAAATCTATACATGTTTATTATATAACTTATATATAGTTGTTTTATATATTTAAATATATTTATCAGATCTTATTATACTAAATAATACAAGTCATTTATTAATAAATAAAAATTTATATTTAAATTCATATATGATAAAAATATACTTTTATATATCTCAAGTAATAAAATTTATAAAATTCACTTAATATCATAAAAATATAGTGGTATGTATTATTAATGTAATTATATTACGTGTGGTAAAAATATCTTTCTACGCATATTTATTTAATAAAATAATATTGATAATAATAATAATGATAAAAATAATAAAATGATAGTTTCAATAAAAATATTAATTTTTAGTAATAAAGATAATTTTAGTAATAACATCAACTGATAACAATTATAATAATCGTTTTAATAATAATATTAAAATTAATAATAATTCAGTTGACCATATCTTTTAATCCGTTCATCGAACCCACACGATTTCTAAATGAAAAGTTATTAATTTTTCTTTAGCTTTTCAACGACATGCATATCATATACCTTATCTCAGTAGCATATGTATCAAATTCGTGATTTATCATAAACTATTTAACGACGAAACTAAGCATACAAACATGCATAATCATATATACTCGAGCATTAGTCAGGGATACACTATTAATATATAAAAGATAAGATATGAATGCTCACGTATCAATATTGTGATTCAATATTGCAGGAAAGTACGTAGAAGCAACGAAAATGATAAACGTTAGGTTGACCTCACGAGCAATACCCTCGAACAATACCCATAACCTCCATAGCTATAACCCATAATTTCCTTATCTCTATCCCGTTTGAAAACTTATTTTGAAATCGTCTGAATATAACTCCGTCGTAGTATTTTATGTATACTAATAATATCTTGAAATAATACTAAGTAAATATATATATGTAATTCGATTGAGAGAGTTTAGAGAAATATATTTTCAAATTTCTATGAAATAATGAAACCTATTGAATTCTATTTATAATAGATTTTTGAATTATTAAAGTGAATTATTAAAGTATGAATTATTAAAGTGAATTATTAAAGTATGAATTATTAAAGTGAATTATTAAAGTATAAATTATTAAAGTTAAAGTAAAGTAAAAGTTAAGTAAAAGTAAAGTAAAGGTAAAGTTAAAGTATAGTAAAAGTATAAAACTATGTACGTATAATACGCGTATAAATATATTTAATATTAATTTAAATCGTTACATCATAAAACATTTTAGAAAAGTAGAATTATATATATTCATAATAGGTTTCAAGTTTTTAAATTACAGTCTGTTGGTGAAGCATGGGATAAAGTCCAAAGGTTTAATAAACGTATGAAATCATCTTAATGAAAAATGTCGAGTTACTTAACTTGTCGATATCCAACATATAAGTTATTTAAACTCCACGTTCTTACTTATAGATCACTTTACCATTTTCCGAATATTGTCAAAAATAATAGATTTCTTAAATCACAGTGGACCTCATAACATTGGCCCGTAATCATATCATAATGTATCTGATAATTCAATCATTTGATATTATCTCTTAATTCTGTCGATAAATATATCGAAACAAATACGTTCATTTAAAGTATCATATATCTAATACTTTGTTAATGTTTTCAGTTAATATTATATATTATATATACATATCTATATACACATAATTGTTCGTGAATCATCAAACACGGTCAAAGGGTAATTGATTACATGAATGTAGTTCCAAACTTTTTGAGATTCAACATTACAAATTCTGCTTATCGTGTCGGAAACATATAAAGGTTAGGTTTAAATTTGGTCATAAATTTCCTGGTCGTCACAATCCATAACTCCCAGAGTTGCCTTGCTGGTGGATCAGCTGACTATTGATCCCCAAAGTGCTATAGTCTCAGCCAGCAAACTACCAGAAGAGATATATGAGAGGTTAGCCACGCTACAAAAAGTTAATGAGCAGCCATACTATCACTACTTTGGAATGACTCCAGCTGCTTCTCCATGGCCTGGTACATGGAGACCTCTCAAGTTCATCATAGATCCAGCTACTGGTAAATGTATTATGCAAAATGTCCCTGATTCGCCAATACCTTCTGACTCATCAGCTTCTTCCTCATCATCTTCTTCATCTGATGGTGATGCTGATAAAGGTACTGGTAAGGGCGGACCAGTCACTCATGATAATGTGACTGGTTCCAAAGACAAACCAGTGGATCTAACTGATGATGCTGATAATGATGCTGACAAGAATACCAGTGGTTCTAAACCTTCGAGTGAAGGTAAAAATGATGGTGATCATGGTGACGAGTCAGATTCTGACCTTCCACCTCCACCACCTCACGAAGGTACTTCTATGTTGGCTGCTACTGATCGCCCCTCAACCAGCAGCTTTAATGCTGATGAGGTGGCTGCCATCTCCACTCTGGCTGTCTATAAGACATTAGCTGAAGTTACACCAGATCTACAAAGCACCATTCACTCTGCTATTGTTGATAGAATGACTGAAGCCATACGCAGAGCTGGGGAGGTTACCACTCCTACCATTGAAAACCAGATTAAATAAGTATGTGCTTTTGCTGATCTAGCGGTGGATGCTATTCTCAAACAATTTGAAGAAGCGGAGGATCTCAAGAGGTGAATCATCTCTCATAATGAATATACTGATCATATTGCCCGTCTTCAAACTGATCTTGATGCTGCTAATCGAAAGAATCTTTTTCTTAATGAAGAGAATCAGGTATTGACAGAGAGGTTGGATTCGCAGGAATAGCAAATGGCTAATATGGTCCCTGTCTCTGCTTATCTTCAATTGGTGGAGACTATGCAACAAATAGCTGCCTTACAAGCAGATGTTAGGGCCACTGTTAATCAAATGGCCATGGGTGTTGCAAGAAATGAAGTTAGAACTTCAAATCTGTGTCTCTGACAATATGGTGTAGATCCTGGTGCCTATCTTTCTCCTGCTGATGCTGACTGGAACAACTTTGCATTTTCAGTGCCTGAGTCAGACAGTGACCTTGATGCACATGTTTCCCCAGATCACCCTTCTGCCCCTGCTGATGACAAAAAGGGAGAGAAGAAGTCTAAAAAGATGTCCAAAAAGAGAAAACAATCTGAGGGGGAGCATGAGCATGAAAAGGCTCCTAAATAGCAAAGGAGAGATGGTGATGATGATGGTACTGGTACTGATCAAGGTGCTGGCACTAAGCCTAGCAACGCTCACACTGAAGCTGGTGTACAGGCAGCTGGTGAATCTCAACCCAGTGTGTCTGCCACATCAGTGGATGATATTGGTTCTGGCAGTAAGCCCAGTGATGTTTCTGAGCTGGCTATTGCTGAATCTTTTGTTGTCTCTCAAACGATTAAAAGGAAAATTAAAAGAAAACTGGAGAGACATCAGAAGAGACAGCAAGATTTAAATGATGCCTTTAATGCCAAATGAGAGGCTTATGTTGCTCGTAAGCATCGCAGAATTGAACATAGAAGAAGTCTGGACCCAGACAAGTTAGATATTAATGATGAACTAATCAGCATTAAAAAGTACAAAAGAGATGCTCGTAAAAAAAATGCTAAGTTCATGGTTAAGTATGACAAGAAAAGGGCAAAGCTGTATGTTGAGCGAGCAGACAGGATCAAAAGAATGACCCCTGAAGAAATGAAAGATTATCTGCAATCTACTGGGTCAGGAGGAGTAAGAGCTGACGTGTTCATGAAATGGTTAGATGCAATATTAGAAACTAGCTCATCTTCTCGACCAGCATCTTCTGCTCAGCCAGCTACACAACAACAGCCAGCAGAAATAACAGACCTTGATGTTGATGATGTTAAGGGGGAGCATCTTGCTATTGTTCCCTATCTGCCTCCAGCTGATACTAATCAGTCAGCTGGTACTGAAGACACAGCAAGGAGGGCTGTAATAGAAGACCCAGCCAGTAGTGTGCTGCTGGGTGAAACAAGTGTTGAAGACCCAGCCAAGGCGGCTAAACTGGGTGTTAAACAAGATGATGATACTGTTGATCCTGCTGACTTCACAGTCTGGGGTAGAGGAGATCACTTATTTGTTCAATCACCTATCTCTCCTCGGACTCTTGCTTATTTTAATAGAACACATGATGAACGTATTAATCAGTTTTCAGTGAGTTCTTCAGGCATATCAGAATCAATCATGTATCCTCCATCTTCCCCAAAGCCACATGATAAACACACAACTTGGGAAGATGATTCAGTTGCCCGTGGTGAGCCAAATCTATTAAGAATGAATCCAAATGAAAGAGAGGCTTACAGGCTGGAGATCACTGTACCTGAATTGCTTGAGCAAAGACAAGCAGCTATTTCTGAAAGGATACACCAAGTTAGATTGCTGCATCATCCTCTTGATCAGCCATTCTACGTCACTGCCTTAACTTATGGCATTGAAATTGGCGTGTATCTAAATAATAGTGGTCAAAGGCTACATACTGATGAAGAGAAAGCTCAATTTCATGAGGCTCGGCAGCTGAGTATGGATCTAAGGCAGTATCGTGATGCCCTTAGAACTGAAGAGGGAAGGAAAATGATTGAAACAGCAAAGTCCCTGAATATTACTGCCGATGATTATCTTTTGGGCTTAGAAGTTGAAAGGCAAAGAAGGGAGGATGCTGATGCTGAATATGCTGAAAGGGTAAGGCTTCAGGAAGTAGAAGCTAAATTGGCTGCTGATAGAAAGCAATAGGCTGAGTCCCTCAAGCTAGCCAAAGCTATTGTGAAGGAACAAGATAAAGCTCTTGATGAACTGGAAGCTGCTGAGAAAGCACCTGCTACTGCTCCTAAAGAAACTAAACGAACAATTGAGCTATCTGATCACTATTATAGGAGCAAGTATGGTGATGTACTGACCAGGAGATCAAATCCCAGCAAGATCATCAAAGTGCACAGAGGCACAAAAAGAGCTTTCAGTATCAGTAGGGGAGATAACATTCAAGAGAGGGTAGACTACACTAATTTGAGAACCTTCGGATTCAGTGAATGGATGGAGATATTGGAGTACTTCATTGGTAAAGCTGAAAGTGGTATTAAAAAGACATTGAAGCCAGAACTCCAAGAGCTCTTCAACAAAGCAACAAAATTTGGGAATGCACCAGTAGTAAACGTAGAAGAAGTACTTTCTCAAAAGCCTAAAGGAAAGAAATCTACTGGTGAAGGCCCACACAGAAGAGATCCCATCATTCTACCTCCTCATGTTCCAGTTTATGACCTTGCTGAGCTGCCTTACTTGTTTCCTGAAGCCTGGGCTGCCTTAAAAGTAAAAGAAGAAGAGCTATCTGGTGATGAACTAGAAAAGGATAAAGATAAAGACAGATAGCCTTCTAGTGCTTAAATTGTATCTTTTGTTACTTCATTCTTCATTATGATATTTTGTAATTACTGTATATACTCTGTTGTAATGAAGATGAAATGAGTTAATCTTCAAAATCATATCAAGTTATAAGACATAGATAACTCAGCAAAAGATCCCAAAACAAACTTAAAGGGGACAAATTTACTGCCTATTTTTCATTAGGTCTCTCAGTACTGGCTTTAGTGTTTTCTCTAAATGTCATAAGTTTTGTCATCATTAAATAGGGGGAGATTGTTGAGTCCCCAAAATAATTAAGGATTTAATTATGACAAAACTGTAATTTATTTACACTAAAATGTTATGTGCAGCCATTACAAGTTTGTTTATGTATAGACAGCAAATATTGCTGTGTCAAGTGTTCAGTATGCTGCCTAGTCTACCAGCACACGGTAGAGTGTATTCTTTGAATCAGCACAGGATGAGTACTCAGCAATTCAAGAATATCAAGTGTCTTAGCATAAGAAGAACCAGTAAACCTGGTAAGCAGCATACAACACAAGACAGCCATGCTTCATTACAAGCATGGTGGTTTCCCGAGTGGTCTACATCAATTGTACTATTCAACAGAAGTCAAAGACAAAGTTGAACAGGAAAGGATACGCGTCAGCGGCTGACAAGTGACCTTACAAGATCACGTGGGAATACAGAAGTTTAACGCATGTGCAGACATGTGCTATACTTTGTCAATGCCTAGGGAACACAATATTCTATTTGTTTAAATGAATAGTGGTGCCAAACCAAATTGGGGTGTTCCTGCAAATAGCTACCAAAGAGGAAAGAGGAGAGCACGCTCTCTGATGTAGTTGTCCCCACAAGTACAGACATCCTATGTACCAGTGGACAATAGAACCATTACACGGTTAATAGGACTACTATAAATTGTTGTATCCACTATTGTAACAACTAGTGGTGTGAGTTTATTTATTTAGAGTCCAAAACGTATAATAGCTTTAAGTTTATCCTCTTAGCTATACTTAGGTAAATCTGTATCAACCAACTATCATTTCGCCAAGGATAGTTGTAATTCTTTGTGATTTAATCAATAAAGAATAACAGTTGAAAAATTACATTTGACTCTATTTACATTACATGCTTGAATACTAAACTGTGTTTAATTGGTTAGTTAATTTTAAGAACTTGTATTCACCTCCCCTCTACAATACTCCTGTTGTTAATCAAGGGACCAACAAGATCTATACCTCATTACCTTCGCATTATTATTTCCTCAATATTTTCCTTTTTAGACCATTTGTATCAGCGTCATCCAACAGCAGTTGGATCCGAGGTGGAGTGAAACCAACTCCTGACACTGGCGTATCGTGGCGTTGCCAGCCGGTGTTTCGGTGGCGTTGGGTGCAATCCAACGAGCTTGGCAACAAGTAGAGGTGTAGATGTGGCGAGATTGATTGGGTCAACTTTTTTTCGACCGTTGCACATTAATCAATAAAAAAATTAATTCAAATTTATTTATGTAATGTATACCTTATCTATTTACTAATTTTTACACATACAATTATTCCTTTCATTCTTAATTTTCCTCTCTAATTTCATACATATCAAATTATCACAATGGATAAAACATACAAAATGCTCGAGTTCCTACTTGAATCCGACTCCGATGGAGAAAAAATTGTTCATTTTGTCAATAATTTAACGGAAGAAGTGGAATGAGAGGCTAGTAGCTCACGAGTCCCTAGAGGCCGTATTTATATCCAATGGATCGTGAAGATGCGGCTACAAGTAACCAACCACGACGGTTTTGTGATTGGACGCAAAGAAGAAATAATGATTGCTCACCCAAGTGACCAACCATTACGGTTAGAAAGGAATTTGAGTGATCGAGATGCTAGGGTTAAGGAAATAAGAAATAAGCAAGTTAACAATCAGTTGGTGGTAGATTTAACTGAGCACGTTTGGAACTTATCACCTTACTTCCGTACCGCTTATGAATATTTTATGTGTTATGTAATTTCTTATTTCGTTTAGAATTAAAATGATGTGCTTGTATTTTTTTTATTTAAATTATGTACTTTTATTTTTTAGGAATATAAATCAATGTACTTTATTATTATTCCATAAAATATAGTCGGTGTGTAACGATCTGACTTTTTCGACTTGCTTTCGTGCCTTGTATTTTTGCGAAACTGCGATTTTGTTACTGTGCTACTTTATACTCTGGAAACTTGATATACGTGGTTTACTTCCATTTATATGTTAAAACATGCCTTAGAGTACGTAGGATACTTAACTTGTTCACCGGAAGCCTTTATGACCGTTGGTGTCGCTTAACGTTTCGATTAAACCGCGAACTGCGCGCACGTTTGAGTTTTGTCGTAACCGGAATATTATGACTGCGAAATATTAATTATTATTTTATAATAATAATTACATGGGTTTTTGGATGCTTAATTACGCGTAGGAATTTAATTAAGCTTACTAGTTAGTCTTGTTGGACTTTCTACCTTGTTGGACTTAAGCCCACCCTACTCTAGCTAGTGGCCCAATTAATTAGCTCACTTATTAATTACTAGTGACCCATTAATATATAAGACAATTACCCATTTAATTAGAGGGAACATGCTAGCAAAAATGTCAAGTATTATCCATAATGTCACATGGGATCCTAGCATAAGTACCTACTTTAGACAACCACTAACCAAAAAGCAAGATTGTGCCCCCCTCCCCCCTAATGACCTACGGCCATGAGGCCATCCACCTCACCAATCCATGTCAAAAATTGCCTATAAATACTAGCCATATTCCTCTCATTTTACACTTGCTCTCATTTGAATTTCACACACTTGCTCTCTTATTTCCTTTCTAGTCTTTCTCACTCTAGAAACTTGTAAGTTTGCTTTTTCTTCTTCTTCTTCTCCCTTCTAATTCGTGGTCATCATCATCATTAAAGGTCTTGCTTTTTAGCTTTGATATTGATTAGATCTTGTAGATTCAAGCATGAATCCTTCAAGAACATGGAAGATTCAAGCGTTCTAGCTTTGAATCTTCACCAACTTTGTAGATCTATATTTTTATCACTTTAATCTTATTATTTTTTTATAAAGATTCAAACTTGTGTTTGTAATCTTCATGTATCTTAAAGATCCAAGCTTTATGCTTCAAGATCTTCAAGAACAATCAACGACAAGCTTTCTAGCTTGAATCTCCATATCTTTTTGTTAGATCTAAGTTTTCTAACTTATGATCTTGTTATTTTATAAAAAAGATTCAAACTTGTATTTGTTATCTTCATGTAACTTAAAGATCCAAGCTTTATGCTTCAAGATCTTCAAGAACAATAAAGGTTCAAGCTTTCTAGCTTTGTGACCTTATAAATTGTGTGAAAGGGATCCAAGCTCTCTAGCTTAGGGTTCCATCACCTCATTTGACTTAGATTGTGTTCATACTTGTTTGATTGATGTAAAGTTTGTAGCTTTAGTTGTAAATGTGACTTGTAATTGTGTTAAGACTAAGAATATGATGTAACCTTGGTTCATCATCCATCTAAGACTCTTGATTGAGTTGTATCCTTACTTGTCTTAACATATTGTGTGTTGATGGTAGAATCTTAATCAAGGTGATGCTAACCCATCAACGAGTTGTACACTTGAAGCTACAAGCATCAAGGATGAGAACCGTGATGAGCATCAAGCATTAAGAACCCCACCAGAGCACTTACATACTATTTTTCTTATCTGATCAGACCACCTGGGCTACTGGAAAGTTTATTCTCAGTTAGTTCGTTTTGAGTAGATTATTTTCCGTTTAGACCTCGTCTTAATTCGAGTTACGGTTTAGGATTTATGGCCTTCCGAAAGTCAATACTCCTTTGTAACGTTGTGCTGAAAATTCGGACCTACTCGCACTTAAACCGTCGCCACGGTCAAACGAAGACGAGTTAGGTTCTAAAAATTGGTCAGCGGTTAGGGGACTGATATACGGAGCCATAGCCACTGACTATACGTCTTTTTGATTTACGTAGGGTTCCTGTTTCGATCTCTATTCTTGTCGAACTTACTTAGCTTTTATGATGATGAACGATGATGATGATGACACTTAAACTTATTTTATGTACTATTAGAATTTATAAAGACAACCTACTGACCTAGTAACCCTTGATTTAGGTTGACGACCTTTCGGAACGACTTACTACTTGCGTACTTTCATTACCGACTTTACCGCTTTTATCACTGTGAGTTATAGCATCCCCTTTTACTTTAATTATTTTGGGACTGAGAATACATGCGCTTTTTACGTTTTACATACTAGGCACGAGTACTTAAACTTTATATGTGTGGGTTATACAATGGCATAAACATTCCCCTTAGCACGGTAACGTTTAGTCATTGGTTTTTGAACTAGTGAACTCGAATCTTAGATATGGATCCATAGGGTTTGACATCCCCACTCGGGCTAGTTGCGCTAGCATTTAATGGGTGTTTAATACTTCGTGAACATACGCACTCGCCAAGTGTACTTTCAGGGGGTTATAAACGTTAAGTCTAGTTACCGGGTGCCCACGGTTATACATATACTTTCCATACTGTTTTGTTACACTGAAATCTCGTGGCCTACCTTACGTTACTGTTACAACTTAAACTATAGCTCACCAACATTCGTGTTGACTTTTAAGCGTGTATTTCTCAGGTGCCTAGAGGTTTCTTGCTTCCGCTGTTAGATTTGCTGTCATGCTGTTATTGAATTGCTGTTAAGGACCTGCTGTATTAGTTATCCGCTGCATTACTAGAGATGTCTCATTCATGGAAATTTTCTTTTGCATTCGTAGTTTATGTTAATTTCAAACAATGGCTTTGTAACGACCTTAGGGTCAAATACTTATGTTTATGCTCCTATTCGTAGGATGCACGTTATCTTTTGTAAAACGCTATCTTTTTATGAATGCAAACTGGTTTTCAAACAGCATATAGTGTTTGACCGTGTGAAGATTCTGTTGTTGACAAATCGTACACGATGGTTTTGTACGGGGCGTCACATTTGGTATTGGAGCATTGGTTGTAGGGAATTAGGTTGCATTAGTGAGTCTAGACCGAACCTAAGTAGGATTCACTAATATGACTAATCTACAACTTGCTAGTTTACTTGTTTCTGCGAAACTTACTGCATGCTTTTGTCTACTTTTTCAGCTGTATGATCTTACTGCATGCTATTGCTTATCTTCACTGCCATGCGAACTTGTTGTATGCTTATTTCCGCTATTGCATGATTACTATCTGCTTTCACATGTTATTTCTATTTAGCACTGTTATTATTACTGCCATGCTAGGTTGCTGTAGTGCCTAATACGTGCTTGCTTTATGACTTACTGACATGGAAAAGTTATTTTTCCTTGTTCAGATGTCGGATATTCCACCTGTCATCATTTTGGGCAGCGATTCAGACTCTTCAGCCACTTCACCTACCACTGTTCCCGATCCTCCGATCCCGTCGGCGACACCCACCAGTGACCCCGGCGCTTCATCCTCCGAAACCAGCAGCCATACGCCTGCCCCAGTGGTTACCTCAGATGGAGCCTAGGATCCCCCGGAGATTCCAGCTCTACTTGCTCTAGGACTCTCGGAGCCACAGCCCCGCTCCGGTGGTGTTGTGATTCTCAGGGAATACGAGGACGTTCCGTTCCGTAATGAGCATAACCATTGGTGCCGACGCCTTCCTGATGGACATGTCATACCGATCCCACCTTTAAGATACCGGATCATGACTACCGGCCGCCGAGCGCCGCCACCTCCAGCTATTTTCGACGATTCATCATCCGACGACTCATCCACAGACGACTCTAGAGACGATGACTCTGACGAGGAGGACCCTGATGATGCACCTGTACAGACACCCTCCACCCCGCCGAAGAAGCGGTACCGTTTCGACGGCACCATTATTCCAGGGATCAACGGAGGTCGAGCTTTCACTGACGCACATGGTCAGCGTCGTAGGGTTACCACCCGTAAGCAGGTTGTGCCTTACCCTGCTGATCCTTTCGTGCGTAAGCCTTACCGCTATGCAGCATCTGCTTCTGGTGCTGGACCATCTGCACCACCGGCACCACCTGCGCCAGCAGCACCGCCTGCTCTGCCAGCCCCTCCCTCTGTCGAGGAACTGGCGAGGGAAGTGGAGATCCTCCGTGCTCGGGTAACTGAACTCGAGGACCAGATGTCCCACGTAATGGACATCCTTTACCCACCGTCACCATAGGGCTTTGTAGTAGATTTCATTATGTAATCTCGTTTGTAGTTCATGTTTTACTTATGTATTGTACGAACCTATGAGGATGTATGCAACTCTTTATTAATGAATGAAACTTTGTATTGTTTAATTCTTGCACAGTGTTCTATTTACATTACTGTATGTTGGTTTTGCGGTATTTGTACCTGGTTGCGTTACATAATTGGCATGCGTTGTGATGTTCCCCTGTTTACTATATACAGTATTATTATATATTAAATGCTGGATTTTGACTTAAGTCAAAATTTCTGTTTAGAAGAGCAATGGTTAACGGACGAGCAGCACCCACAGCAGCACAGATTGAGGAAATGATTGCGGAATGAGTAGCCGCAGCCATGGCAAATGCTATTCCCGCAGCCCCACTGGTTAACCAGAACGTCCAGAACGGTTGCACTTACAAAGAGTTTCAAAGCTGCAAGTCCCACAACTTTAGTGGCACTGAGGGGCCAGTTGGTTTGACTAGGTGGTTTAAGAAATTAGAACCTGTGTTCCGCGTCAGCAACTGCTTAGAGGCAAACAAAACCAAGTATGCCTCATGTACGCTGTCATACGACGCCCTAACCTGGTGGAACACACTGGCTCAAGCTAAGGGTATTGATGAGGCTTATGCCATTCCGTGGGAAGAATTCAAGGGGGCCATGATCGAAGTGTACTGCCTCAGGACAGAGATACAGAAAATGGAGGCTGAGTTCTGGGAGTTAAAGGTTGTGGACAACGATCTTGATGGTTACTACCGTAGGTATCTGAAATTAGCGTTGATGTGTCCCACGATGGTCACTCCGGAATTTAAGAGAATGGAACGCTACTTGTGGGGACTTCCCAAGTCTATTCAAGTCAATGTCACCTCTTCTAATCCACCCAACGTCCCGGCAGCTATGCGCATGGCGCATACCCTTATGAACCAAATTATCAGCAAAGAACCGGAAAAGGCTAAATCCGAATCGGGAGCCAGTGGTGAGAAGCGTAAGTGGGACTATAGCAACAAGGGGAGAACCTATGATCAAACCCCCGCTAAGAGGCCTAACGATGGAAGGAACCCCAACCCGAACACTAGCTCGAACCCCAACTACAAGGGTAGTCTACCACAGTGCAAGAGGTGCTACAAGCACCATACCGGATACTGTAATGCGGTCTGTGAAAAGTGCAACAGGATCGGGCACGTTGGCAAGAATTGCAAGATTCCCCTCCCAGCTGTGAGGACAAACCCAAACGGACCAAGGAAATGCTATGAGTGTGGACAGCAGGTCCACCTTAGGAATGAGTGTCCCAACAAGCGAAAGGACGGAGGACCACTGGGTGGAAGAGCTTTCAATGTGAACGCAAGGGATGCATGTGAGAACCCCGACTTGGTTACAGGTATATTCACTATCAATAATCTATTAGCCTCTGTCCTATTTGATACTGGTGCCGATAGAAGCTATGTCTGTAGAAACTTTTGCTCTAAGATAGATTGGTCATTAGTGCCTTTAGAGGAGAATATGATAGTTGAGGTAGTCAATGGGAAACTTGAGAAAGTTGACCAAATTGGCCGAGGAGCTATTATTAACATAGCTGGCATGGATTTCGAAATTAACCTAATACCCATCAAATTGGGAAGCTTTGACGTGATTGTCGGCATGGACTGGTTAACTAAAGTAAGGGCCAATATTATCTGTGGAGATAAAGCTCTTCGTATACCACAAGGAGACGGTGAGCCATTGACTATTTAAGGAGAGAGATGTAACTCGAAGCTGAACCTCATTAGTTGTATGAAAGCACAAAAGATCATGAAGAAAGGGCGCCTTGCTGTTTTAGCACACGTGAAGGCTTTAGAAACAGAAGAGAAGAGCGTGAATGATGTACGAATCGTGAATGAATTCCCCGACGACTTTCCGGAAGAACTGCCTGGATTACCGCCACCGAGAGCCGTGGAATTCCAGATCGATCTAGTGCCAGGAGCTGCACCCGTAGCTCGCACACCTTATCAACTAGCACCTTCCGAACTGCAAGAGTTGCAGAGTCAACTTCAGGAATTGCTCGACTGAAGGTTTATCCAACCAAGCTCGTCGCCTTGGGGAGCGCCCATTTTATTCGTGAAGAAGAAGGACGGATCCTTCCGCATGTGTATCGACTATCGCGAACTCAACAAATTGACGATCAAGAATCGATATCCTCTTCCCCGAATTGACGATCTTTTTGATCAACTACAAGGATCGAGCGTGTACTCTAAGATCGATTTACGATCCAGTTACCACCAGTTGAGGGTGAAAGAGAGTGATGTGATGAAGACTGCGTTTAGAACCCGCTATGGTCATTATGAGTTTCTCGTGATGCCGTTCGGATTAACCAAGGCACCAGCCGTGTTCATGGACCTCATGAATTGTGTCTGCAAGCCTTATCTAGATAAGTTCGTTATCGTCTTCATAGATGATATCCTCATCTATTCCAAGAGCGAAGAAGAACATGAGCAACATCTTCGTTTAGTGCTTGAACTCTTGAGACAAGAGCAGCTTTATGCCAAATTCTCCAAGTGTGAATTTTGGCTGAAGGAAGTCCAATTTCTGGGTCATATTGTGAGTGATCAAGGTATCAAAGTTGACCCCGCCAAGATTGAAGCTATCCGCAAGTGGGAGACACCCACTACTCCGACTCACATCTGCCAATTTCTAGGTCTTGCCGGTTACTACAGAAGGTTTATTGAAGGTTTTTCGTTAATTGCGCGTCCTTTGACCACACTGACTCACAAAGGAAAGAAGTTCGTTTGGGAAACCGAACAAGAAGTAGCATTTCAAACCCTGAAGCAGAAGTTAACCACCGCACCTATCTTATCTCTTCCCAAAGGCAGTGACGACTCCGTTGTGTACTGCGATGCTTCGAAAAATGGTTTTGGTTGCGTATTGATGCAAAGAACGAAGGTCATTACCTATGAATCTCGTCAGCTGAAGATTCATGAGCGAAACTACACTACTCACGATCTCAAACTCGGAGCCGTTGTCTTCGTATTGAAGTTGTGGAGACACTATCTTTATGGGACAAAGAGTACCATATTCACCGATCACAAAAGCCTCCAATACATCTTTGACTAGAAACACCTGAACATGAGACAACGACGATGGATTGAGACGCTGAACGACTATAATTGTGAACTTTGTTACCATCCTGGTAAAGCCAATGTTGTAGCCGACGCTCTGAGTCGAAAGGAGAGAATGGTACCTCTTCGTGTTCGGGCTATGAACATCACCATCCATTCGAACCTCCACAGTCAGATCCGAGTAGCCCAAGAAGAGGCTCTCAAGGAGGAGAACATATCTCGTGAATACCTGAACATCCTGGTCTCTAAATTCGAGGTTAAGGAGTCTGGACTCCGATGTTATGCCGGAAGAATTTGGGTACCTCGTTATGGAGATTTACGAAGCCTTTTACTTGATGAAGCCCACAAGTCGAGATATTCGATTCATCCAGGAGCCAGAAAAATGTACCACGATCTTAAGGAATAGTATTGGTGGCCAAATCTTAAGAAGGATGTTGCAACTTATGTTGGGAGGTGTTTGACTTGCTCGAAGGTTAAGGCTGAGCATCAGAGGCCATCTGGATTACTCCAATAACCAGAAATCCCACAATGGAAATGGGAAGCAATTACGATGGATTTCATCACGAGGCTACCAAAAACGGTGGGCGAATATGATACAATCTGGGTTATCGTTGACCGTCTTACCAAATCTGCTCATTTCCTAGCAATGAAAGAAACAGATACAATGGAGAGACTTGCTCAACTGTACATCAAAGAAGTTGTGTCTCGTCATGGTGTGCCCTTATCAATTATCTCCGATCACGATCCCCGTTTTGATTCCAGATTCTGGCGTTCTTTGCAAGAAGCCTTGGGAACTCGCCTCGACATGAGCACCGCGTATCACCCCCAGACCGATGGTCAGAGCGAATGAATGATTCAGACTTTGGAGGACATGTTGTGTGCCTATGTTATTGACTTCGGAAAGTCTTGGGAAAGGCATCTGCCGCTAGCCGAATTCTCTTACAACAACAGTTATCATTCGAGTATTAAAGCCGCGCCTTTTGAAGCGTTGAATGGCCGCAAGTGCCGTTCTCCTATTTGTTGGGCCGAGTTAGGCGAAGTGCAAATCACTGGACCCAAGATAGTCCATGAAACGACGGAGAAGATTTCTCAGATTCAGGCGAGACTTAAGATGGCCCGCGATCGCCAAAAGAGTTATGCTAATCTTAAACGTAAAGACTTCGAATTCAACGTGGGTGACCGAGTAATGTTGAAGGTCGCACCTTGGAAAGGTGTAATTCGTTTTGGAAAGTGCAGAAAGTTAAACCCGCGATATATTGGTCCTTTTGATATTTTAGAACGTGTTGGACCCGTTGCCTATCGTCTGGATCTTCCGACTCAGTTGAGTGCTGTTCATCCTACCTTCCATGTATCAAATTTGAAGAAGTGCCTTGCTCCACCGGAACTTGTCATAACATTGGAAGAACTTACGATTGATGACAAACTCCACTTCGTGGAAGAGCCTGTCGAAATTATGGACCGTGAGGTCAAAACCTTGAACCGCAATAAGATTCCAATTGTCCGAGTTCGATGGAATGCCAAGCGTGGACCTGAGTTTACCTGGAAATGAGAGGATCAAATGATGCAGAAGTATCCTCACCTTTTCCCAACTCCATCACCATCAGCTTAAATTTCGGGACGAAATTTCCAATAACAGGTGGGTAATGTAACGACCCGACTTTTTTGACTTGCTTTCGTGCCTTGTATTTTTGCGAAACTGCAATTTTGTGCGTACTGTGTTACTTTATACTCTGGAAACTTGATATACGTGGTTTACTTCCATTTATATGTTAAAATGTGCCTTAGAGTACGTAGGATACTTAACTTGTTCACCGGAAGCCTTTATGACCGTTGGTGTCGCTTAACGTTTCGATTAAACCGCGAACTGCGCGCACGTTTGACTTTTGTCGTAACCGGAATATTATGACTGCGAAATATTAATTATTATTTTATAATAATAATTACCTGGGTTTTTGGAAGCTTAATTACGCGTAGGAATTTAATTAAGCTTACTAGTTAGTCTTGTTGGACTTAAGCCCACCCTACTCTAGCTAGTGGCCCAATTAATTAGCCCACTTATTAATTACTAGTGATCCATTAATATATAAGATAATTACTCATTTAATTAGAGGGAACATGATAGCAAAAATGTCAAGTATTATCCATAATGTCACATGGGATCCTAGCATAAGTACCTACTTTAGACAACTACTAACCAAAAAGCAAGATTGTGTCCCCCCCCCCTCTCCCCCTAATGACCTACAGCCATGAGGCCATCCACCTCACCAATCCATGTCAAAAATTGCCTATAAATACTAGCCATATTCCTCTCATTTTACACTTGCTCTCATTTGAATTTCACACACACTTGCTCTCTTATTTCCTTTCTAGTCTTTCTCACTCTACAAACTTGTAAGTTTGCTTTTTCTTCTTCTTCTTCTTCTCCCTTCTAATTCGTGGTCATTATCATCATTAAAGGTCTTGCTTTTTAGCTTTGATCTTGATTAGATCTTGTAGATTCAAGCATGAATCCTTCAAGAACATGGAAGATTCAAGCTTTCTAGCTTTGAATCTTAACCAACTTTGTAGATCTATATTTTTCTCACTTTAATCTTGTTATTTTGTTATAAAGATTCAAACTTGTGTTTGTAATCTTCATGTATCTTAAAGATCCAAGCTTTATGCTTCAAGATCTTCAAGAACAATCAAGATGCAAGCTTTCTAGCTTGAATCTCCATATCTTTTTGTTAGATCTAAGTTTTCTAACTTATGATCTTGTTATTTTGTTAAAAAGATTCAAACTTATGTTTGTTATCTTCATGTAACTTAAAGATCCAAGCTTTATGCTTCAAGATCTTCAAGAACAATAAAGGTTCAAGCTTTCTAGCTTTGTGACCTTATAAATTATGTGAAAGGGATCCAAGCTCTCTATCTTAGGGTTCCATTACCTCATTTGACTTATATTGTGTTCATACTTGTTTGATTGATGTAAAGTTTGTAGCTTTAGTTGAAAATGTGACTTGTAATTGTGTTAAGACTAAGAATATGATGTAACCTTGGTTCATCATCCATCTAAGACTCTTGATTGAGTTGTATCCTTACTTGGTCTTAACATATTGTGTGTTGATGGTGGAATCTTATTCAAGGTGATGCTAACCCATCAACGAGTTGTACACTTGAAGCTACAAGCATCAAGGATGAGACCCGTGATGAGCATCAAGCATTAAGAACCCCACCGGAGCACTTACCTACTGTTTTTCATATCTGATCAGACCACCTGGGCTACTAAAAATTTTATTTTCAGTTAGTTCGTTTCGAGTAGATAATTTTCCGTTTAGACCTCGTCTTAATTCGGGTTACGGTTTAGGATTTATGGCCTTCCGAAAGTCAATACTCCTTTGTAACGTTGTGCTGAAAATTCGGACGTACTCGCACTTAAACCGTCGCCACGGTCAAACGAAGACGAGTTAGTTCTAAAAATTGGTCAACGGTTAGGGGACTCATATACGGAGCCATAGCCACTGAGTATGCGTCTTTTCGATTTACGTAGAGGTCGTAGCAGCTGACCGAAGTCAGCCTATTGTTTCGATCTCTATTCTTGTCGAACTTACTTAGCTATTATGATGATGAACGATGATGATGATGACACTTAAACTTATTTTGTGTACTATTAGAATTTATAAAGACAACCTACTGACCTAGTAACCCTTGATTTAGGTTGACGACCTTTCGGACCGACTTACTACTTGCGTACTTTCATTACCGACTTTACCGCTTTTATCACTGTGAGTTATAGCATCCCTTTTTACTTTAATTATTTTAGGACTGAGAATACATGCGCTTTTTACATTTTACATACTAGGCACGAGTACTTAAACTCTATATGTGTGTGGGTTATACAACGGCATAAACATTCCCCTTAGCACGGTAACGTTTAGTCATTGGTTTTTGAACCAGTGAACGTGAATCTTAGATATGGATCCATAGGGTTTGACATCCCCACTCGGGCTAGTCGCGCTAGCATTTAACAGGTGTTTAATACTTCGTGAACATACGCACTCGCCAAGTGTACTTTCAGGGGGTTATATGAAATGTCCCGTTCTTATTGATTAAAAACGTTCCATATTAATTGATTTCGTTGCGAGGTTTTGACCTCTATATGAGACGTTTTTCAAAGACTGCATTCATTTTAAAACAAACCATAACCTTTATTTCATCAATAAAGGTTTAAAAAGCTTTATGTAGATTATCAAATAATGATAATCTAAAATATCCTGTTTACACACGACTATTACATAATGGTTTACAATACAAATATGTTACAACGAAATAAGTTTCTTGAATGCAGTTTTTACACAATATCATACAAGCATGGACTCCAAATCTTGTCCTTATTTAAGTATGCGACAGCGGAAGCTCTTAATAATCACCTGAGAATAAACATGCTTAAAACGTCAACAAAAATGTTGGTGAGTTATAGGTTTAACCTATATATATCAAATCGTAACAATAGACCACAAGATTTCATATTTCAATACACATCCCATACATAGAGATAAAAATCATTCATATGGTGAACACCTGGTAACCGACATTAACAAGATGCATATATAAGAATATCACCATCATTCCGGGACACCCTTCGGATATGATATAAATTTCGAAGTACTAAAGCATCCGGTACTTTGGATGGGGCTTGTTGGGCCCAATAGATCTATCTTTAGGATTCGCGTCAATTAGGGTGTCTGTTCCCTAATTCTTAGATTACCAGACTTAATAAAAAGGGGCATATTCGATTTCGATAATTCAACCATAGAATGTAGTTTCACGTACTTGTGTCTATTTTGTAAATCATTTATAAAACCTGCATGTATTCTCATCCTAAAAATATTAGATTTTAAAAGTGGGACTATAACTCACTTTCACAGATTTTTACTTCGTCGGGAAGTAAGACTTGGCCACTGGTCGATTCACGAACCTATAACAAATATGTACATATATATCAAAGTATATTCAAAATATATTTACAACACTTTTAATACATTATGATGTTTTAAGTTTATTAAGTCAGCTGTCCTCGTTAGTAACCTACAACTAGTTGTCCAACGTTAGATGTACAGAAAAAAATTGATATATATTATCTTGAATCAATCCACGACCCAGTGTATACACGTCTCAGGCTAGATCACAACTCAAAGTATATATATTTTTGGAATCAACCTCAACCCTGTATAGCTAACTCCCACATTACTGCATATAGAGTGTCTATGGTTGTTCCAAATAATATATACACATGGGTCGATATGATATGTCAAAACATTTGCATACGTGTCTATGGTATCCCAAGATTACATAATATATTAGAATATATATATATATATATATATATATATATATATATATATATATATATATATATATATATATATATATATATATATATATATATATATATATATATATATATATATATATATATAATACAATATAAGTTAGCTAGGATATGATTAATATAGATTTGTTACCAATTTTCACGTTGCTACAACAAGAAAAATTATCCAATCTTGTTTTACCCATAACTTCTTCATTTTAAATCCGTTTTGAGTGAATCAAATTGCTATGGTTTTATATTGAACTCTATTTTATGAATCTAAACAGAAAAAGTATAGGTTTATAGTCGGAAATATAAGTTACAAGTCGTTTTTGTAAAGGTAGTCATTTCAGTTGAAAGAACGACGTCTAGATGACCATTTTAGAAAACATACTTCCACTTTGAGTTTAATCATGATTTTTGGATATAGTTTCATGTTCATAAGAAAAATCATTTTCCCAAAAGAACAACTTTTAAATCAAAGTTTATCATAGTTTTTAATTAACTAACCCAAAACAGCCCGCGGTGTTACTACGATGGCGTATGTCCGGTTTTACAGTGTCCTTCGTGTTTCCAGGTTTTAAATCATTAAGTTAGCATATCATATAGATATAGAACATGTGTTTAGTTGATTTTAAAAGTCAAGTTAGAAAGATTAACTTTTGTTTGGGAACAAGTTTAGAATTAACTAAACTATGTTCTGGTGATTACAAGTTTAAACCTTCAAATAAGATAGCTTTATATGTATGAATCGAATGATGTTATGAACATCATTACTACCTCAAGTTTTCTGGATAAAGCTACTAGAAATGAGAAAAATTGATCTAGCTTTAAAGGATCCTTGGATGGCTTGAAAGTTCTTGAAGCAGAATCATGACACGAAAACAAGTTCAAGTAAGATTTCCACTCGAAATAAGATTGTTATAGTTATAGAAATTGAATCAAAGTTTGAATATGAGTATTACCTTGTATTATAAAGATATCTTACTTTAAATAAGAAAGATTTCTTGAGGTTGGATGATTACTCTACAAGATTGGAAGTAAGCTAGCAAACTTGGAAGTATTCTTGATTTTATGAAACTAGAACTTGTAGAATTTATGAAGAACACTTAGAACTTGAAGATAGAACTTGAGAGAGATCAATTAGATGAATAAAATTGAAGAATGAAAGTGTTTTTAGGTGTTTTTGGTCGTTGGTGTATGGATTAGATATAAAGGATATGTAATTTTGTTTTCATGTAAATAAGTCATGAATGATTACTCATATTTTTGTAATTTTATGAGATATTTCATGCTAGTTGCCAAATGATGGTTCCCACATGTGTTAGGTGACTCATATGAGCTGCTAAAAGCTGATCATTGGAGTGTATATACCAATAGTACATACATCTAAAAGCTGTGTATTGTACGAGTATGAATACAGGTGCATACGAGTAGAATTGTTGATGAAACTGAACGAGGATGTAATTGTAAGCATTTTTGTTAAGTAGAAGTATTTTGATAAGTGTCTTGAAGTCTTTCAAAAGTGAATGAATACATATTAAAACACTACATGTATATACATTTTAACTGAGTCGTTAAGTCATCGTTAGTCGTTACATGTAAGTGTTGTTTTGAAACCTTTAGGTTAACGATCTTGTTAAATGTTGTTAACCCATTGTTTTTTAAATCAAATGAGATGTTAAATTATTACATTATCATGATATCATGATGTATTAATATATCTTAATATGATATATATACATTAAATGTCGTTACAACGATAATCGTTACATATATGTCTCGTTTCAAAATCATTAAGTTAGTAGTCTTGTTTTTACATATGTAGTTCATTGTTAATATACTTAATGATATGTTTACTTATCATAATATCATGTTAACTATATATATATCCATATATATGTCATCATATAGTTTTTACAAGTTTTAACGTTCGTGAATCGCCAGTCAACTTGGGTGGTCAATTGTCTATATGAAACCTTTTTCAATTAATCAAGTCTTAACAAGTTTGATTGCTTAACATGTTGAAAACACTTAATCATGTAAATAACAATTTCATTTAATATATATATATATATATATATATATATATATATATATATATATATATATATATATATATATATATATATATATATATATATATATATATATATATATATAAACATGGAAAAGTTCGGGTCACTACAGTACCTACCCGTTAAATAAATTTCGTCCCGAAATTTTAAGCTGTTGGAGGTGTTGACGTATCTTCTGGAAATAAATGCGGGTATTTCTTCTTCATCTGATCTTCTCGTTCCCAGGTGAACTCGGGTCCTCTACGAACCTTGAATGATAGTTGTTGTTGTAGGAAAATTCTGCTAACGGTAGATGTCGATCCCAACTGTTTCCGAAATCAATAACACATGCTCGTAGCATGTCTTCAAGCGTTTGTATCATCCTTTCGCTCTGCCCATCAGTTTGTGGATGATAGGTAGTACTCATGTCTAAACGAGTTCCTAATGCTTGCTGTAATGTCTGCCAGAATCTTGAAATAAATCTGCCATCTCTATCAGAGATAATAGAGATTGGTATTCCATGTCTGGAGACGACTTCCTTCAAATACAGTCGTGCTAACTTCTTCATCTTGTCATCTTCTCTTATTGGCAGGAAGTGTGCTGATTTGGTGAGACGATCAACTATTACCCAAATAGTATCAAAACCACTTGCAGTCCTTGGTAATTTAGTGATGAAATCCATGGTAATGTTTTCCCATTTCCATTTCGGGATTTCTGGTTGTTGTAGTAGACCTGATGGTTTCTGATGCTCCGCTTTGACCTTAGAACACGTAAACATTCTCCTACGTATTTAGCAACATCGGCTTTCATACCCGGCCACCAAAAATGTTTCTTAAGATCCTTGTACATCTTCCCCATTCCAAGATGTATTGAGTATCTGGTTTTATGAGCTTCTCTAACTACCATTTCTCTCATATCTCCAAATTTTGGTACCCAAATCCTTTCAGCCCTATACCGGGTTCCGTCTTCCTGAATATTAAGATGCTTCTCCGATCCTTTGGGTATTTCATCCTTTAAATTTTCCTCTTTTAAAACTCCTTGTTGCGCCTCCTTTATTTGAGTAGTAAGGTTATTGTGAATCATTATATTCATAGATTTTACTCGAATGGGTTCTCTGTCCTTCCTGCTCAAGGCGTTGGCTACCACATTTTCCTTCCCCGGGTGGTAACAAATCTCAAAGTCGTAATCATTCAACAATTCAATCCACCTACGCTGCCTCATGTTCAGTTGTTTCTAATTAAATATGTGTTGAAGACTTTTGTGGTCGGTATATATAATACTTTTGACCCCATATAAGTAGTGCCTCCAAGTCTTTAATGCAAAAACAACCGCGCCTAATTCCAAATCATGCGTCGTATAATTTTGCTCGTGAATCTTCAATTGTCTAGACGCATAAGCAATTACCTTCGTTCGTTGCATTAATACACAACCGAGACCTTGCTTTGAGGCGTCACAATATATCACAAAATTGAAGTGTCCCGTTCTTAATTGATTTCGTTGCGAGATTTTGACCTCTATATGAGACGTTTTTCAAAGACTGCATTCATTTTAAAACAAACCATAACCTTTATTTCATCAATAAAGGTTTAAAAAGCTTTACGTAGATTATCAAATAATGATAATCTAAAATATCCTGTTTACACACGACCATTACATAATGGTTTACAATACAAATATGTTACAACAAAATAAGTTTCTTGAATGCAGTTTTTACACAATATCATATAAGCATGGACTCCAAATCTCGTCCTTATTTAAGTATGCGACAGCGGAAGCTCTTAATAATCACCTAGAATAAACATGCTTAAAACGTCAACAAAAATGTTGGTGAGTTATAGGTTTAACCTATATATATCAAATCATAATAATAGACCACAAGATTTCATATTTCAATACACATCCCATACATAGAGATAAAAATCATTCATATGGTGAACACCTGGTAACCGACATTAACAAGATGCATATATAAGAATATCCCCATCATTCCGGGACACCCTTCGGATATGATATAAATTTCGAAGTACTAAAGCATCCGGTACTTTGGATGGGGCTTGTTAGGCCCGATAGATCTATCTTTAGGATTCGCGTCAATTAGGGTGTCTGTTCCCTAATTCTTAGATTACCAGACTTAATAAAAAGGGGCATATTCGATTTCGATAATTCAACCATAGAATGTAGTTTCACGTACTTGTGTCTATTTTGTAAATCATTTATAAAACCTGCATGTATTCTCATCCCAAAAATATTAGATTTTAAAAGTGGGACTATAACTCACTTTCACAGATTTTTACTTCGTCGGGAAGTAAGACTTGGCCACTGGTTGATTCACGAACCTATAACAATATATACATATATATCAAAGTATGTTCAAAATATATTTACAACACTTTTAATATATTTTGATGTTTTAAGTTTATTAAGTCAGTTGTCCTCGTTAGTAACCTACAACTAGTTGTTCACAGTTAGATGTATAGAAATAAATCAATAAATATTATCTTGAATCAATCCACGACCCAGTGTATACGTATCTCAGTATTGATCACAACTCAAACTATATATATTTTGGAATCAACCTCAACCCTGTATAGCTAACTCCAACATTCACATATAGAGTGTCTATGGTTGTTCCGAAATATATATAGATGTGTCGACATGATAGGTCGAAACATTGTATACGTGTCTATGGTATCTCAATATTACATAATATACAATACAAGTTGATTAAGTTATGGTTGGAATAGATTTGTTACCAATTTTCACGTAGCTAAAATGAGAAAAATTATCCAATCTTGTTTTACCCATAACTTCTTCATTTTAAATCCGTTTTGAGTGAATCAAATTGCTATGGTTTCATATTGAACCCTATTTTATGAATCTAAACAGAAAAAGTATAGGTTTATAGTCGGAAAAATAAGTTACAAGTCGTTTTTGTAAAGGTAGTCATTTTAGTCGAAAGAACGACGTCTAGATGACCATTTTAGAAAACATACTTCCACTTTGAGTTTAACCATAATTTTTGGATATAGTTTCATGTTCATAATAAAAATCATTTTCTCAGAATAACAACTTTTAAATCAAAGTTTATCATAGTTTTTAATTAACTAACCCAAAACAGCCCGCGGTGTTACTACGACGGCGTAAATCCGGTTTTACGGTGTTTTCGTGTTTCCAGGTTTTAAATCATTAAGTTAGCATATCATATTGATATAGAACATGTGTTTAGTTTATTTTAAAAGTCAAGTTAGAAGGATTAACTTTTTTTTGCGAACAAGTTTAGAATTAACTAAACTATGTTCTAGTGATTACAAGTTTAAACCTTCGAATAAGATAGCTTTATATGTATGAATCGAATAATGTTATGAACATCATTACTACCTTAAGTTCCTTGGATAAACCTACTGGAAAAGTGAAAAATGGATCTAGCTTCAATGGATCCTTGGATGGCTCGAAGTTCTTGAAGCAGAATCATGACACGAAAACAAGTTCAAGTAAGATCATCACTTGAAATAAGATTGTTATAGTTATAGAAATTGAACCAAAGTTTGAATATGATTATTACCTTGTATTAGAATGATAACCTACTGTAAGAAACAAAGATTTCTTGAGGTTGGATGATCACCTTAAAAGATTGGAAGTGAGCTAGCAAACTTGAAAGTATTCTTGATTTTATGAAACTAGAACTTTTGGAATTTATGAAGAACACTTAGAACTTGAAGATAGAACTTGAGAGAGATCAATTAGATGAAGAAAATTGAAGAATGAAAGTGTTTGTAGGTGTTTTTGGTCGTTGGTGTATGGATTAGATATAAAGGATATGTTATTTTGTTTTCATGTAAATAAGTCATGAATGATTACTCATATTTTTGTAATTTTATGAGATATTTCATGCTAGTTGCCAAATGATGGTTCCCACATGTGTTAGGTGACTCACATGGGCTGCTAAGAGCTGATCATTGGAGTGTATATACCAATAGTACATACATCTAAAAGCTGTGTATTGTACGAGTACGAATACGGGTGCATACGAGTAGAATTGTTGATGAAACTGAACGAGGATGTAATTGTAAGCATTTTTGTTAAGTAGAAGTATTTTGATAAGTGTCTTGAAGTCTTTAAAAAGTGTATGAATACATATTAAAACACTACATGTATATACATTTTAACTGAGTCGTTAAGTCATCGTTAGTCGTTACATGTAAATGTTGTTTTGAAACCTTTAGGTTAACGATCTTGTTAAATGTTGTTAACCCAATGTTTATAATATCAAAAGAGATTTTAAATTATTATATTATCATGATATTATAATGTACAAATATCTCTTAATATGATATATATACATTAAATGTCGTTACAACGATAATCGTTACATATATGTCTCGTTTCAAAATCATTAAGTTAGTAGTCTTGTTTTTACATATGTAGTTCATTGTTAATATAATTAATGATATGTTTACTTATCATAATATCATGTTAACTATATATATAACCATATATATGTCATCATATAGTTTTTACAAGTTTTAACGTTCGTGAATCACCGGTCAACTTGAGTGATCAATTGTCTATATGAAACCTATTTCAATTAATCAAGTCTTAACAAGTTTAATTGCTTAACATGTTGGAAACATTTAATCATGTAAATATCAATCTCAATTAATATATATAAACATGGAAAAGTTCGGGTCACTACAGTACCTACCCGTTAAATAAATTTCGTCCCGAAATTTTAAGCTGTTGAAGGTGTTGACGAATCTTCTGAAAATAGATGCGGGTATTTCTTATTCATCTGATCTTCACGCTCCCAGGTGAACTCGGGTCCTCTACGAGCATTCCATCGAACCTTAACAATTGGTATCTTGTTTTGCTTAAGTCTTTTAACCTCACGATCCATTATTTCGACGGGTTCTTCGATGAATTGAAGTTTTTTGTTGATTTGGATTTCATCTAACGGAATAGTGAGATCTTCTTTAGCAAAACATTTCTTCAAATTCGAGACGTGGAAAGTGTTATGTACAGCCGCGAGTTGTTGAGGTAACTCAAGTCGGTAAGCTACTGGTCCGACACGATCAATAATCTTGAATGGTCCAATATACCTTGGATTTAATTTCCCTCGTTTACCAAATCGAACAACGCCTTTCCAAGGTGCAACTTTAAGCATGACCATCTCTCCAATTTCAAATTCTATATCTTTTCTTTTAATGTCAGCGTAGCTCTTTTGTCGACTTTGAGCGGTTTTCAACCGTTGTTGAATTTGGATGATCTTCTCGGTAGTTTCTTGTATAATCTCCGGACCCGTAATCTGTCTATCCCCCACTTCACTCCAACAAATCGGAGACCTGTAGTTTCTACCATAAAGTGCTTCAAACGGCGCCATTTCAATGCTTGAATGGTAGCTGTTGTTGTAGGAAAATTCTGCTAACGGTAGATGTCGATCCCAACTGTTTCCGAAATCAATAACACATGCTCGTAGCATGTCTTCAAGCGTTTGTATCGTCCTTTTGCTCTGCCCATCAGTTTGTGGATGATAGGCAGTACTCATGTCTAGACGAGTTCCTAATGCTTGCTGTAATGTCTGCCAGAATCTTGAAATAAATCTGCCATCCCTATCAGAGATAATAGAGATTGGTATTCCATGTCTGGAGATGACTTCCTTCAAATACATTCGTGCTAACTTCTCCATCTTGTCATCTTCTCTTATTGGCAGGAAGTGTGCTGATTTGGTGAGACGATCAACTATTACCCAAATAGTATCAAAACCACTTGCAGTCCTTGGCAATTTAGTGATGAAATATATGGTAATGTTTTCCCATTTCCATTCCGGGATTTCGGGTTGTTGAAATAGACCTGATGGTTTCTGATGCTCAGCTTTGACCTTAGAACACGTCAAACATTCTCCTACGTATTTAGCAACATCGGCTTTCATACCCGGCCACCAAAAATGTTTCTTGAGATCCTTGTACATCTTCCCCGTTCCAGGATGTATTGAGTATCTGGTTTTATGAGCTTCTCTAAGTACCATTTCTCTCATATCTCCAAATTTTGGTACCCAAATCATTTCAGCCCTATACCGGGTTCCGTCTTCCCGAATATTAAGATGCTTCTCCGATCCTTTGGGTATTTCATCCTTTAAATTTCCCTCTTTTAAAACTCCTTGTTGCGCCTCCTTTATTTGAGTAGTAAGGTTATTATGAATCATTATATTCATAGATTTTACTCGAATGGGTTCTCTGTCCTTCCTGCTCAAGGCATCGGCTACCACATTTGCCTTCCCCGGGTGGTAACGAATCTCAAAGTCGTAATCATTCAATAATTCAATCCACCTACGCTGCCTCATATTCAGTTGTTTCTGATAAAATATGTGTTGAAGACTTTTGTGGTCGGTATATATAATACTTTTAACCCCATATAAGTAGTGCCTCCAAGTCTTTAATGCAAAAACAACTGCGCCTAATTCCAAATCATGCGTCGTATAATTTTGTTCGTGAATCTTCAATTGTCTAGACGCATAAGCAATCGCCTTCGTTCGTTGCATTAATACACAACCGAGACCTTGCTTTGATGCGTCACAATAAATCACAAAATCATCATTCCCTTCAGGCAATGACAATATAGGTGCCGTAGTTAGCTTTTTCTTCAATAACTGAAACGCTTTCTCTTGTTCGTCATTCCATTCAAATTTCTTCCCTTTATGCGTTAATGCAGTCAAGGGTTTTGCTATTCTGGAAAAGTCTTGGATGAACCTTCTGTAGTAACCAGCTAGTCCTAAAAACTGGCGTATGTGTTTCGGAGTTTTCGGGGTTTCCCACTTTTCAACAGTTTCTATCTTTGCCGGATCCACCTTAATACCTTCTTTGTTCACTATGTGACCGAGGAATTGAACTTCTTCCAACCAAAATGCACACTTTGAAAACTTAGCGTACAATTCTTCCTTCCTCAATACTTCTAACACCTTTCTCAAATGTTCACCGTGCTCTTGGTCATTCTTTGAGTAAATAAGTATGTCATCAATGAAAACAATGACAAACTTGTCAAGGTATGGTCCACACACTCGGTTCATAAGGTCCATGAACACAGCTGGTGCATTAGTTAAACCAAATGGCATGACCATAAACTCGTAATGACCGTAACGTGTTCTGAAAGCAGTCTTTGGAATATCATCTTCTTTCACCCGCATTTGATGATACCCGGAACGTAAGTCAATCTTTGAATAAACAGACGAGCCTTGTAGTTGATCAAATAAGTCGTCAATTCTCGGTAGTGGGTAGCGGTTCTTGATGGTAAGTTTGTTCAACTCTCGGTAGTCGATACACAACCTGAATGTACCATCTTTCTTCTTAACAAACAAAACAGGAGCTCCCCACGGTGATGTGCTTGGTCGAATGAAACCCCGCTCTAAAAGTTCTTGTAATTGGCTTTGCAGTTCTTTCATCTCGCTGGGTGCGAGTCTGTAAGGAGCACGAGCTATTGGTGCAGCTCCTGGTACAAGATCTATTTGAAATTCAACGGATCGATGTGGGGGTAATCCCGGTAATTCTTTCGGAAATACATCGGGAAATTCTTTTGCAATGGGAACATCATTGATGCTCTTTTCTTCAGTTTGTACTTTCTCGATGTGTGCTAGAACAGCATAGCAACCTTTTCTTATTAGTTTTTGAGCCTTCAAATTACTAATAAGATGTAGCTTCGTGTTGCCCTTTTCTCCGTACACCATTAAGGGTTTTCCTTTTTCTCGTATAATGCGAATTACATTTTTGTAACAAACGATCTCTGCTTTCACTTCTTTCAACCAGTCCATACCGATTATCACATCAAAACTCCCTAACTCTACTGGTATCAAATCAATCTTAAATGTTTCGCTAACCAGTTTAATTTCTCGATTCCGACATATATTATCTGCTGAAATTAATTTACCATTTGCTAATTCGAGTAAAAATTTACTATCCAAAGGCGTCAATGGAAAACTTAATTTAGCACAAAAATCTCTACTCATATAGCTTCTATCCGCACCCGAATCAAATAAAACGTAAGTAAATTTATTGTCAATAAGAAACGTACCCGTAACAAGCTCCGGGTCTTCTTGTGCCTCTGCCGCATTAATATTGAAAACTCTTCCGCGGCCTTGTCCATTCGTGTTCTCCTGGTTCGGGCAATTTCTAATAATGTGGCCCGGTTTTCCACATTTATAACAAACTACATTGGCATAACTTGCTCCGACACTACTTGCTCCGCCATTACTCGTTCTGACACCATTTGTTCCTTTCGTTCTATTAACCCCTGGTCCGTAGACCTCACACTTCGCCGCGCTATGACCATTTCTTTTACACTTGTTGCAAAATTTGGTGCAGAACCCCGAGTGATACTTTTCACACCTTTGGCATAGCTGCTTCTGATTGTTGTTGTTGTTGCGGTTATTATTGTTGTTGGGATGATTGTTGTAGTTGCTGTTGTTGTTGTTGGGCCGTTTGTTGTAGTTGCGATTGATGTTGCGATTGTTGGGATAATTGTTGCGATTATTGTTGTAATTGCTGTTGTTGTTGTATTGGTGATTCTTATCACCGTTTTCCTCCCACTTTCTTTTGACTTACTTCACATTGGCCTCTTCAGCAGTCTGTTCTTTAATTCTTTCTTCAATCTGGTTCACTAGTTTGTGAGCCATTCTACATGCCTGTTGTATGGAGGCGGGCTCGTGTGAACTTATATCTTCTTGGATTCTTTCCGGTAATCCTTTCACAAACGCGTCGATCTTCTCTTCCTCATCTTCGAATGCGCCCGGACACAATAGGCACAATTCTGTGAATCGTCTTTCGTACGTGGTAATATCAAATCCTTGGGTTCGTAACCCTCTAAGTTCTGTCTTGAGCTTATTGACCTCAGTTCTGGGACGGTACTTCTCGTTCATCAAGTGCTTGAATGCTGACCACGGTAGTGCGTACGCATCGTCTTGTCCCACTTGCTCTAGATAGGTATTCCACCATGTTAACGCAGAACCTGTGAAGGTATGCGTAGCGTACTTTACTTTGTCCTCTTCAGTACACTTACTTATGGCAAACACCGATTCGACCTTCTCGGTCCACCGTTTCAATCCGATCGGTCCTTCGGTTCCATCAAATTCCAAAGGTTTGCAGGCAGTGAATTCTTTGTAGGTGCATCCTACACGATTTCCTGTACTGCTAGATCCAAGGTTATTGTTGGTATGTAGCGCAGCCTGTACTGCGGCTATGTTTGAAGCTAGAAAAGTACGAAATTCCTCTTCATTCATATTCACGGTGTGTCGAGTAGTCGGTGCCATTTCCTTCAAAATAGTCAATTGGAACAAGTTAATCATACAGAATATTAAGAGTAGTTAATAGTATTTCGTAGCATAATATGAACTCATTTATAAAAGCTTTTTCTTCATATTAGCATTTTATAAGTTTAAATTCGGGTAGTACCTACCCGTTAAGTTCATACCTAGTAGCTAATATACAATTCAACTACTACAATTCTATATGAAAAACTGATTTTAATAATATTTCGCGTTCAAACTTTTACACAATATTTTACAAACTTACAATACCGCTTATTTTACATATAGCATGAAATATAGCACACAATAAATTTGATACAAGATGGTTGTGAAGATAATTCTAGCTAGTACACAAGTCGTTCAGCAAAGGCAATAAAGACACGTAATTCATACGTCCAGAAACAAGTCATGCATTCTGGTTTTACTAGGATTACTTCCCATCCTTGGTCTTGTGGAACATAACCGTTATGGCCGTTGATAAGACAGCGTGTTGTAACGTCGTCAAAGGGACGAGGGTTACGTAATGTCCAACAGTCCCGTAACAATCTAAAAACCTCATTTCTTACCCCAATTACCGACTCCGTCACTTGTGGGAACGTTTTGTTTAATAGTTGTAGCCCGATGTTCTTGTTCTCACTTTGGTGAGAAGCGAACATTACTAATCCGTAAGCATAACATGCTTCTTTATGTTGCATGTTAGCCGCTTTTTCTAAATCACGAAGTCCAATATTCGGATATATTGAGTCAAAATAATTTCTTAACCCATTGCGTAAAATAGCATTTGGGTTCCCCGCAATATATGCGTCAAAGTAAACACATCGTAACTTATGGGTTTCCCAATGTGATATCCCCCATCTTTCAAACGAAAGTCTCTTATAAACCAAGACATTCTTGGAACGTTCTTCAAATGTCTTACAAACTGATCTCGCTTTAAATAGTTGTGCTGAAGAATTCTGACCGACTCTAGACAAGATTTCATCAATCATGTCTCCGGGTAGGTCTCTTAAAATATTGGGTTGTCTATCCATTTTGTGTTTTTATACTGTAAAATAGACAAGAGTTAGATTCATAAAAAAAAATACTTATTAATACAAGCAATTTTTACATATATCATAAAGCATAAGCACACTATATTACATATATTACACCACACGAATACAACTATCTTATTTCGACTCGCTTGTTTCTTCTTCTTCGGTTTTGGTTCGTTTTGCCAAGTTTCTAGGGATATATGATGTTCCCCTAATACGAGCCGTCGTAATCCACATTGGTTTAGAAAAACCTGGTGGTTTAGAGGTTCCCGGGTCATTGTTACAACTTAAGGACTTCGGGGGTTGACGATACATATAAAGTTCATCGGGGTTGGAATTAGATTTCTCTATTTTTATGCCCTTTCCCTTATTATTTTCTTTTGCCTTTTTAAATTCAGTTGGGGTAATTTCTATAACATCATCGGAATTCTCGTCGGAATCCGATTCATCGGAGAATTGGTAATCCTCCCAATATTTTGCTTCCTTGGCGGAAACACCATTGACCATAATTAACCTTGGTCGGTTGGTTGAGGATTTTCTTTTACTTAACCGTTTTATTATTTCCCCCACCGGTTCTATTTCTTCATCCGGTTCCGATTCTTCTTCCGGTTCCGATTCTTTTTCCGGTTCCGACTCTTCTTCCGGTTCCTCTTCGGGAACTTGTGAATCAGTCCACGAATCATTCCAATTTACATTTGACTCTTCATTATTATTAGGTGAGTCAATGGGACTTGTTCTAGAGGTAGACATCTATCACATAATATCAAACGCGTTAAGAGATTAATATATCACATAATATTCACATGTTAAAAATATATAGTTTCCAACAAAATTTGTTAAGCAATCATTTTTCAAGTAAACACGGTCGAAGTCCAGACTCACTAATGCATCCTAACAAACTCGATAAGACACACTAATGCAAAATTCTGGTTCTCTAAGACCAACGCTCGGATACCAACTGAAATGTCCCGTTCTTATTGATTAAAAACGTTCCATATTAATTGATTTCGTTGCGAGGTTTTGACCTCTATATGAGACGTTTTTCAAAGACTGCATTCATTTTAAAACAAACCATAACCTTTATTTCATTAATACAGGTTTAAAAAGCTTTACGTAGATTATCAAATAATGATAATCTAAAATATCCTGTTTACACACGACCATTACATAATGGTTTACAATACAAATATGTTACAACAAAATAAGTTTCTTGAATGCAGTTTTTACACAATATCATACAAGCATGGACTCCAAATCTCGTCCTTATTTAAGTATGCGACAGCGGAAGCTCTTAATAATCACCTGAGAATAAACATGCTTAAAACGTCAACAAAAATGTTGGTGAGTTATAGGTTTAACCTATATATATCAAATCATAATAATAGACCACAAGATTTCATATTTCAATACACATCCCATACATAGAGATAAAAATCATTCATATGGTGAACACCTGGTAACCGACATTAACAAGATGCATATATAAGAATATCCCCATCATTCCGGGACACCCTTCGGATATGATATAAATTTCGAAGTACTAAAGCATCCGGTACTTTGGATGGGGCTTGTTAGGCCCGATAGATCTATCTTTAGGATTCGCGTCAATTAGGGTGTCTGTTCCCTAATTCTTAGATTACCAGACTTAATAAAAAGGGGCATATTCGATTTCGATAATTCAACCATAGAATGTAGTTTCACGTACTTGTGTCTATTTTGTAAATCATTTATAAAACCTGCATGTATTCTCATCCCAAAAATATTAGATTTTAAAAGTGGGACTATAACTCACTTTCACAGATTTTTACTTCGTCGGGAAGTAAGACTTGGCCACTGGTTGATTCACGAACCTATAACAATATATACATATATATCAAAGTATGTTCAAAATATATTTACAACACTTTTAATATATTTTGATGTTTTAAGTTTATTAAGTCAGCTGTCCTCGTTAGTAACCTACAACTAGTTGTTCACAGTTAGATGTACAGAAATAAATCGATAAATATTATCTTGAATCAATCCACGACCCAGTGTATACGTATCTCAGTATTGATCACAACTCAAACTATATATATTTTGGAATCAACCTCAACCCTGTA
The DNA here is from genome assembly GCF_046630445.1 of Rutidosis leptorrhynchoides. NCBI lineage: Eukaryota > Viridiplantae > Streptophyta > Magnoliopsida > Asterales > Asteraceae > Rutidosis > Rutidosis leptorrhynchoides. The sequence goes on from NC_092335.1 coordinate 192,964,071, forward strand.
TAGCTAACTCCAACATTCACATATAGAGTGTCTATGGTTGTTCCGAAATATATATAGATGTGTCGACATGATAGGTCGAAACATTGTATACGTGTCTATGGTATCTCAAGATTACATAATATACAATACAAGTTGATTAAGTTATGGTTGGAATAGATTTGTTACCAATTTTCACGTAGCTAAAATGAGAAAAATTATCCAATCTTGTTTTACCCATAACTTCTTCATTTTAAATCCGTTTTGAGTGAATCAAATTGCTATGGTTTCATATTGAACCCTATTTTATGAATCTAAACAGAAAAAGTATAGGTTTATAGTCGGAAAAATAAGTTACAAGTCGTTTTTGTAAAGGTAGTCATTTCAGTCGAAAGAACGACGTCTAGATGACCATTTTAGAAAACATACTTCCACTTTGAGTTTAACCATAATTTTTGGATATAGTTTCATGTTCATAATAAAAATCATTTTCTCAGAATAACAACTTTTAAATCAAAGTTTATCATAGTTTTTAATTAACTAACCCAAAACAGCCCGCGGTGTTACTACGACGGCGTAAATCCGGTTTTACGGTGTTTTTCGTGTTTCCAGGTTTTAAATCATTAAGTTAGCATATCATATAGATATAGAACATGTGTTTAGTTTATTTTAAAAGTCAAGTTAGAAGGATTAACTTTTGTTTGCGAACAAGTTTAGAATTAACTAAACTATGTTCTAGTGATTACAAGTTTAAACCTTCGAATAAGATAGCTTTATATGTATGAATCGAATGATGTTATGAACATCATTACTACCTTAAGTTCCTTGGATAAACCTACTAGAAAAGTGAAAAATGGATCTAGCTTCAATGGATCCTTGGATGGCTCGAAGTTCTTGAAGCAGAATCATGACACGAAAACAAGTTCAAGTAAGATCATCACTTGAAATAAGATTGTTATAGTTATAGAAATTGAACCAAAGTTTGAATATGATTATTACCTTGTATTAGAATGATAACCTACTGTAAGAAACAAAGATTTCTTGAGGTTGGATGATCACCTTACAAGATTGGAAGTGAGCTAGCAAACTTGAAAGTATTCTTGATTTTATGAAACTAGAACTTTTGGAATTTATGAAGAACACTTAGAACTTGAAGATAGAACTTGAGAGAGATCAATTAGATGAAGAAAATTGAAGAATGAAAGTGTTTGTAGGTGTTTTTGTTCGTTGGTGTATGGATTAGATATAAAGGATATGTTATTTTGTTTTCATGTAAATAAGTCATGAATGATTACTCATATTTTTGTAATTTTAGGAGATATTTCATGCTAGTTGCCAAATGATGGTTCCCACATGTGTTAGGTGACTCACATGGGCTGCTAAGAGCTGATCATTGGAGTGTATATACCAATAGTACATACATCTAAAAGCTGTGTATTGTACGAGTACGAATACGGGTGCATACGAGTAGAATTGTTGATGAAACTGAACGAGGATGTAATTGTAAGCATTTTTGTTAAGTATAAGTATTTTGATAAGTGTCTTGAAGTCTTTCAAAAGTGTATGAATACATATTAAAACACTACATGTATATACATTTTAACTGAGTCGTTAAGTCATCGTTAGTCGTTACATGTAAATGTTGTTTTGAAACCTTTAGGTTAACGATCTTGTTAAATGTTGTTAACCCAATGTTTATAATATCAAAAGAGATTTTAAATTATTATATTATCATGATATTATGATGTACGAATATCTCTTAATATGATATATATACATTAAATGTCGTTACAACGATAATCGTTACATATATGTCTCGTTTCAAAATCAATAAGTTAGTAGTCTTGTTTTTACATATGTAGTTCATTGTTAATATAATTAATGATATGTTTACTTATCATAATATCATGTTAACTATATATATAACCATATATATGTCATCATATAGTTTTTACAAGTTTTAACGTTCGTGAATCACCGGTCAACTTGAGTGGTCAATTGTCTATATGAAACCTATTTCAATTAATCAAGTCTTAACAAGTTTGATTTCTTAACATGTTGGAAACATTTAATCATGTAAATATCAATCTCAATTAATATATATAAACATGGAAAAGTTCGGGTCACTACAAAAATCATCATTCCCTTCAGGCAATGACAATATAGGTGCCGTAGTTAGCTTTTTCTTCAATAACTGAAACGCTTTCTCTTGTTCATCCTTCCATTCAAATTTCTTCCCTTTATGCGTTAATGCAGTCAAGGGTTTTGCTATTCTGGAAAAGTCTTGGATGAACCTTCTGTAGTAACCAGCTAGTCCTAAAAACTGGCGTATGTGTTTCGGAATTTTCGGGGTTTCCCACTTTTCAACAGTTTCTATCTTTGCCGGATCCACCTTAATACCTTCTTTGTTCACTATGTGACCGAGGAATTGAACTTCTTCCAACCAAAATGCACACTTTGAAAACTTAGCGTACAGTTTTTCTTTCCTCAATACTTCTAGCACTTTTCTCAAATGTTCTTCGTGCTCTTGATCATTCTTTGAGTAAATAAGTATGTCATCGATGAAAACAATGACAAACTTGTCAAGATATGGCCCACACACTCGGTTCATAAGGTCCATGAACAAAGCTGGTGCGTTAGTCAATCCAAACGGCATAACCATAAACTCGTAATGACCATAACGCGTCCTAAAAGCAGTTTTTGGAATATCATCCTCCTTTACTCGCATTTGATGATATCCAGAATGTAAATCGATCTTCGAATAAACCGACGAGCCTTGTAGTTGATAAAATAAGTCGTCAATTCTCGGCAGTGGATAACGGTTTTTGATGGTAAGTTTGTTCAACTCTCTGTAGTCAATACACAACCTAAATGTACCATCTTTCTTTTTGACAAACAAAACAGGAGCTCCCCACGGTGATGTGCTTGGTCGAATGAAACCACGCTCTAAAAGTTCTTGTAATTGGCTTTGCAGTTCTTTCATCTCGCTGGGTGCGAGTCTGTAAGGAGCACGAGCTATTGGTGCAGCTCCTGGTACAAGATCTATTTGAAATTCAACAGATCGATGTGGGGGTAATCCCGGTAATTCTTTCGGAAATACATCGGGAAATTCTTTTGCGACGGGAACATCATTGATGCTCTTTTCTTTAGTTTGTACTTTCTCGACGTGTGCTAGAACAGCATAGCAACCTTTTCTTATTAGTTTTTGTGCCTTCAAATTACTAATAAGATGTAACTTCGTGTTGCCCTTTTCTCCGTACACCATTAAGGGTTTTTCTTTTTCTCGTATAATGCGAATTTCATTTTTGTAAAAAACGATCTCTGCTTTCACTTCTTTCAACCAGTCCATACCGATTATCACATCAAAACTCCCTAACTCTACTGGTATCAAGTCAATCTTAAATGTTTCGCTAACCAGTTTAATTTCTCGATTCCGACATATATTAACTGCTGAAATTAATTTACCATTTGCTAATTCGAGTAAAAATTTACTATCCAAAGGCGTCAATGGACAACTTAATTTAGCACAAAAATCTCTACTCATATAGCTTCTATCCGCACCATAATCAAATAAAATGTAAGCAGATTTATTGTCAATAAGAAACGTACCAGTAACAAGCTCCGGGTCTTCCTGTGCCTCTGTCGCATTAATATTGAAAACTCTTCCGTGGCCTTGTCCATTCGTGTTCTCCTGGTTCGGGCAATTTCAAATAATGTGGCCCGGTTTTCCACATTTATAACAAACTACATTGGCATAACTTGCTCCGACACTACTTGCTCCGCCATTACTCATTCCGACACCATTTGTTCCTTTCGTTCTGTTAACCCCTGGTCCGTAGACCTCACACTTCGCCGCGCTATGACCATTTCTTTTACACTTGTTGCAACATTTGTTGCAGAACCCCGAGTGATACCTTTCACACCTTTGGCATAGCTGCTTCTGATTGTTGTTGTTGTTGTTGCGGTTATTATTGTTGTTGGGATGATTGTTGTAGTTGCTGTTGTTGTTGTTGTTGTTGTTGTTGTTGTTGTTGTTGTTGTTGTTGGGCCGTTTGTTGTAGTTGTGATTGATGTTGCGATTGTTGGGATAGTTGTTGCGATTATTGTTGTAATTGCTGTTGTTGTTGTATTGGTGATTCTTATCACCGTTTTCCTCCCACTTTCTTTTGACTTGCTTCACATTGGCCTCTTCAGCAGTCTGTTCTTTAATTCTTTCTTCAATCTGGTTCACTAGTTTGTGAGCCATTCTACATGCCTGTTGTATGGAGGCGGGCTCGTCTGAACTTATATCTTCTTGGATTCTTTCCGGTAATCCTTTCACAAACGCGTCGATCTTCTCTTCCTCATCTTCGAACGCTCTCGGACACAATAGGCACAATTCTGTGAATCGTCTTTCGTACGTGGTAATATCAAATCCTTGGGTTCGTAACCCTCTAAGTTCTATCTTGAGCTTATGAACCTCGGTTCTGGGACGGTACTTCTCATTCATCAAGTGCTTGAATGCTGACCACGGTAGTGCGTAAGCATCATTTTGTCCTACTTGCTCTAGATAGGTATTCCACCATGTTAACGCAGTACCTGTGAAGGTATGCGTAGCGTACTTCACTTTGTCCTCTTCAGTACACTTACTTATGGCAAACACCGATTCGACGTTCTCGGTCTACCGTTTCAATCCGATCGGTCCTTCGGTTCCATCAAATTCCAAAGGTTTGCAGGCAGTGAATTCTTTGTAGGTGCATCCTACACGATTTCCTGTACTGCTAGATCCAAGGTTATTGTTGGTATGTAGCGCAGCCTGTACTGCGGCTATGTTTGAAGCAAGAAAGGCACGAAATTCCTCTTCACTCATATTCAAGGTGTGTCGAGTAGTCGGTGCCATTTCCTTCAAAATAGTCAAATGAAACGAGTTAATCATATAGAATATCAAGAGTAGTCAATAGTATTTCGTAGTGTAATATGAACTTTTTTATAAAAGCTCTTTCTTCATATTAGCGTTTTATACTCTTTAATTCGGGTAGTACCTACCCGTTAAGTTCATACTTAGTAGCTAACATACCATTTCAACTACTACAATTCTATATGAAAAACTAATCACAAAAAAAAAAAATCATATTCAAACCTTTATACAATAACTTGCAAACTTACAATACCGCTTTTTTTACATATAGCATGAAATATAGCACATAAAACTTTGATACAAAGTAGTTGCGAAGATAATTCTAGTTAAAAAATAAAGCGTTCAGCAAAGGCAATAAAGACACGTAATTCATACGTCCAGAAACAAGTCATGCATTCTGGTTTTACTAAGACTACTTCCCATCCTTGGTCTTGTGGAACATAACCGTTATGGCTGTTGATAAGACAGCGTGTTATAACGTCGTCAAAGGGACGAGGGTTATGTAATGTCCAACAGTCTTGTAACAATCTAAAAACCTTGTTTCTCACCCCAACTACTGAGTTCGTTACATGTGGAAATGTTTTGTTTAATAGTTGTAGCCTGATGTTCTTGTTCTCACTTTGGTGAGAAGCGAACATTACTAACCCGTAAGCATAACATTCTTCTTTATGTTGCATGTTAGCCGCTTTTTCTAAATCATGAAGTCCTATGTTCGGATACATTGAGTCAAAATAATTTCTTAACCCGTTGCGTAAAATAGCACTTGGGTTCCCCGCAATATATGCGTCAAAGTAAACACATCGTAACTTATGGGTTTCCCAATGTGATATCCCCCATCTTTCAAACGAAAGTCTCTTATAAACCAAGGCATTCTTGGAACGTTCTTCGAATGTCTTACAAACTGATTTCGCCGTAAATAGTTGTTCCGAAGAATTCTGACCGACTCTAGACAAGATTTCATCAATCATGTCTCCGGGTAGGTCTCTTAAAATATTGGGTTGTCTACCCATTTTTTGTTTTTATACTGTAAAATAGACAAGAGTTAGATTCATAAAAAAAATACTTATTAATACAAGCAATTTTTGCATATATCATAAAGCATAAGCACACTATATTACATATATTACACCATACGAATACAACTATCTTATTCCGACTCGCTCATTTCTTCTTCTTCGGTTTTGGTTCGTTTTGCCAAATTTCTAGGGATATATGATGTTCCCCTAATACGAGCCATCGTTTTCCACATTGGTTTAGAAAAACCTGGTGGTTTAGAGGTTCCCGGGCTATTGTCACAACTTAAGAAATACGGGTGTTGACGATACATATAAAGTTCATCGGGTTTGGAATCAAATTTCTCTATTTTTATGCCCTTTCCCTTATTGTTCTCTTTTGCCTTATTAAATTGTGTTGGGGTAATTTCTATAACATCATCGAAATCCTTGTCGGGATCCGATTCATCAGAGAATTGGTAATCCTCCCAATACTTTGCTTCCTTGGCGGAAACACCATTGACCATAATCAACTTTGTTCGGTTGGTTGAGGATTTTCTTCTACTTAACCATTTTATTATTTCCCCCACTGGTTCTATTTCTTCTTCCGGTTCCGATTCTTCTTCTGGTTCGGATTCTTCTTCCGGTTCCGATTCTTCTTCCGGTTCCGACTCTTCTTCCGGTTCCTCTTCGGGAACTTGTGAATCAGTCCACGAATCATTTCAATTTACATTTGACTCTTCATTATTATTAGGTGAGTTAATGGGACTTGTTCTAGAGGTAGACATCTATCACATAATATCAAACGCGTTAAGAGATTAATATATCACATAATATTCACATGTTAAAAATATATAGTTTCCAACAAAATTTGTTAAGCAATCATTTTTCAAGTAAACACGGTCGAAGTCCAGACTCACTAATGCATCCTAACAAACTCGATAAGACACACTAATGCAAAATTCTAGTTCTCTAAGACCAACGCTCGGATACCAACTGAAATGTCCCGTTCTTATTGATTAAAAACGTTCCATATTAATTGATTTCGTTGCGAGGTTTTGACCTCTATATGAGACGTTTTTCAAAGACTGCATTCATTTTAAAACAAACCATAACCTTTATTTCATCAATAAAGGTTTAAAAAGCTTTATGTAGATTATCAAATAATGATAATCTAAAATATCCTGTTTACACGCGACTATTACATAATGGTTTACAATACAAATATGTTACAACGAAATAAGTTTCTTGAATGCAGTTTTTACACAATATCATACAAGCATGGACTCCAAATCTTGTCCTTATTTAAGTATGCGACAGCGGAAGCTCTTAATAATCACCTGAGAATAAACATGCTTAAAACGTCAACAAAAATGTTGGTGAGTTATAGGTTTAACCTATATATATCAAATCGTAACAATAGACCACAAGATTTCATATTTCAATACACATCCCATACATAGAGATAAAAATCATTCATATGGTGAACACCTGGTAACCGACATTAACAAGATGCATATATAAGAATATCCCCATCATTCCGGGGCACCCTTCGGATATGATATAAATTTCAAAGTACTAAAGCATCCGGTACTTTGGATGGGGCTTGTTGGGCCCAATAGATCTATCTTTAGGATTCGCGTCAATTAGGGTGTCTGTTCCCTAATTCTTAGATTACCAGACTTAATAAAAAGGAGCATATTCGATTTCGATAATTCAACCATAGAATGTAGTTTCACGTACTTATGTCTATTTTGTAAATCATTTATAAAACCTGCATGTATTCTCATCCCAAAAATATTAGATTTTAAAAGTGGGACTATAACTCACTTTCACAGATTTTTACTTCGTCGGGAAGTAAGACTTGACCACTAGTCGATTCACGAACCTATAACAAATATGTACATATATATCAAAGTATATTCAAAATATATTTACAACACTTTTAATACATTTTGATGTTTTAAGTTTATTAAGTCAGCTGTCCTCGTTAGTAACCTACAACTAGTTGTCCAACGTTAGATGTACAGAAAAAAATTGATATATATTATCTTGAATCAATCCACGACCCAGTGTATACAGGTCTCAGGCTAGATCACAACTCAAAGTATATATATTTTTGGAATCAACCTCAACCCTGTATAGCTAACTCCCACATTACTGCATATAGAGTGTCTATGGTTGTTCCAAATAATATATACACATGGGTCGATATGATATGTCAAAACATTTGCATACGTGTCTATGGTATCCCAAGATTACATAATATAGTAGAATATATATATATATATATATATATATATATATATATATATATATATATATATATATATATATATATATATATATATATATATATATATATATATATATATATATATATATATATATAATACAATATAAGTTAGCTAGGATATGATTAATATAGATTTGTTACTAATTTTCACGTTGCTACAACAAGAAAAATTATCCAATCTTGTTTTACCCATAACTTCTTCATTTTAAATCCGTTTTGAGTGAATCAAATTGCTATGGTTTCATATTGAACTCTATTTTATGAATCTAAACAGAAAAAGTATAGGTTTATAGTCGGAAATATAAGTTACAAGTCGTTTTTGTAAAGGTAATCATTTCAGTTGAAAGAACGACGTCTAGATGACCATTTTAGAAAACATACTTCCACTTTGAGTTTAATCATGATTTTTGGATATAGTTTCATGTTCATAAGAAAAATAATTTTCCCAAAAGAACAACTTTTAAATCAAAGTTTATCATAGTTTTTAATTAACTAACCCAAAACAGCCCGCGGTGTTACTACGACGGCGTATGTCCGGTTTTACAGTGTCCTTCGTGTTTCCAGGTTTTAAATCATTAAGTTAGCATATCATATAGATATAGAACATGTGTTTAGTTGATTTTAAAAGTCAAGTTAGAAAGATTAACTTTTGTTTGGGAACAAGTTTAGAATTAACTAAACTATGTTCTGGTGATTACAAGTTTAAACCTTCGAATAAGATAGCTTTATATGTATGAATCGAATGATGTTATGAACATCATTACTACCTCAAGTTTTCTGGATAAAGCTACTAGAAATGAGAAAAATGTATCTAGCTTTAAAGGATCCTTGGATGGCTTGAAAGTTCTTGAAGCAGAATCATGACACGAAAACAAGTTCAAGTAAGATTTCCACTCGAAATAAGATTGTTATAGTTATATAAATTGAATCAAAGTTTGAATATGAGTATTACCTTGTATTAGAAAGATATCTTACTGTAAATAAGAAAGATTTCTTGAGGTTGGATGATTACTCTACAAGATTGGAAGTAAGCTAGCAAACTTGGAAGTATTCTTGATTTTATGAAACTAGAACTTGTAGAATTTATGAAGAACACTTAGAACTTGAAGATAGAACTTGAGAGAGATCAATTAGATGAAGAAAATTGAAGAATGAAAGTGTTTGTAGGTGTTTTTGGTCGTTGGTGTATGGATTAGATATAAAGGATATGTAATTTTGTTTTCATGTAAATAAGTCATGAATGATTACTCATATTTTTGTAATTTTATGAGATATTTCATGCTAGTTGCCAAATGATGGTTCTCACATGTGTTAGGTGACTCACATGAGCTGCTAAGAGCTGATCATTGGAGTATATATACCAATAGTACATACATCTAAAAGCTGTGTATTGTACGAGTATGAATACGGGTGCATACGAGTAGAATTGTTGATGAAACTGAACGAGGATGTAATTGTAAGCATTTTTGTTAAGTAGAAGTATTTTGATAAGTGTCTTGAAGTCTTTAAAAAGTGAATGAATACATATTAAAACACTACATGTATATACATTTTAACTGAGTCGTTAAGTCATCGTTAGTCGTTACATGTAAGTGTTGTTTTGAAACCTTTAGGTTAACGATCTTGTTAAATGTTGTTAACCCATTGTTTATTAAATCAAATGAGATGTTAAATTATTACATTATCATGATATCATGATGTATTAATATATCTTAATATGATATATATACATTAAATGTCGTTACAACGATAATCGTTACATATATGTCTCGTTTCAAAATCATTAAATTAGTAGTCTTGTTTTTACATATGTAGTTCATTGTTAATATACTTAATGATATGTTTACTTATCATAATATCATGTTAACTATATATATATATATATATATATATATATATATATATATATATATATATATATATATATATATATATATATATATATATATCCATATATATGTCATCATATAGTTTTTACAAGTTTTAACGTTCGTGAATCGCCGGTCAACTTGGGTGGTCAATTGTCTATATGAAACCTTTTTCAATTAATCAAGTCTTAACAAGTTTGATTGCTTAACATGTTGGAAACACTTAATCATGTAAATAACAATTTCATTTAATATATATATAAACATGGAAAAGTTCGGGTCACTACATTATAAACGTTAAGTCTAGTTACCGGGTGCCCATGGTTATACATATACTTTTCATACTATTTTGTTACACTGAAATCTCGTGGCCTACCTTACGTTACTATTACAACTTAAACTATAGCTCACCAACATTCGTGTTGATTTTTAAGCGTGTATTTCTCAGGTGCCTAGAGGTTTCTTGCTTCCGCTGTTAGATTTGCTGTCATGCTGTTATTGAATTGCTGGTAAGGACCTGCTGTATTAGTTATCCGCTGCATTACTAGAGATGTCTCATTCATGGAAATTTTCTTTTGCATTCGTAGTTTATGTTAATTTCAAACAATGGCTTTGTAATGACCTTAGGGTCAAATACTTATGTTTATGCTCCTATTCGTAGGATGCACGTTATCTTTTGTAAAACGCTATCTTTTTATGAATGCAAACTGGTTTTCAAACAGCATATAGTGTTTGACCGTGTGAAGATCCTGTTGTTGACGAATCGTACACGATGGTTTTGTACGGGGCGTCACACGGTGGGTTTATAAAAGGCCGTTTATCATTATTAATATTAATTATTATTATTATTATTTTACATATATTACATATATACAGAGTATATAATATAAAAGAAATAAATATAACAGAAAAAATAAAAATAAAATGTCACATCATCATTCCACTAACAACCAAAACCACCAATACTCTACACCAAAAACTAACACGTCCGAATTATTAAAAAAGTACAAAAAACAACCAACACCAACAACGAACACCATCTACCACTACAAACGGTCTTACAATCACCTTTGTCACCTTATATCAAATATACTACTTTTTTTCTTTTTGAAAAGCAATCAACTCTTCATTAATATAGACAATAGTACAAGATGATTAGAGCACTGGATGTGGTGACGCGTCAGTTCAGTGTTAGTTCAGTGTCTTGCTGATGACTGGACGCTGACCGGACTGACACTGAAAACTGACAAAGTGAGAGAGTGGTTAGATGGCCAGTTCAGTGTCTTGGAGAGATAAGATATTTATGTATTATTATTATTTAATTCTTTTTTTTAAATAATTAATTCTTTTATAAAACAATATTAAGATAAAATACATAGATAACTTGCATTAGTTAAATAAATAAATAATTTAAATAACAAAAATATAATTAAAATAAAAGTTATGAAAATATAAATTTTAAAATTAGTGTTTACAACTTTGAATAAAATATAATTTAATTACAAAAGGATCTATTTTATTTATTTTGTAAAGTTTAGAAACACGAGGGAGGTTAAATGAAAATATATAAAAATATATAAATGGAACAGTCATCTTCTTCCTTCTTCATACATATTCTTTTTTTTTTTTTCCAGTAAAAAGCTTCATCAATTTGAAGATATAAAAACAAAAGGATCTATTTTTTTTCCAGTAAAAAGCTTCATAAAAGCTCCAACGACTATAAATTTGAATTTGGGACCCACTTCAACCCCATAAATCGACGTCTAGCTAGCGACGTCGAACCGACTTTGAAGAGGAGTGGCGCTGACGGTCAGTCACCAACTCACGCTGGACTGACTTGATCCACACCCGATGCTCTTACAAGAAGCTTACTGCCAAAAAAGCAGAAGCACACGACATCAACAATAGAAATCTCGAGCGTGTAAAAGAATTATATATAACATATTGTGTGCTCAATTAAGTTTCAACGTCATAGCAATTACGCAATACACTTGAAATGATATTTAGATTTTAGGTTATTATTAATGTGTGATTTAATTTAATTAACTTATACGTTGTATGGTTAACGTAATTGTTTTTTGTTTAGAAAAAGGTAGTCGTTTGGAGTTTTAGAATAATTATCAAGCCCACAAAAACTGAATGCTCTATGTACAGAACTTAACCAAGTATAATTTGCCTATAAATGTCTTAAAAAGTTTCAATGTTAAAGTCATATTATCCACAGTAATTACTTTACAACGGCACGCCATATTGCCATAATCCGTATGGAAGGTGAATTTAAGTGACTTTTCAAAATACTACGTAGTACGTATAATACAAATATGTATAATACAACTATAATCACATGCTACGTCGCATATATGCAATTTTCCTTAATCGAACAAATTAATAATACGGCCGAGTTACTTTCTGTTGATTACATGATCCAACAATCGATCCATCGATATGCTGCAAACCTTATTACATCTGGTTGAACTCTTTCCTCATTTCATTCGCGGTCTAAAATCGTAACGAGGTTAGACTTAAGTTCATCTTCATCAAGGATACCAGGAACCCTAACCACCAAATCATGCACCATTATTTCATTCAAACGCGACATACTCGCATGTTGAATTTCAGCCTTCATTTCGCTTAACGCATCCATAAGTTTCGCGGTCGATAACTCCAAATTCCTTGATTGTACCCTTATCATTACATCCTCACCCACAATTTTCACTTTCACATCCCCAAAACTACTACTATTTCTTGATTGTACGCTATCCAAATCCGTTTCGATCTTCCCCTTCTTGAATTTCCCTAATGGGTTATACCCGTTGCGATTATGCAATTGTGATTCTAGATAGTTAACTTTCCTTTTCAATTCGTTTATATATGAAACCGCGTCTTCTAAGAGTGACACTTTATCCATTCTAGACACTCTTGGGACGACTGCTCGTAAGGCATAAAAGCATTGGTTCAGCTTTTGACGACGTAATCTTTCTGCCTCGACATGATTCACCGGAGTATGTTTTACACTTGTCTTCTTTCCTTTATTCTTTGGCATCCTCCGGTTTTCAAATGTTGTTGATTCGAACTCGGTTGTGTTTAAACTTTCTTGTTGATCTTCTGGTGAACCAGAAGACATGAGAATATTGTCAAGAAAAGAATTTATATTGTGATGATTATTTTCGGCCGGTTTGTCAATATTTACAGGATAATTATTATGAAACTCGCCGCGGAAGATTGAGAAAACTTGATGTACCAAATTCCTTGATTCCTTAATAACATGAAAGGACCCCATTTCGACGACACCGTTTGGAATAGGGATACAAACGAGTGTCCCGAACCCGTGAGCCTGAGCCTCGTCGGCTCGCTTACAATTAAAAGACCGAAATTGTTCCTCACCGCTTAGCCAGATCATAGAATTGGTAACAAAGGATGTACCAGGAATTGAGCCGTCTCCCGGGGTAAAGGACCTTGTTTGTGAGATGAGGTGGTAGCGCTCGGTTGCGAGTGAGAGGTGGTTATTTCGTTCGATATAACCATCTCCCCAGGACAAAAACACACAGTTATTAGAGTAATCGGTGATAGTTTGCCAAAAAACGACGTATGTCCATGGATTGGGCTGAATTTGAAGAAGATGTTGAAACTTTTGTTGGAGGGAATCACAAGGAGGAGCTGGAAATGAAACCAATGAAGAAGATGAAGATGTTGACATTGTGTAATCATCCATGCCAAAATTAACTTAGGAAATGATTATTATTTTTTACATATGAATATGGATCTATATATGTAGAATCTATCTATGAAGAAATACAGACATATAAATATATAGAGATAGAGAGAAAGGGAGGTACATATTTGATACTTATGTAATCACTGATGTTAAAATTGATTAGTCTAGAATTTGTGAAACTTTTAGGGGTTACGCCAATCTGTTTACAGAAAGTTTTAGATGATTGAATCAAGTACGTGTGGTGCATGATTGGTTGATTCCTATGAAATAGACAGAGAGTGGCCTGTCAATTTGTATGAAACGACAATGTTTATGAAAAAGAGTCGGAACGGTATAATTCACTTAGTCGGGAAATATAAAGATAGTTTTGATAATAAAGACACAAATACATCACAAGTCAACTCTATTTCGATCAAAAGTCATTCGTGCTTCTACGTAAGGCTCACATTCACTGCAACAAAATATGAAGGATGCAACTGCAGTCTCTATAAACTGGAAGGACCTAAATGTAAATAGTTATTTACGCTGTTTAAATTCTATTAGAGACGGGCGGATCTAGTATGCTATCACCACTGTCCCCTGGTAGAATGTGCTATCAGTGAAATAATTGAGGGCAACGTATTTTTATTCACGTTTGTAATGAAGCATAAGTTTTGTGCTGTTAAACGTGTTATTGAGCTCAATTTTTTATTTTAATGGAGGTTTAGTTTTTAATTTTGATGTACAAAGTACAATTAAAAAGATGAGTTTTATCATTCCCATATAACTATATTATCAGTATTAGTCCCTCAACTATTTCAATTTGTTTCTTTTATGTCCAACTTATTAAGTACCATTGAATTGAATCTGGTATGTGAATGTGAATGTGAATGTGAATGTGATCATATAATACATTTTAGCACTATTTTAAAATCTTGGTTTTATACTTGGTATCTTTTTATTTTTTATTTTTTTACGATTTATTTTATATGCTTAAGTAAAAGAAGAAAAAGAATATACTTTTATATATAATTTAATTATAAAATAATAAATATGAATATTAAAAGTCAAATATATTAAATACCTAATTTAGAATTGTATCACTTTATGTGGAAAAAAAAAAAAATCTTCTAATTTATAATGTCACTAGTCTATTGTCACTATTAGCCTTTTTTTCTTATTAAAAAGTATCTTTAACATTAATTTGATGTCACCGATTATTTTAATTTATATAACTCATATATAAGTAGTTTTAAGGTAGTTTTTTACGTTTTTTTTTTATCAATGTGTAATAATGTTGTTTGAAAACGGCTTTAATAATTTTGCATTTTTTTTTACTGTAGGATAATTTTTTGTATCCCAAGTGATTCAATTTTCTAGATCCGTCACTAGTTAGAGAGTTACATGTTCAAAAGTTGCTTATTGTATGTGTTGGAGTGCGAAGAATTTGATCAAAAGGAGAAAAGTCGCAGCATTAGGTCACGGATCGCGAATTGTGACCTCAGGCTCGCAAAGCGTGAGGATGGTGAAAACGCGAAGACAAATGTTAGAACTCGAGAATGTGAATCGAGGATGAGCTTTGGGTCTAATTAAACATTTATAATCATATATTTAAAATAAAAGCATATAATTAAAAATGTATAACCCTTAGGGCAATTAAGTCCTCTTACATCTAGCTCGGTTATTTGTCCGTTACAATCAACAAGAAAGATTAGTTTACCATCTAAACGGAATGATAATGTTTTAGATGAAAAAGTAAAATATGGTTTAAATAAGTATATAAACTACTCTAAACTTGGTTGTGAAAACTATTGCTTTGTTTCAAATCTAAATAAAGGCAATAAACCTAAGACTTACTCTAAGACTGCTCTGGATCATAACTGGGTGTATACCATGAATGATGAAATGGAAGCTTTAAACAGAAATGGTACATGGTACTTAACTGATTTACCTATTGGGAGGAAATCAATTGGATGTAAATGGGTATTTAGAATCAAATACAACTCCTCAGGTGAAATTGAAAGTGTAACATCCTCAAACCGGGCTCAGATGTAAGGTTACTAAATTACCTTTAGTGTGCTTACGTGGCTTATTAAGTGGCTTTTATTTTAATTTAATGTTTATTACTCCCTCCGTCCCATCTTAAGTGTCCATATTTTTATTGTGGGATGTCCCATTTCAAGTGTCCACTTGCTATTTCAACCAATCAAAATGGGTCATTCCAAAGAGAGAAGATTTTTTATTGGTGGAGAATGGAGTTAGTGAAATTTTCTAAAACTGTGTGCAAAAAAGTAAGTGAACATTTATAGTGGGACGGAGGAAGTATTTATAAGTGTTGTGGTTAGGACCAGTTTGTGACAAGAGTCACATATAAGGTTTGTTTATTTAATTTGGACACCATTAGGGTCGCCTAGTAATATACGAAAGATATCAGATAACTGATAAATACCCGTGTGTTGTGGGATATGAGAATTAATCCCAATAGAGTGACTAGAAGTGCTGCATGTTATCTCATTTCTCTCCATCTCTCTACAAGCTTACCAAACACTCTGTACCTTCACCTTTATCAACATTAAACCCTAGTTTTCTAATCTTTCTTCTAGAGCTCGAATCTTTTACATCATCTTGTTCCTTACGTTTTACTAATTCTTTTGAGGTAAGAATCATAACATTTCATATCTTAATCTTTGAGAAAATGAAGAAATTGTGCTAGGTTTGTTAAAAGTGTAAATTTGGGTCAAAATGGTTTGATTTGGTGTTGTTTGTGTCAAAATCTAGTGGGTTTATGTCTCTAAATGCTTAGTGTACTTGATTTGGTCAGTTTTAAGGTCGAAATCGAGCTCTAGAGCAAGAATTGGTGGATTTATGTGAACTCGTAGCTGAGTTCATCTTCATCTACAGATGGACACGGTCGGCTTAGTGTCTCTTGACACTCGAACGACAGTCTTGACCATCAACCGAGTGTATAGATGATCGACTGAGGGTGTTTACAAGTGACCATCGACTGAGTGACTAGACACTCGACCGAGTGTGTGATTGACAGTCGCCGACTGTCTTTGACAGTCGACCGAGGATCTTTGACAGTTAAAATTTTACTAAGTGTTGATGCCTAGTCATTATGCTGCACGTGTGTCGAATTTTATTGTAACCACTCTAATTGTTAGGAACGTACTTTTGTATGAATGTATTATGTATCCCATACATGGGGGCGTGTAAAACCCTGCCACTGAAGAAGTATGTGGCTTTGTAAGGGGTCGTTAGACCTAGTCCGTTTTGTTAACTTTTTCATGGTATTAATACTATTATTGGAATGAAGTGAATGATTTGTGTTATCTTTGTTCATGTGATAAAGACAAAGAGAATTATCAGAAAGATTAGACCTATGAAATCCTTCCGTAGCTCATAATTGGTGAGTGGGACTATTTGGAGACCGAGAGTATTGATTAGCATGTTATTCTATGATTGACTTTATTGTTGTTGATTAACATGCTATTTACTGCTATTGATTATGGTTTTGTGATAACTTTTTGTTATGTGATGTCATGTGTGCTTGGAGCCCAGTGTATCCCTATCAGGTGGTTTAGATAGGAGAGATCAACCTGCGGGTTTAGTTTCTCATTAGTGAAATGTCCCGTTCATATTGATTATAAACATTCTATATTAATTGATTTCGTCGCGAGGTATTGACCTCTATATAAGACGTTTTTCAAAGACTTCATTCATTTTTAAAACAACCATAACCTTTATTTTATCGATAAAGGTTTAAAAAAAATTACGTATATTATTAAATAATGATAATCTAAAATATACCGTTTACACACGACCATTACATAATGGTTTACAATAAAAATATATTACATCGAAATAAGTTTCTTGAATGCAGTTTTTACACAATATCATACAATCATGGACTCCAAATCTTGTCCTTATTTTAGTATGCAACAGCGGAAGCTCTTAATAATCACCTGAGAAAAAATATGCTTAAAACGTCAACAAAAATGTTGGTGAGTTATAGGTTTAACCTATATATTATCAAATTAATATAATAGACCACAAGATTTCATTTATTCAATAATATTACACTCACAAGTGTATAAAAATCATTCTATGATGAACACCTGGTAACCGACATTAACATAATGCATATAGAATATTCCCCGCATACTCGCAAGTATGTCATAAATTGGCAATCGCAATCACCATATAAATCGAAGTATTAAAGTATTCCAAATTCCAGAATGGGGTTTGTTAGGCCCATAGATCTATCTTTAGGATTCTCGTCAATTAGGGGTCATTTCCCTAATTCTTAGGCTACCAGACTTGAAGGGGCAATATTCGGTTTAATAATCCAACCTTAGAATGTAGTTTCGCGTACTTGTATCTATTTTGTAAAATATTTATAAAGCTGCATGTATTCTCATCCCAAAAATATTAGATTTTAAAAGTGGGACTATAACTCACTTTCACAGATTTTTCCTTCGTTGGAAATAAGACTTAGCCACTGGTCGATTCACGAACCTATAACAAATATGTACATATATATCAAAGTATGATTGAAATATATTCACAACATTTTTTATTACGTTTTTATGATTTAATTTTGTTAAGTTAGCAGTCCTCGTTAGTAACCTACAACTAGTTGTCCACAGTTAGATGTACTTAAATAAATCAATATATATTATCTCGAATCAATTCACGACCCAGTGTATACAAGTCTCAGGCTAGATCACAACTCAAAGTATATATATTATTTTGGAATCAACCTCAACCCTGTATAGCTAACTCAAACATTACTGCATATAGAGTGTCTATGGTTGTTCCGAAATATATATATAGATGGGTCGATATGATATGTCAAAACATTGCATACGTGTCTATGGTATCCCAAGATTACATAATATGTATAATACAATATAAATTAGTTAGGATATGTTTAGTCTAGATTTGTTACAAAATTTTCGTAGCTAAAACTAGCAAATTTATCCAATTTTGTTTTACCCGTCATTTCTTCGCTTCAAATCCGTTTTGAGTGATTCAAGTTGCTATGGTTTCATAATGAACTGAAATTTATGAAACTAAACAGAAAAAGTATAAGTTTATAGTCGAAAATACAGGTTACAAGTCATTTTTTAAAGAGGTAGTCATTTTCGTCGAAAGAACGACATCTTGATGACCATTTTGAAAAACATACTTCCACTTTGTGTTTAACAATGATTTTTGGATATAGTATCATATTCATATGTAATATCATTTTTCCAGAAAACAAACTTTTAATTCAAAGAGTAAGATAGTTTTTATTTTTCTAACCCAAAACAGCCCCCGGTTTCACTACGACGGCGTATGTCCGGTTTTACGGTGTTCTTCGTGTTTTCAGGTTTTAAATCATTAAGTTAGCATATCATATAGATATAGAACATGTGTTTAGTTGATTTTAAAAGCCAAGTTAGAAGGATTAACTTTTTTTGCGAACAAGTTTATAATTAACTAAACTATGTTCTAGTGATTACATGTTCAAATCTTCGAATAAGATAGTTTTATATATATGAATTGAATGATGTTATAAACATCATTACTACCTCAAGTTTAGTAGGTAAACCTACTGGAAGTGACAAAAATTTATCTAGCTTCAAAGGATTCTTGGATGGCTTGAAAGTTCTTGAAGTAGAATCATGACACGAAAACAAGTTCAAGTAAGATTATCACTCGAAATAAGATTGTTATAGTTATAGAAATTGAACCAAAGTTTGAATATGAGAATTACCTTGAATTAGAAAGATATCTTACTATAAATAAGAAAGATTTCTTGAGATTGGATGATCACTTGAAATGGATTAGAAAGATTGGAAGTAGACTTGTAAACTTGAGAATATTCTTGATTTTATGAAACTAGAACTTCTAGAATTTATGAAGAACACTTAGAACTTGAAGATAGAACTTGAGAGAGATCAATTAGATGAATAAAATTGAAGAATGAAAGTGTTTGTAGGTGTTTTTGGTCGTTGGTATATGGATTAGATATAAAGGATGTGTAAGTTTGTTTTCATGTAAATAATTCGCGAATGATTTATAATATTTTTTGTAATTTTGTGAGATATTTCATGCTAGTTACCAAATGATGGTTCCCACATGTTTAATGACTCACATGGGCTGCTAAGGAGCTAATCATTGAAGTGTATATACCAATAGTATATACATCTAGAAGCTGTGTATTGTACGAGTACGAATATGGGTGCATACGAGTAGAATTGTTGATGAAAATGAATGAGGATATAATTGTAAGCATTTTTGTTAAGTAGAAGTACTTTGATATGTGTCTTGAAGTCTTTCAAAAGTGTACAAATACATCTTAATGCACTACATGTATATACATTTTAACTGAGTCGTTAAGTCATCGTTAGTCGTTACAAGTAAGTGTTGTTTTGAAACCTTCAAGTTAACGATCTCATTTAATGTTGTTAACCCATTGTTTATTATATCTAATGAGATGTTAAATTATTACATTATAATGATATTATGATGTATGAATATATCTTAATATGATATATATATATACATTAAAATGTTGTTACAACGATAATCGTAACATATATGACTCGTTTCGAAATCCTTAAGTTAGTAGTCTTGTTTTTACATATGTAGTTCATTGTTAACACACTTAATGATATACTTAATTATAATTTTATCATGTTAAACATAGTGTATCTATATCTTAATATGATTCATATGTATTTAGTAAGACGTTGTTATAACGATAATCGTTATATATATCGTTTCGAGTTTCTTAATTCAATAATCTCATTTTTATGTATATCACTCATTGTTAATACACTTAGTAAGATACTTACTTATCATAATCTCATGGTAACCATATATATATATCCATATATATATCATCATGTAGTTTTTACAAGTTTTTAACATTCGTGAATCGCCGGTCAACTTGGGTGGTCAATTGTCTACATGAACCTCATTTCAATTAATCAAGTCTTAACAAGTTTGATTGTTTAACATGTTAGAAACATTTAATCATGCAAATATAGTTTTCATCTAATATATAATCATGGAAAAGTTCGGGTCACTACAGTACCTACCCGTTAAATAAATTTTGTCCCGAAATTTTAAGCGGTTGAAGGTGTTGATGTATCTTCTGGAAATAAGTGCGGGTATTTCTTCTTTATCTGGTCTTCACATTCCCAGGTGAACTAGGGTCCTCTACGAGCATTCCATCGAACCTTAACAATTGGTATCTTGTTTTGCTTAAGCCTTTTAACCTCACGATCCATTATTTCAACAGGTTCTTCGATGAATTGAAGTTTTTCATTGATTTGGATTTCGTCTAGCGGAATAGTGAGATCTTCTTTAGCAAAACATTTCTTCAAATTCGAGACGTGGAAAGTGTTATGTACAGCCGCGAGTTGTTGAGGTAACTCAAGTCGGTAAGCTACTGGTCCGACACGATCTATAATCTTGAATGGCCCGATGTATCTTGGATTTAGTTTCCCCCGTTTACTAAATCGAATAAAACTTTTCCAAGGTGAAACCTTAAGCATGACCATCTCTCCAATTTCAAATTCTTTATCTTTTCTTTTAATGTCCGCGTAGCTCTTTTGTCGACTTTGGGCGGTTTTTAACCGTTGTTGAATTTGAATGATCTTCTCGGTAGTTTCTTGAATTATATCCGAGCCCGTAATTTGTCTATCCCCAACTTCACTCCAACAAATCGGAGACCTGCACTTTCTACCATAAATTGCCTCAAACGGTGCCATCTCGATACTTGAGTGATAACTGTTGTTGTAGGAAAATTCTGCTAACGGTAGGTGTCGATCCCAGCTGTTTCCAAAGTCAATAACAGATGCTCGTAGCATGTCTTCAAGAGTTTGTATAGTCCTCTCACTTTGCCCATCGGTTTGTGGATGATAGGCAGTACTCATGTCTAGACGAGTTCCTAATGCTTGCTGTAATGTCTGCCAAACCTTGAAACAAATCTGTCATCCCTATCAGAGATAATAGAGATTGGTATTCCATGTTTGGAGACAACTTCTTTCAAGTATAATTGCGCCAACTTCTCCATTTTGTCATCTTCTCTCATTGGCAGAAAATATGTTGATTTGGTAAGACGATCGACTATTACCCAAATAGTATCATAACCACTTGCAGTCCTTGGAAATTTAGTAATGAAATCCATGGTGATGTTTTCCCATTTCCATTCTGGGATTTCAGGTTGCTGAAGTAGACATGATGGTTTCTGATGTTCATCTTTGACCTTAGAACACGTCAAACATTCTCCTACGTATTTAGCAATATCGGCTTTCATACCCGGCCACCAAAAGTATTTCTTGAGATCTTTGTACATCTTCCCCGCTCCGGGATGTATTGAATATCTGGTTTTATGTGCTTCCTTAAGTACCATTTCTCTCACCTCCCCAAACTTTGGCACCCAAATTCTTTCAGCTCTATATCGGGTTCCGTCTTCTCGAATATTAAGGTGTTTCTCCGATCCTTTGGGTATTTCATTCTTCAAATTCCCTTCTCTTACAACTCCCTGCTGCGCCTCCTTTATTTGAGTAGTAAGGTTAGTACGAATAATTATATTTATAGCTTTTACCCGCATAGGTTCTCTGTCCTTTCTACTCAAAGCGTCGGCTACCACATTCGCCTTCCTCGAATGGTAACGAATCTCGAAATCGTAATCATTCAATAACTCAATCCACCTACGCTGCCTCATGTTTAGTTGTTTCTGATTAAATATGTGTTGGAGACTTTTGTGATCGGTATATATAATAATTTTGACCCCATATAAGTAGTGCCTCCAAGTCTTTAATGCAAAAACAACCGCACCTAATTTCAAATCATGCGTCGTATAATTCTGCTCGTGAATCTTCAATTGTCTAGACGCATAAGCAATTACCTTTGTTCGTTGCATTAATACACAACCGAGGCCTTGCTTTGAGGCGTCACAATATATCACAAAATCATCATTCCCTTCAGGCAATGACAATATAGATGCCGTAGTTAACTTTTTCTTCAACAATTGAAACGCTTTCTCCTGCTCATCCTTCCATTCAAATTTCTTCCCTTTATGCGTTAATGCAGTCAAGGGTTTTGCTTTTTTGAAAAAATCTTCGATGAATCTTCTGTAGTAACCAGCCAATCCTAAAAATTGACGTATATGCTTCGGAGTTTTCGGGGTTTCCCACTTTTCAACGGTTTCAATCTTTGCCGGATCCACCTGAATACCTTCTTTATTCACTTTGTGACCGAGGAATTGAACTTCTTCCAACCAAAATGCACACTATGAAAATTTAGCGTACAGTTTTTCTTTCCTCAACAACTCTAGCACTTTTCTCAAATGTTCTTCGTGCTCTTGATCATTCTTTGAGTAAATAAGTATGTCATCGATGAAAATAATGACAAACTTGTCAAGGTATGGTCCACACACTCGGTTCATGAGGTCCATGATCACAGCTGGTGCGTTAGTCAACCCAAACGGCATAACCATAAACTCGTAATGACCGTAACGTGTTCTGAAAGTAGTCTTCGGAATATCATCCTCCTTCACCCGCATTTGATGATACCCAGAACGTAAATCAATCTTCGAATAAACTGATGAGCCTTGTAGTTGATCAAATAAGTCGTCAATTCTCGGTAGTGGATAACAGTTCTTGATGGTAAGTTTGTTCAACTCTCGGTAGTCGATACATAACCTGAATGTACCATCCTTCTTTTTGACAAACAAAACAGGAGCTCCCCATGGTGATGTACTTGGTCGTATAAAACCACGCTCTAAAAGTTCTTGTAGTTGGCTTTGGAGTTCCTTCATTTCGCTGGGTGCGAGTCTGTATGGAGCACGAGCTATTGGTGCAGCTCCTGGTACAAGATCTATTTGAAATTCAACGGATCGGTGTGAAGGTAGTCCCGGTAATTCTTTCGGAAATACATCGGGAAATTCTTTTGCGACGGGAACATCATTGATGTTCTTTTCTTCGAATTTGACTTCTTCGATGTGTGCTAGAACGGAATAGCAACCTTTTCTTATTAGTTTTTGCGCCTTCAAATTACTAATAAGATTTAACTTCGCGTTGCTCTTTTCTCCGTACACCATTAAGGATTTTCCTTCTTCTCGTACAATGCGAATTGCATTTTTGTAACATACAATCTCTGCTATCTCCTTTTTTAACCAGTCCATGCCAATTATCACATCAAAACTCCCTAACTCTACTGGTATCAAATCAATCTTAAACGTTTCGCTAACCAGTTTAATTTCTCTATTCCGACATATTTTATCTGCCGAAATTAATTTACCGTTTGCTAATTCGAGTAAAAATTTATTATTCATAGGCGTCAATGGACCATTTAATTTAGCACAAAAATCTCTACTCATATAGCTTCTATCCGCACCCGAATCAAATAAAACATAAGCAGGTTTTTCATCAATAAAAAACGTACCCGTAACAAGCTCCGGGTCTTCTTGCGCTTCTGCCGTATTAATATTGAAAACTCTTCCGCGGCCCTGTCCTTTAGTATTCCCCTAATTTGGGCATTCATTTCTGATATGACCCGGCTTCCCACATCCATAACAAATAATGGCGGTATTATTTGTTTCGACATTATTTGTTCCTTTATTCTTGTTAGCCATTGGTCCGTAAACTTCACACTTCGTCGTACCATGGCCCTTTCTATTACACTTAGTACACGATGTCGTACAAAGCCCATTCGGATGGTATCCTTCACACCTCTGGCATGGTTTCTGCCTCTGGTTGTTATTGTTGGGATTGTTGTTGTTGCGGTTGTTGTTATTGTTGGAACGGTTATTGATGTCAAAGCTAAGGGGTATAAAATACTATTAAATTTTAGCAGGAAATACTATTAAATACGATACAATTTTACACAAGATATTTATTTATTTAGAGAACGGATATACTTAAACCTTGCTACAACACTTATAGGCAGTGTACCTAATCGTACAGTAGTGTAGTTTTTAATAAGTCCGGTTCGTTCCACAGGGAATCTTTTTAAACAAAGCTTAACGCTATATTAGTTTACTTTTATAGAAATACATATATATATATATATATAAATAATATTATTATTATAAAGGGGGGTTTTTACCGTTTAATGACCGGTTTGTCGATTTTAAAACTTTAGTCGCAGTTAAAACCTAATGTAAAATATTAAATAAATAAAAGACTTAATTTAAAGCGTAAAATAAATAACGATAATGAAATTGCAATAAATAAAAGTGCGATAAAATAAAATTGCGATAATTAAAAAGTACGATAATTAAAAGTGCGATTAAATAACAATAAATAAAAGTGCGATAATTAGAAGTGCAATTAAATATAAAATAAAGGAAATTAAATATGAAATAAAAGAATTATGCTTATTTAAACTTCCGTAATCATGATGTTTGACGTGTTGATTTTAGTTTTATGCCCATGGGTTAATTGTCCTTTGTCCTGGATTATTTAATATGTCCATACGGATTTGTCCATAATAGTCCATCAGTCATAAATATAAAGAGCGAAAGCCTTCGTCAAATTATTCTTATTCCCGAAGTCAAATATTCCAACTAATTGGGGATTCGAATTGTAACAAGGTTTTAATACTTTGTTTAATGAATACACCAGGTTATCGACTGCGTGTAAACCAAGGTTTTACTACTTTGTTAACAATTACACCAATTACCCTTGAATGTAATTCACCCCTGTTTCAACAAGTCTATTAACTATTAATCCAGTTCCGTATCCGGTAAAATGAATAATTATTGGTATTTATAGATATCCCGCCCACCGTACCCAGTCAAGCGTATGTGGTTATATATAAATACGTCGAATTATAAGTTTGTATATTAAATTAACAAGGTATTGTTTA
This sequence comes from Rutidosis leptorrhynchoides, assembly GCF_046630445.1. NCBI lineage: Eukaryota > Viridiplantae > Streptophyta > Magnoliopsida > Asterales > Asteraceae > Rutidosis > Rutidosis leptorrhynchoides. Next base: position 192,989,665 of record NC_092335.1, read on the forward strand.
GTTAATATAAAACCCATTAATAGCCCATAGTCTAATTTCCACAAGTGTCATTCTTTTGTCCAAACCCCAATTATGGTACAAAGCCCAATTACCCAATTTTAGTAATTAGCCCAACATCATGATTACTTCGGATTAAATAAGCATAATAATAACTTAGCTACGAGACATTAATGTAAAAAGGTTGAACATAACTTACAATGATTAAAAATAGCGTAGCGTTACACGGACAGAATTTCGACTTACACCCTTACAACATTCGCTAACATACCCTTATTATTAGAATTATAATTAAAATTAAAATATAAATTATATATATATATATATATATATATATATATATATATATATATATTTTACGTATGAATGAGAGAAGAAGAAAAAGATGATATTTTACGATCAGAATGCGCGAGCTTTATAGGGAGTTTCTGAAATTGGGGTTCCGCTACTCGCGGCCTTTTTGGCCTTCAAACTCCGCGAGTCGCGGAGTTTACTTTTACAGCTCACCCATGTTTGGAGTCTTTCTTGCCGACGATCTATTTTATATATATAATATATATATAATTAATATAATTAATTATATATTATATTATATTTATATACATAGTTAACTTGTAATTTTTAGTCCGTTGCGTCGAGCGTTAAGAGTTGACTCTGGTCCCGGTTCCGAATTTTTGAACGTCCTTGCGTACAAATTTATATTTTGTACTTTGCGTTTTGAATCTTGTACTCTTGTAATTTCGAGACGTTTCTTATCAATAATTGGAACCTCTTTGATTGTCTTTTGTACTTTTGAGCTTTTTGGTCGTTTGCGTCTTCAATTCGTCGAATCTGTCTTTTGTCTTCACCTTTTATTATTTAAACGAATATCACTTTTAAATAGAACAATTGCAACTAAAAGCTTGTCTTTCTTGAGGAATAATGCTATGAAATATATGTTCGTTTTTAGCATTATCAAATATTCCCACACTTGAGCGTTGCTTGTCCTCAAGCAATATCGTCTTGAAATACAAGAATCACTTCTTTATTCTTCACACTTTGTACATCAGTGATTTTCTATATGGCGGTATAAACAATGGTAGTAACGATATGGTTTACAGTCCCACATGACTATAAAAATTTAGATCCATTAAGGAAATTGGATCTTTATGAAAACATTTGATCTTTTTTAAAAAATTAAATCTAGTTTTTACCCTAGATAAGTTTTCCGGAATAACCCTTTACCGGTGTTTGCAAAATATTTTTGTGGGTTTGGTGGGTTTCAGATTTGAAAATTTTAGCTCAAAACTTATGGTTTTGTGTCACCCACTTGCTAACCTTGTATTTGGAAAGCAACACGTCCAGTTTACTTGTCCCGTATATTACCTTTCGGTAAACTACCGTCTGGTTGTAAAGGAAAGCGATGAACAAGAAACTGTTAAGGCAATGTCCCCTGACATGCTTTTAATTATGGTCTATAACGTGTCGGACGCAATTACTATCCTTGGTAGGAGCAATAGTAAAGCTCACCCTTATAATTTTTCGGTATGGCAAAAGGTCCTGTCTTTGACCACTATGCAACCACCGTTCTTACGGTTGACACCCGATTTGGTTCAGGTGACCTAATGAATTCCAGGTGAATTCCTAGGATTTTACGTTCAATGGTAATGAACGCATTGAAAACAGGGTTTTCAGAAAACAAATCGGTTTGTAATTTTGATCAAAATATTTTCTCGTTTAAGCTCGAGTTTAGATATCATCGAATTCCATGAGTTTGTAATTCTCAATCTTTAAGGTCAATCTCTAGGATTGAGTAATATCAGTCTTAAAAGCTGATTTTTAATCTTTAAGGAGATTATCCTTTCTGGGGATCTGATTCATTAGTCTTATCCAGCTAATTTGCATGGTGCCCCCCCATTGTACGAGATAAGTCCTTCTCATGGTTAGGATAAATCTGACCACTTGGCGACCCTGTTTAATGCTGAGGTCCGTGGATTTCCTGCTGATTTTAGTGATGACTTTTCTGGATTTTTCGTCAACCTACAGCTGGTCTGGACGACAACTTCATGACCTAAATCAAGAAGCGCGTGTCTTTTTCGGAAGACTTTACTTCCTTTTAATGATGGAATTGATTCATCGTGTAGATCCATCTTTTCTTTTCTTTCATTGGGTAAAACAGTTTAGTTTAGTCCAAAGCAAAAGTATTTTCAGTTATTTGTTACAGATATATGTGACATATGTTTAAGATAACTTGGTAAATTTTCCCACACTTGGCTTTTATTTTCCTTTTTATCGTCCTCTATTCCATTTTAAATGAATTTTAACATTTTGGTTTGTTTCTCAATTTATGTCCTTTTTGAGGTAACAATAATTTCGGTGTTAAAACCTAGTTTTATCGTTCATAAATATGTATAAACATGATTTTGAGTTCATTTAATTGAAAATTTTGAAAAATTTTACTAGATTTGGGTAGTCAGTATATAAGACTAGGGCTGTTCTTTATTATCAGAGAGCACTAGATTCTAATACAACTACTGCTTTACTAGTATTTTTAATGGTAACCAAGTGTATAAAGTAAAAATTTTAAAATCTGAAAGAATTTAACCCCTTCCCACACTTAAGATCTTGCAATGCCCTCATTTGCAAGAAATCAGTAATAATTTAAATTATTGAGGGTGATTTGTGTGAAAATGATTAAATTTTTACCAAAGTTTCCAAATATATTGGCGTTTGTTTGCTGAATGATAAATGGTGCACATCGTTTGTTCATTCCGTCTTGTTGTTATTTCACATATATTTTGCATCTTGTCGTCAAAATTAGTTGCTTTTGCTGAACTTAATGTCAGTCTTTGAAAATGCGTTGTTTTACCCTGTTGTGTACATAAGATAAACTGCAAACATATATACATATTTTTGAAGTTTGGTATATTACCCCACATTCAAAAATTATTAAAATCTAAGAATAAAAGTTAGACAATTATAAAAACTATTACAATATTAAAAAAAAGTATTAAACGTATCAATCATTACAAATTACAAAATAAATAAAACTAAGTATACTAGGGATGATACTGGTACCAATAGGGGTTCCAGGCATAACCATAGGTGCTATAGAATGCTTCGGCAGGGTTAAACGTAGGATACGGTGGCTGCATCTCTATAGACCAGGGAGGGAAGATGGGTTTCGGTGTAGGAATATAGTTTCTATCTATATGTTGGCAATGAGCTATGATTTGGTTCTGATGAACTTGCCAATCTTCAAATGCTCTCTGTCTAGCATTTTCGTACTCCTGAGAAGCTATAAACCTTCGCATTTCTTGAATCTCATTCCCCCCTCCTACATTACCTTGCTGTTGGTTTCTCTCAACCTGTGGATGTCTACCATGGTATGGTACTGCGGCGTTATTTCGCCTCTTCAAAACTTTCGCACCATGGTATACATTTAAACCTATAGTATCGCGGGGTTCTGGTTCTTCTACTAATAATCCCCCCCGACTTATATCCACACCGAGATATTCACCAATCAAAGTAATAAAAATACCACCTCCTATTATGCTATGCGGTCTCATCCCTCTAACCATAGCTGATAAATAATAACCCACACAATACAGTATACTTACAGCGCTTTGTGGGTCTCGAATACACATATGGTAAAACAAATCCTGTTCATTTACCTTTTCCTTGTTCTTACCCCTTTGTGTAATCGAATTAGCTAAAAACCTATGAATCACTCTTAATTCGGCTCTATCTATATCCAAATAAGAGTAATTTCCCCCTTTGAAACGGTGATGGCTTGTCATTTGACTCCACACACCGTGTGTATCAAAATTTTCATCTATCTTTCTGCCATTTAGTATCAACCCTCTACAATCGGCATATGCTAACTCCTCAGGCGTATATATACATAAAGCCTGAGCCATGTCTAGTAAAGACATGTGGCGCATCGAACCGCCTAACAAAAATCTAATAAAAGATCGATCGGTTAAACTAGCAACCCGATCATTCAACTCTATACTACATAACAATTCTTCACACCATACTTTATATACAGGTCTACGCATGGTGAATAAACGTACCCAGTCATTAAAAGTAGAATTACCATACCTCTGTACAAGTAATTCCCTAATTGGCCCGGCCAATTCTACAGCTTCTAAGGGTCCCCATTCTATGACCCTCGGTACCTCAACAACATTAGAATGAAGAGTATGCAAACCCCTTTGATATTTTGGATAATCTATCCAAAGTCTGTCAAATCTCAGGTTCGGGTGCAACTCTTCCAAGTGCATATCAGAAAAGGTCATGACTGGATGCGGTATATCCTGCTTGTAGTAGTTATCCACCTCCTGTTGTTCCGCATTCTCAGCAGGAGCATTGCGAGCTTGGGATGAAGATTCACCCCTTTCAGTCTGCAAAACACATCAAACACAATTTTTGTGCATCCAAATATGCATTAGTGTCAGCAAAATCATCAATCAAAATAATTACAATGACATGATCAATTTATATCAAACTTAATCTCATTTTCACATTTTTATCAAATCTACACTTTTTCAAATAAGCATATACGAAAATGTTCGCCAAGTTCATAAGTATTCAACTCAAATAACATGTCAAAATAATCATTACTAGCAATTAAACAAGTCTCAAATGGCATTATCTTTCAAAAATCAAGTTCATGAATTTTTAGACTTTGAAAAAGTCCACTTTAATTCTCAAAATCATGTTTAGGCTCAAAGTTTGGATCATTTAACTACCTAAACATGTTACACTACTTAATTTAGCAACAATTCATGACAAAAATCGGCCATAACCTGTTTATATCAAAAAGCCCCAAATTTGCTCAAGAACACAAACCCTAGATTACTCAAATTTTGAAGTTTAAGGCTTCTAATCATGTTAAATAGCATCATTCTAGGTTATACAAGCATAATACATAAACAATTTAAGCATAATTACACAAAAAAGTATCAAAATCAAATTGGGGAAAAAAATTGCTCAAGAACACTAATTTCGGATTAAATGGTGTTTAGATGTAGAAATTTACCGTTTTTCTTGAGTAATTCCTAGATAGCATCCTTCTCAACATGATTTTAGTAAAAGATTTGGTGATTAACGGTTAAAAATTGTGATTTTGGGGGTGTTTTTGCGTGTATTTTCGGAGTGTTTTTCGCAGGTTTTTAGTTTTTGTGGGTTGGGGACTGATCTGTTCTGCGGTTATATTTTTTTCTGATTTTTAGTCCCTCCGCGACTCGCGGTGTTTTCCCCTTCAAACTCCGCGAGTCGCGGAGTTTGCTAATTTTTTAATTTTTTTTTATAATCTTTAACTTATAAAACAATTAAGTAATTAATTTTAAAATTTTGTTTCCCTTGTTATTTAGGACGAGGTCGTTTCGGATCGATGTCCTAGTCCGTCCTTCGACAAAATTTTAAAATTTGTCTTTTTGTAGCGATTGTTTTTAAAGCTAAGATTTTTGGGTTTTTTAATGTTTTTGGCATACTTTAATTCAATAAGATTAAAAATAATGATAATAAAAGTTCTCGTCCCTCCCTCGGGTAAAGCAATTTCGGTTCAAAGACCTAGTCTTCAACTTACGACGAATTTTAAAAATCATATTTTTAACTTAATGAGATAAAGTAAATTTTTGTTTTTAAATTCACACAATTTAAATATAAAATTCAAAATTAATATTAAAAATTCACACCAAACTTAAAATTTGAAATGCATAAAATTAAAATTTCATATTTTAAAAATTAAAAATTCACACCAAACTTAATTTAAAAATTTATAAATTCATACCAAACTTATATTAATTTTTCAAATATTTACAATTTTAAATATATTGTTTTTACAAAGTTTACAATATTAATTTAAGATTTAAATATTAATTTTAAAAACATGGTAAAAATAAAATTAAAAATCTTTTTGGCTTTTTATCCCACTTTAATCAATCAAATATTATCAAAAATATGCGCCCCTCTTTTCGGTAAAGTAATTTCGGTTCCAAGACCTAATTTAACTCATGACGAATTTTTGAAATATTTTGGGTTGATTGTTTAAAGATATTTATACCTTAAGAATAAACGTTAAATTTCGCAGTGATGTAATAAATTTTTGAATGATATCAATAATTTCGGTCGCCAAACCTAATTTTATTCAATACCAATTTAATACTTTTTAGCGAACAAATTAGAGTTTATTATCAAAAGGTTAAAAATAAAAATAAAAATAAAAACTGTACAGACATACCTATGAAATAGATTTCTTAGTTATATGATCTATCCCATTCATAAGATAGTCGGTTTAATTGGTTTTCCATAGCTACATAGGCGTAACCTCGAGCATTCAGTGTCTTTTCTTCTAAACATATGAACGGTCCGTCTCTGCATAAAGTAACAAATTCGGTGTTTGAATAGGTTTGATTATTTGAACATTTACCTCCATGTGACCATTTTCCGCATTTGTGACATCGTTCTAGGTGTCGTGCTCTTCTTTTCGCTGCGGATTTTGATTTTCCTTTACCAAATTGTAACTTATTATCCTCGCATCTGGATTCTTTTCTAACTCCGTCCATTCTTTCTCTGATTACTGATACTAATTCACTCGGTAGTATGTCATTATTTCGTTTAGTGATCAAAGCGTGTAGCATTAGACCATGGTTTAGTTCACAGGCAGTCTTCATTTTGTAAAAACCTAAAAAAATAAAAATTCAGAATGGGAGGAGAAGACTAGTTCTTTAGGGTCTGCTAGGGAAAGACCATTTGGGTTCCATTTTCGAGAACTACACGAAAACAGACAATCTAACTCTAACAGAAATACATATTATCCTTTAAAGACTTGATTCTCCCCACACTTAGTTAGCTGTGGTGTCGAAATTGTGATTAACTTCATTGTCAATTGAATCATCAACAACTTGTATATCTTTGACTTTTACTTCAATCCATTTGTTGATTTCCTCAGTAACTTTCACAAATTCAACTAACATTGCCTTTTCTTTTGACGATAAATTGGATATTAATCGGTTATATAACTTAAAGTTTCCTTTAATCTTAGCATCGTGAATCCGTTTATAAAGTTTCTTCGTTGAACTGTTAAAAATGGATTCATCTAATTTCGTATCATCAATGGCATTCTTTGTGATTGGATCATCATTAAGTGTTTCTTCATCTTCCCCACACTTTTGCGTTTTTATTGGTCTAACAGTTTTGGTTTGTGGAGATCTAAACTTTCGGTTCACAAAGGTGATCGATGTATCACCATCCCTAAGTGTTATTCTACCTTCTCTTACATTAATGAATGCCTTGGTGGTTGCTAAAAATGGGCGACCTAGAATTAGAGGAATATCAAGGTTTTCCTCCATGTTAATCACTATGAAGTTTGCAACAAAGGTCAAACTTCCCATTTTAACAAGTAAATTATCTGCTATTCCAACCGGGTGTTTAATGGTTTGGTCAAATGATTGAACACCTATTTTGGTTGGTTTTAATTTACCCATGCCTAATCTTTTGTATAAGGAGAGAGGCATAATATTTGCACTTGCTCCTAAATCTGCGAGTCCATTATATACAGCACCATCATTAAGTAAGCAAGAAATGATAAATTCACCCGGGTCTCCTGCTTTAGTAAGTCGAGTTGGTTTGTAAACCTTTTTCGGGTGTTCTTTCCTTGGTTCTTTCATTTCTATTTGAATTTCTTGTTCACATTTTTCTTTGTTTCTTGGAATGGGAGGTTTGTATAGGAATTCTTCTTCATCACTCAAATTTGAATCCTCCCTATATTCCAGTTTTGATTTTTCATATGTTGTTGATAACATATTTATGTTTTCGTTTTGAAGGTTTTCTTGGGTGGTGAAATTATGATTAACTTCATTGTCAACTTCCATCGGACCATGTATGTAATGTTTAACTCTGTGACCATTAACTTTAAATTCAATCCCATTTGAATTTATCAATTCTATCGTTCCGTATGGGAAAACTCTTTTGACTATGAATGGTCCAGACCATCTTGATTTCAATTTTCCAGGAAATAGCTTGAATCGTGAATTGAAAAGAAGAACTCTGTCTCCTTCTTTAAATTCTTTTGAACTTCTGATTCTTTTATCATGCCATTTCTTCGTTCTTTCTTTATAGATTAACGAATTTTCGTATGCTTCATGTCTTAATTCTTCTAATTCATTTAGTTGACTTAATCGTAGACGTCCGGCTTCATGTAAATTAAGATTACATGTCTTCAAAGCCCAAAATGCTTTGTGTTCAATTTCTACTGGAAGATGACATGCTTTTCCATAAACAAGTCTAAAAGGTGTGGTTCCAATTGGAGTTTTGTAGGCTGTTCTAAAAGCCCAGAGTGCATCCTCCAATTTAATGGACCATTCCTTCGGATTTGATCCTACGGTTTTCTCTAGAATACGTTTTAAGGCTCGGTTGGTATTTTCAACTTGTCCACTTGTTTGTGGATGATATGCGGTGGAGATTTTATGAGTTACTCCATATCTTTTAAGAACTTTCTCAAGTTGATTATTACAGAAATGAGTACCCCGATCACTTATTAAAGCTTTCGGTGTTCCAAACCTTGCAAAAAGACGTTTTAAAAAGTTGACTACAACTCGTGCATCGTTAGTTGGGAGAGCTTGTGCTTCCGCCCATTTAGATACATAATCAATGGCTACGAGTATATATAGATTATTATGAGATTTTGGAAATGGACCCATAAAGTCAATACCCCAAATGTCAAATACTTCACATACTTGGATGACATTTTGTGGCATTTCATCACGTTGACTTATTTTTCCGGCCCTTTGACAAGCATCACAGAATTTGCAAAGAAGGTGTGCGTCTTTGTAAATTGTAGGCCAATAGAATCCAGCATCATAAACTTTTCTTGCTGTTAGTTGAGGCCCATAATGCCCTCCTGTTGGTCCTGTGTGACAATGGTTTAATATTTTACTAGCTTCATATCCAAATACACATCGGCGTATTATTCCATCGGGACAAGTTTTAAACAGATGTGGATCTTCCCAAAAATAGTGTTTTATATCACTGAAGAATTTCTTTCATCTTTGGTACGATAATCCTTTTTCAAGGAATCCACATACTAAGTAGTTTGCATAGTCTGCAAACCATGGAATTTCTTTATAATCTATCTTCAATAGATATTCATCAGGAAAGTTGTCTTGTATGGCCGATTCATTTAGAACTTCTAATTCGGGATTTTCAAGACGAGAAAGATGATCAGCGGCGAGATTTTCTACTCCTCTTTTATCTCGGATTTCAATATCAAACTCTTGTAAGAGTAAGATCCAACGGATTAATCTTGGTTTAGCATCTTGTTTTGAAAATACGTATCTAAGAGCAGAATGGTCGGTATAGACCACCGTTTTTGCTAGAACGAGATATGATCGAAATTTGTCAAAAGCAAAGACAATAGCAAGGAGTTCTTTTTCACTAGTTGTATAGTTTGTTTATGCTCCTTGTAACGTCTTACTAGCATAATATATAGGTTGAAATCGTTTTTCAATCCTTTGTCCTAAAACGGCTCCCATTGCAAAATCACTTGCATCGCACATTAGTTCAAATGGTAGATTCCAATTTGGTGTTATCATGATCGGTGCATTAGTGAGTTTTTCTTTAAGAATATTAAAAGATTTGATACACTCATCTGAAAAGATGAATGGATCATCCTTTTCTAGGAGTTTATTCATAGGAGTGGCAATTTTAGAAAAATCTTTTATGAAACGTCGGTAAAAACCGGCATGCCCTAGAAAACTCCTAACTCCTCTAACATTGGTGGGATGTGGAAGTTTAGCAATTACATCTACTTTAGCTCTATCCACTTCAATTCCTTCTTTTGAAATTTTATGTCCAAGAACGATGTCTTCTTTAACCATGAAATGGCATTTCTCCCAATTAAGAACTAGATTTGATTGTTCGCATCTAATGAGCATTCGTTCAAGATTAACTAGACATGATTCAAATGTATCACCGAAGACTGAAAAGTCATCCATGAAAACTTCCATGCATTCTTCTATCATGTCGTGAAAAATCGCTATCATACACCTTTGAAAGGTTGCAGGGGCGTTGCAAAGTCCAAATGGCATGCGTTTGTAAGCAAAAGTACCATAAGGGCACGTGAATGTGGTTTTCTCTTGATCTTCGGGTGCTATTGGAATTTGAAAATATCCGGAAAATCCATCTAGAAAACAATAGTAACTATTTCCGGCTAATCTTTCCAACATTTGATCAATGAAAGGTAAGGGAAAGTGATCTTTTCTGGTGGCGTCATTTAATTTTCTATAATCAATACACACACACCATCCTGTTACAGTCCTAGTAGGAATAAGCTCATTTTTCTCATTTGTAATGACAGTCATGCCACCCTTCTTAGGCACGCATTGAACTGGGCTTACCCATGGACTATCAGAGATTGGATAAATTAGACCTGCGTCTAGCAGTTTAATAATCTCTTTCTTAACTACATCTTGCATATTAGGATTTAGTCTTCGTTGGCGTTGCACATACGTTTTATGACCTTCTTCCATAAGGATTTTATGTGTACAATACGAAGGACTTATTCCTTTAATATCATGAATCTTCCATGCAATGCCTGGTTTATGAGCTTTCAACACAGAAATGAGTTGTGATTTCTCATTTTCATTAAGAGAAGACGATATTATTACAGGTAATTCAGATTCACCATGTAAATAAGCGTATTCCAAATGGTTTGGAAGTGGCTTTAACTCTAATTTCGGAGGTTCTTTTATAGATGATTTATATCGATATCTGTCTTCTTCTTTTAGCATTTGAATTTCTTCTGTTGTTGGTTCATATCCATTAGCTATAAGTGTAGCTAACATTTCAGCTTCATCAATTGGTTCATTACCTTCTCCTAAAGAACATTCTCCTGTTCCTTGTAATTCTGGAAATTCTTTTAATAATTCTGCATGTGCATCTATAGTTTGAATATAATAACATGTATCATCTGCAGATTGTGGTTGTTGCATTGCTCTATCAACTGAAAAGGTAACACTCTCATCCTCTATACTTAGGGTCAATTTCTTACCGAACACGTCTATCATTGCTTTAGCCGTGTTTAAGAATGGTCTTCCTAATATGAGAGGAACTTGAGAATCTTCTTCCATGTCCAGAACAACAAAATCTACTGGAAATACTAAAGTACCAACTTTAACTAGCATGTTCTCCATTATCCCTCTAGGATATTTTATTGATCTATCGGCTAGTTGTATGCTTATTCTTGTTGGTTTCAATTCTCCAAGGTCTAGTTTAGTGTATAGTGAATACGGCATTAGATTTATACTAGCACCTAAGTCTGCCAATGCTTCTATTGAACTAAGACTACCCAGAAAACATGGAATTGTGAAACTTCCTGGATCAGATAGTTTTTCTGGTATCTTATTCAACTGCACTGCTGAACAATTAGCATTCATAGTAACAGCCGAGAGTTCTTCCATTTTCTTTCTATTTGAGATTAGATCTTTCAAGAATTTAGCATATCTAGGCATTCCTGAAATCACATCAATGAAAGGAAGATTTACATTTATCTGTTTAAACATATCCAAGAATTTGGATTGCTCGGCTTCAAGTTTCTCTTTCTTCATTTTACTCGGGTAAGGAAGTGGTGGTTGGTATGGTTTAACATAAGGTTTAGCCTTAACTGTGTTATCTTCATTAACCTTTTCAACTACCGGTTCTTTTTCCTTGTCTTGATCAGGTTGTGGTTCTTGTGGAGTAGGAATAGCTTCATCAGAAGTTACAGGTATTTCAGGTAGTTTAAGTGTTGTACCACTTCTTGTGGTAATGGCTTTAGCTGTTTCATTCCGGGGGTTAGCATTTGTATCACTAGGTAGACTTCCTGATTTCCTTTCACCTATTAACCTTGCTAGGTTACTTACTTCTTGTTCCAGATTTTGAATAGAAGCTTGTTGATTTCTAAATGCTTGAGCATCTTGTTCATTGGTTTGTTTTTGAGATGTGAAAAACTGCGTTTGAGTTTCAACTAGCTTTGTCATCATATCTTCTAAATTCGGCTTTTTATCATCTGTTTATTGTGGTGGTTTGTTTTGAAAATTAGGTCTTTGCTGATTGTAAGTATTATTGGATACTTGTTGATTGCTAGGACCTTGTTGGTTGTTGTATGGAATATTTCTGTTATAATTCTGGTTTTGATTGTAAATTAGTCTTGGCGGTTGATAATTATTCTGATAATTATTTCTAGGCCTTTGGTTTATGTATGAAATATTCTCTCTTTGTTACATTGTTAATTCAATACTGAGACAATCTTTTGTCAAATGTGGTCCTCCACACTGCTCACAACTAATTCGTATTGAGTGAATATCTTTAGTCATCTTTTACATTCGTCTTTCCACAGCATCTATCTTTGCGGAAATGGAATCTAAGTCATGGCTAGAATCGGCTCTAGCTACTTTAGATGATCTAACGATGTCTTTTTCTTGGTGCCACTCATGTGAGTGGGAAGCAGTGTTATCAATAATTTTGTAAGCATCAGTTTCGGTTTTCTTCATAATAGAACCACCAGCTGCTATATCTATGTCTTTCCTTGTAGTAATGTCGCATCCTTGGTAGAATATTTGTACTATTTGACAGGTATCTAAACCATGTTGCGGACATCCTCTTAACAACTTTCCATATCTAGTCCATGCCTCATATAGAGTTTCATTCGGTTTCTGTGTAAACGTAACAATTTCTGCTTGAAGTCTTACGGCTTTAGATGCCGGAAAGAATTGTTTAAGAAATTTGTCAACTAAAACGTCCCACGTATCGATCGCCCCTTCAGGTAACGATTCCAACCAATCTTTGGCTTCTCCCTTTAAAGTTCAGGGAAATAACATGAGATATATCTGTTCATCCTCCACTTCTCGGATTTTAAATAGTGTGCAGATCCTATTAAAGGTACGTAGATGTTCATTTGGATCTTCCTTCGGCGCACCACTAAATTGGCATTGATTAGTCACCATGTGTAGAATTTGTCCTTTGATTTCATAATCTGGCGCATTAATGTCTGGATGAGTAATTGCGTGACCTTGGCCAGTGCGTTTAGCTCTCATTCGGTCTTCCATACTTAAAGGTTCCAGATTCTCCATAATTGAATTTGTTGAATCGGAATCACTAGAGGATTCTGATTTAATGGTTCGTTCCTCAACAATCTCTGTTTGAATGATTGGTGGTTCCGGAGGAAAGTTTAGTGGTTCAGGATCTACGAATCGTTCCTGAATATTCTCTGGATTCTCAATTGTGAGGTCGGGTTCAAAAAATGGATTATCGGAAATTTGAACTGAAGTACTTGGTCGACTGGATGACGATTCTAAAGAAAAATCAACGGCGGTAGTATTTGCTAAATGTCTTGATCTAGTTACAGGTGGTGAACGTACAAAAGGTGGTGAACGTTTTGCTCGGTGCATTCACTGAATATCCTATTAGTTTTTAAAAGGAAAGAAAAATTATAATAAGTTATCCAATCAATAGACTTTTCTGATTTTGCCCACGTTTCGAATAGCCAAAAGATGCAGCAGAGGGGCAGGATTCGTTTGGTCTCAATATAATTGAGGACTGTTTAGCTCCAATAACCCGGTCCACGTACAAATCCAACTATTACTACGAACCAGAAAATTTTGATGTCTATCAATTTAACCACTTAAAATAAATTTTCGTAATTTTAAGAAATTTAGATAAGAAGTAGAATAAAAATCTATGTCCTAAAACTAGAATAGCGAGAAATAAGAAAGAAAAAGAGTTCGTCGGAAAAAGGTCGAAAAAGAAAAATGGTTGAAAAATAAAAGGTGACGGAAAAATTAAAGAAACTTATAAAACTTAAAAGTACTTGACTAACCTAACCTTATTACTACAACTAACTTAAAATTATAATCGCAAATTGAGATTACTAATTGGAATGATAATTGATACATAGTAAAAAGGTGTCTAAAAATATTAAAGCTTACAGGAAAACTAAATCCCAAATGAAAATAACTTAAAAAGAAACTAAAACTTAAAAAGGCGTCGCAAAATTCTAAAGTACCTAAATCTTAGTCTAAAGAAAAAGCACTTAAGGAATTCTACGGCAAAGATTAAAAATCTAGGAGTAAAAATAACTATGGCAAAAACTAAGTTTAAAACTAAATATGAGCTAAATATACAAATATTACGCTAAAATGATTAAAAAGGGACAAAATATAAAAATATACAAAAAGTTGTAAAAAGTACAATTTTTATAAAAATATTATTTTTATATTATTTATTTATTAAAACTATTAATTTTACAATTTATTAAAACTAATTTACTAAATAAAACAAATTAAATAAAAAGTAAAACTTAAAATAAAACTAATTATAATAATAATAATAATTAGGGTTAAATAATAATAATAATAATTAATTACCCATAATTAATGCAGAATTAGGGTTCTGTCGCGTGTCAGGTATCCTCCGCGAGTTGCGGTATTCAAGGCATCAAACCCCGCGAGTCGCGGGGTTTCAGTTTTCAACTGACAGGTTATTTAAATTCAACGCGTTTTTCTTTATTTATTTTTTTTCTGTTTTTAATTTTTCTGTTTATATATTTAAAAAAAAATATGTGTATAATAAAAACTTATATTTTAAAAACTTAAATAAAATAGAACTACTTTATAATTTTAATAAATAAAATGCTTAAAACTAGATTTATATATATATTTTTTTATGTTTTTAAATAAAAACAAAATACTTAAATAAAACTTATGTTTTTATAAAATAAAAATAAAGAAACTTTATAAAACTTAAATATTTAACAAAATCTTAAAAATACATAAATTTTTTTTTTATATTAGCGTTGCGCTTCCGGCTTTTAAGAGACTCCCCGGCAGCGGCGCCAAAAATACTTGATGTCAAAGCTAAGGGGTATAAAATACTATTAAATTTTAGCAGGAAATACTATTAAATACGATACAATTTTACACAAAATATTTATTTATTTAGAGAACGGATATACTTAAACCTTGCTACAACACTTATAGGCAGTGTACCTAATCGTACAGTAGTGTAGTTTTTAGTAAGTCCGGTTCGTTCCACAGGGAATCTTTTTAAACAAAGCTTAACGCTATATTAGTTTACTTTTATAGAAATACATATATATATATATATATATATATATATATAAATAATATTATTATTATAAAGGGGGGTTTTTACCGTTTAATGACCGGTTTGTCGATTTTAAAACTTTAGTCGCAGTTAAAACCTAATGTAAAATATTAAATAAATAAAAGACTTAATTTAAAGCGTAAAATAAATAACGATAATGAAATTGCAATAAATAAAAGTGCGATAAAATAAAATTGCGATAATTAAAAAGTACGATAATTAAAAGTGCGATTAAATAACAATAAATAAAAGTGCGATAATTAGAAGTGCAATTAAATATAAAATAAAGGAAATTAAATATGAAATAAAAGAATTATGCTTATTTAAACTTCCGTAATCATGATGTTTGACGTGTTGATTTTAGTTTTATGCCCATGGGTTAACTGTCCTTTGTCCTGGATTATTTAATATGTCCATACGGATTTGTCCATAATAGTCCATCAGTCATAAATATAAAGAGCGAAAGCCTTCGTCAAATTATTCTTATTTTCGAAGTCAAATATTCCAACTAATTAGGGATTCGAATTGTAACAAGGTTTTAATACTTTGTTTAATAAATACACCAGGTTATCGACTGCGTGTAAACCAAGGTTTTACTACTTTGTTAACAATTACACCAATTACCCTTGAATGTAATTCACCCCTGTTTCAACAAGTCTATTAACTATTAATCCAGTTCCGTATCCGGTAAAATGAATAATTATTGGTATTTATAGATATCCCGCCCACCGTACCCAGTCAAGCGTATGTGGTTATATATAAATACGTCGAATTATAAGTTTGTATATTAAATTAACAAGGTATTGTTTAGTTAATATAAAACCCATTAATAGCCCATAGTCTAATTTCCACAAGTGTCGTTCTTTTGTCCAAACCCCAATTATGGTACAAAGCCCAATTACCCAATTTTAGTAAT
Organism: Rutidosis leptorrhynchoides; assembly: GCF_046630445.1. NCBI lineage: Eukaryota > Viridiplantae > Streptophyta > Magnoliopsida > Asterales > Asteraceae > Rutidosis > Rutidosis leptorrhynchoides. The sequence goes on from NC_092335.1 coordinate 193,005,704, forward strand.
TAGCCCAACATCATGATTACTTCGGATTAAATAAGCATAATAATAACTTAGCTACGAGACATTAATGTAAAAAGGTTGAACATAACTTACAATGATTAAAAATAGCGTAGCGTTACACGGACAGAATTTCGACTTACACCCTTACAACATTCGCTAACATACCCTTATTATTAGAATTATAATTAAAATTAAAATATAAATTATAAATATATATATATATATATATATTTTACGTATGAATGAGAGAAGAAGAAAAAGATGATATTTTACGATCAGAATGCGCGAGCTTTATAGGGAGTTTCTGAAATTGGGGTTCCGCGACTCGCGGCCTTTTTGGCCTTCAAACTCCGCGAGTCGCGGAGTTTACTTTTACAGCTCACCCATGTTTGGAGTCTTTCTTGCCGACGATTTATTTTATATATATAATATATATATAATTAATATAATTAATTATATATTATATTATATTTATATACATAGTTAACTTGTAATTTTTAGTCCGTTGCGTCGAGCGTTAAGAGTTGACTCTGGTCCCGGTTCCGGATTTTCGAATGTCCTTGCGTACAATTTTATATTTTGTACTTTGCGTTTTGAATCTTGTACTCTTGTAATTTCGAGACGTTTCTTATCAATAATTGGAACCTCTTTGATTGTCTTTTGTACTTTTGAGCTTTTTGGTCGTTTGCGTCTTCAATTCGTCGAATCTGTCTTTTGTCTTCACCTTTTATTATTTAAACGAATATCACTTTTAAATAGAACAATTGCAACTAAAAGCTTGTCTTTCTTGAGGAATAATGCTATGAAATATATGTTCGTTTTTAGCATTATCAGTTATTGTAGTTGTTGTTGGGATTTTTATTGTTGTTGCGGTTAAAGTTGCGGTTGTGGTGGTAGTTATTGCGTTTGTAATTGCGATTATTATTGTTGTTGTTGTATTGGTGACTCTTGTCACTGTTTTCTTCCCATTTCCTCTTGACTTGTTTCGTGTTGGCTTCTTCAGTCGCTTGCTCTTTAATTCTTCCCTCAATCTGATTTATGAGTTTGTGAGCCATTCGACTTGCCTTTTGTATGGAGGCGGGCTCGTGTGAACTCACATCTTCTTGAATCCTTTCTGGTAACCCTTTTACAAATGTGTCGATTTTCTCTTCTTCATCTTCGAACGCTCCCGGACACATTAGGCACAACTCTGTGAATCCTCGTTCGTACGTAGTAATATCAAACCCTTGTGTTCGTAACCCTCTAAGCTCTACCTTGAGCTTATTGACCTTGTTTCTGGGACGGTACTGCTCGTTCATTAAGTGTTTGAATGCTGACCACGGTAGTGCGTAAGCAGCATCTTGTCCCACCTGTTCTAGATAAGTGTTCCACCATGTTAACGCAGTACCCGTGAAGGTATGCGTAGCGTACTTTACTTTGTCTTCTTCAGTGCTCTTACTTATGGCAAACACTGATTCAACCTTCTCAGTCCACCGTTTTAATCCGATTGGACCCTCGGTTCCATCGAATTCCAAAGGTTATAGGCAGTGAATTCTTTGTAGGAACATCTTACACGAGTTCTCGTGGCGTTAGTTCCATTGCTGGATTCAGAGTTATTATTATTTTGCATCGCAGCCTGTACTGCAGCTATATTTTCTGCAAGGAAAGCACGGAAGTCTTCCTCGCTCATGTTCAAATTCTGACGAGTCATCGGTGCCATTTCCTTCAAAAATAGCCCAAAAGAATTAAGTTAATCATATAGAATATTAAGAGTAGTCAATAGTATTTCGTAGCATAATATGAACTCATAAAGGTTTTTCTTCATATTAGCGTTTTATAGTTTTAATTCGGGTAGTACCTACCGGGTAAAGTTCATACTTAGTAGATAATATACCATTCAACTACTAAAATTCTATATGAAAAACTGATTATAATAATATTTCGCGTTCAAACTTTTATACAATATTTTACAAACTTACAATACCGCTATAATACATATAGCATGAAATATAGCACACAATAACTTTGATACAAAACAGTTGTGACAACAATCCTAGTTAATACGTAAGTCGTTCAGCAAAGGCAATAAAAACACGTAATTCATAAGTCCAGAAACAAGTCGTACATTCTGGTTTTACTAAGACTACTTCCCATCCTTGGTCTTGTGGAACATAACCGTTGTGGCCGTTGACAAGATAGCATGTTGTAACGTCGTCAAAGGGACGATGGTTTCGTAATGCCCAACAGCCCTGTAATAATCTAAAAACCTTGTTTCTCACTCCAACTACTGAATCCGTCACTTGTGGGAAGGTTTTATTTAAAAGTTGTAATCCGATGTTCTTTTTCTCACTTTGGTGAGAAGCGAACATCACTAACCCGTAAGCATAACATGCTTCTTTATGTTGCATGTTAGAAGCTCTTTCTAACTTACGAAGTCCTACGTTGGGATATGTTGAGTCAAAATAGGTTTTTAACCCGTAGCGTAAAATTGCATTTGGGTTCCACGCATTTAACGCTTTAAAGAAAACACGTCGTAACTTACGATGTACCCAATGTGATATACCCCATCTTTCAAATGAAAGCCTTTTATAAACTAAGGCCTGCCTGGAACGTTCTTCAAATGTTCTACAAACTAATTTTGCCATAAATAATTATGCCGACGAATTCTAATCGACTTTAGACAAGATTTCATCAATCATGTCCCCGGATAGGTCTTCTAAAGTTTTTGGTTGTCTATCCTTAACGTCCATTGTGTTTTTATACTGTAAAATAGACGAGAATTAGATTCGTAAAAGATAATTATCAAATAATACAAGCAATTTTCACATATAACAAGAAAAGTACAAGCACACTTATTTTACATATTTTACACCTCATGATTACAACTCTTTATTCCGACTCACTAGTTTCTTCCTCTTCGGACCTGTTTCGTTTTACTAATTTTCTAGGGATATATGATTTTCCTATAATACGAGCCGTTGTTTTCACAAATGGTTTAGAAAAACCTGGTGGCTTAGAGGTTCTCGGGTTATTGTTACAACTTAAGAAATACGGGTGTTGACGATACATATAAAGTTCATCGGGGTTGGAATCAGGTTTCTCTATTTTGATGCCCTTTCCCTTATTATTTTCTTTTGCTTTTTCAAATTGGGTCGAGGTAATTTCTATAACATCATCGGAATCCTCATCGGGATCTGATTCATCGGAAAATTGATAATCTTCCCAATATTTTGCTTCCTCGGTGGAAACACCATTGACCATTATTAATTTTGGTCCATTTGTTGAGGGTTTTCTTTTACTTATATGTTTTTCTGTGGTTGCTAATATTTCCTCCTCCGGAACCTCTTCTTCTTCCGGTTCCTCTTCTTCCGGTTTCTCTTCGGGAATTTGTGAATCTTCCCAATATATATTCGACTCTTCATTATTATTAGGTGAGTTGATGAGATTTGTACTAGAGGTAGACATCTATCACATAATATCAAACATGTTAAGAGATTAATATATCACATAATATTTACATGTTACAATTTGTAGTTTCCAACAAAAAAATATTAAGCAATCATTTTTAAAAAAACATGGTCGAAGTCCAGACTCACTAATGCATCCTAACAAACTTGATAAGACACACTAATGCGAATTTTCTGGTTCATTAAGGCCAACGCTCGGATACCAACTGAAATGTTCCGTTCATATTGATTATAAACGTTCCATATTAATTGATTTCGTCGCGAGGTTTTGACCTCTATATGAGACGTTTTTCAAAGACTGCATTCATTTTTAAAACAACCATAACCTTTATTTTATCGATAAAGGTTTAAAAAAAAATTACGTAGATTATCAAATAATGATAATCTAAAATATACCGTTTACACACGACCATTACATAATGGTTTACAATAAAAATATATTACATCGAAATAAGTTTCTTGAATGCAGTTTTTACACAATATCATACAATCATGGACTCCAAATCTTGTCCTTATTTTAGTATGCAATAGCGGAAGCTCTTAATAATCACCTGAGAATAAACATGCTTAAAACGTCAACAAAAATGTTGGTGAGTTATAGGCTTAACCTATATATTATCAAATTAATATAATAGACCACAAGATTTCATTTATTCAATAATCTTACCCTCGCAAGTGTATAAAAATCATTCTATGATGAACACATGGTAACCGACATTAACATAATGCATATAGAATATTCCCCGCATACTCGCAAGTATGTCATAAATTGGCAATCGCAATCACCATATAAATCGAAGTATTAAAGCATTCCAAATTCCAGAATGGGGTTTGTTAGGCCCATAGATCTATCTTTAGGATTCGCGTCAATTAGGGGTCATTTCCCTAATTCTTAGGCTGCCAGACTTGAAGGGGCAATATTCGGTTTAATAATCCAACCATAGAATGTAGTTTCGCGTACTTATGTCTATTTTGTAAAACATTTATGAAGCTGCATGTATTCTCATCCTAAAAATATTAGATTTTAAAAGTGGGACTATAACTCAGTTTCACAGATTTTTCCTTCGTTGGAAATAAGACTTGGCCACTGGTCGATTCACGAACCTATAACAAATATGTACATATATATCAAAGTATAATTGAAATATATTCACAACATTTTTTATTACGTTTTTATGATTTAATTTTGTTAAGTTAGCAGTCCTCGTTAGTAACCTACAACTAGTTATCCACAGTTAGATGTACTTAAAATAAATCAATATATATTATCTCGAATCAATCCACTACCCAGTGTATACAAGTCTCAGGCTAGATCACAACTCAAAGTATATATATTATTTTGGAATCAACCTCAACCCTGTATAGCTAACTCAAACATTACTGCATATAGAGTGTCTATGGTTGTTCCGATATATATATATAGATGGGTCGATATGATATGTCAAAACATTGCATACGTGTCTATGGTATCCCAAGATTACATAATATGTATAATACAATATGAATTAGTTAGGATATGTTTAGTCTAGATTTGTTACAAAATTTTCGTAGCTAAAACTAGCAAATTTATCCAATTTTGTTTTACCCGTCATTTCTTCTTTTCAAATCTGTTTTGAGTGATTCAAGTTGCTATGGTTTCATAATGAACTGAAATTTATGAAACTAAATAGAAAAATTATAAGTTTATAGTCGGAAATACAGGTTATAAGTCATTTTTTAAAGAGGTAGTCATTTTCGTCGAAAGAACGACATCTTGATGACTAATTTGAAAAACATACTTCCACTTTGTGTTTAACCATGATTTTTGGATATAGTATCATGTTCATATGTAATATCATTTTTCCTTAAAAAAACTTCCAATTCAAAGATTAAGATTGTTTTTATTTTTCTAACACAAAACAACCCCCGGTTTCACTACGACGGTGTATGTCCGGTTTTACGGTGTTCTTCGTGTTTCCAGGTTTTAAATCATTAAGGTAGCATATCATATAGATATATAACATGTGTTTAGTTGATTTTAAAAGTCAAGTTAGAAGGATTAACTTTGTTTGCGAACAAGTTTAGAATTAACTAAACTATGTTCTAGTGATTACATGTTCAAATCTTCGAATAAGAAAGTTTTATATATATGAATCGAATGATGTTATGAACATCATTACTACCTCAAGTTTAGTAGATAAACCTACTGGAAGTGACAAAAATTGATCTAGCTTCAAAGGATTCTTGGATGGCTTGAAAGTTCTTGAAGTAGAATCATGACACGAAAACAAGTTCAAGTAAGATTATCACTCGAAATAAGATTGTTATAGTTATAGAAATTGAACCAAAGTTTGAATATGAGAATTACCTTCAATTACAAAGATATCTTACTGTAAATAAGAAAGATTTCTTGAGATTGAATGATCACTTGAAATGGATTAGAAAGATTGGAAGTAGACTTGTAAACATGAGAGTATTCTTGATTTTATGAAACTAGAACTTATAGAATTTATGAAGAACACTTAGAACTTGAAGATAGAACTTGAGAGAGATCAATTAGATGAAGAAAATTGAAGAATGAAAGTGTTTGTAGGTGTTTTTGGTCGTTGGTATATGGATTAGATATAAAGGATGTGTAAGTTTGTTTTCATGTAAATAATTCATGAATGATTTATAATATTTTTTGTAATTTTGTGAGATATTTCATGCTAGTTGCCAAACGATGGTTCCCACATATTTAATGACTCACATGGTCTACTAAGGAGCTGATCATTGAAGTGTATATGCCAATAGTATATACATCTAGAAGCTGTGTATTGTACGAGTACGAATACGGGTGCATACGAGTAGAATTGTTGATGAAAATGAATGAGGATGTAATTGTAAGCATTTTTGTTAAGTAGAAGTACTTTGATATGTGTCTTGAAGTCTTTCAAAAGTGTACAAATACATCTTAATTGTCATAACCCGACCTTAACCATAAGGACGAATACAATAACATATGATTTCATCGCGAGGTATTGACCTCTATATGCGACATTTTTCAAAAACTGCATTCGTTTTTACAATACAAACCATAGCTTTTATTACAAATACAAGGTCTAAACAACTTAATAATGATTATCGTTTAGCAATAATCTTAGACTTACAAACTTTACATGTGATAATAACAATACGACCTCCAACATATTTTACATTACAAATCCTCCGATATGCAGTTTTATTTTTGACACAAATATGCATACTCAAGATCTTGCTTAAATTCAACATGTTGCAGCGGAAGCTTTTAGTTATCACCTGAGAATAAACATGCTTAAAACGTCAACATAAAGTTGGTGAGATATAGGTTTAATGCCGACAACGTTATAAATATAGACCACAAGATTTCATATATAAACGTTTTAATAAAAATATTCTAAGTTGTTGAGCACTTGATAACCATACTTAACATTTAATCAACGTCGCATATTCCCTTTATTATGAAATCTTACTACACCGTACCAAGTGTAGTTACCGAAACGAAGTACTGTGCAACCGTTGAATACTGGTCGTCCAGTTCGGTTGGGGTTGTCAGGCCCGATATATCTATCAACAGGATTCGCGTTTACAATACCTCATGTAAATAATAGTTACCAAGTTTCAGGGAAGTATGCCAGTGGTACAACTCAACGTAGAATATATATTTTTAATCACTTGTGTCCATAACGTAAATCATAAAATGCATGTATTCTCATCCCGAAATATTTAGAGTTTAAAAGTGGGACTATATACTCACCTTTTTCTTGAAGGTATTTAACTCGGCTTGGTCTCCGATAGATATCACGAACCAAACCATATATATAATATATCAACATATTTTCTTTTCAAGTAATCGTTACATATATATATATATATATATATATATATATATATATATATATATATATATATATATATATACTTATAATACTTTTAATATTTTCTTAGTACGTAGTTAGCAGTCTGTTGTTAATGGTCCACAATTAGTTGCTCAATAAAATAAATAAAGACCCCATCGTATTCGTATTGATCAGAATTAATCTCGACCCATGGTACCATGTTGTCACATGACGTGTTGCGTACATAAAGTACCGTGTTGTCAGATGACGTGTTGCGTACAATCATGAGGTCTTATGATTAATCTTCTCGTGTTGTTTACGGGTGGTCCTGGAATATATAAAATCAAATCATAAGTAAATATATATTAAATATTATGTTAATTAGCCAAGATATGATTAATCCGATTTTGTCATAATATGATATATTACAGGTTTTGAAGTGTTTTAAAAATCAAATTAGAAGGATCTATTTAGTTTGCGAACAGGTTTGAAATCATTCAAACTATGTTCTTGTTGTTAAAAATTTTATAACACAAAATAAGATAGCTATATAAATATGAATCGAATAAGATTATGAATAAGGTTACTACCTCAAGTTACTTGGATAAAGCTACTGGAAAAGATAGAAAATAATCTTGATCAAACTTTCTTATGATGATTATAGGTTGTTCATGAAGCTAGTTCTTCATGAGTATTTGCTGAGATTGTGAAGAACACTTAGAGTTCCTAAGAGTGTGTTTTTTTTTTTTGGTTAGAGAAAGATGGTTGTAAGAATGAAATGAAAAACCAAGGTGATGGTGATACTTATAGGACAGTCTGGTTGTTGAGGGAACAAGGACAAATTATTGTGTTGAATTTTTGAGTAATAATGTATGCTAGCTTACAAATAAGATTTCCTCTTATCTAGGGCAGATCTAAAGCTGATATGGATATTAATTTGATGTGTATTTACCAATAGTAAATACGTATGGATGATGGGTATGATACGGTAAAAGAAGCTCAAAATCGGGCTTTTATTTTGGGTCCAACCGGGCCAAAAATAAAATTTTAAGACATTTTTAATAAAGAAATGTTAGCCCAAAAAAAAATTTCCAAGCTGACCTAGCAGCTCGACCCCAGCCAGGGGCTCTGCCCCTTGGACCCCGCCAGGGGTTGCCACCCCTTGGACCCTGCTTATCGGGGGCGCTGCCCTCGAACCCCCGTCATAATCAAGATAAGTTCAAACAAGTGTGCACTCCACATAATCGTAAGTATATATGTCAAAGAACGTTACATATAGTTATCGTTTTGAAAACTTAAGTTAGTGGTCTCAAAGTATACTTATAACTCATCGTTGTTAGTTCACAATGAAATGTTAAACCATCCTTAAATCATGTTAAATATGTATAGATATGTACATATACATAATCATATAATTATCGCGTGTTATATAGTTCGTGATATCATCGGTCAAATTGGACGGTCAAACGTTGTGTAAAACTCTTTTCAAAAATATAAGTCTCAACAGTTTGGATTGCTTATCATGTTGGTAAGGTTTAATTTATGTAAATATTAATCTCATAAGTATAGAACGATCGGAAAATTCCGGGTCGTTACAGTACCTACCCGTTAAATAAATTTCGTCCCGAAATTTTAAAATTGTACCTATTTTGCGTTCTCGGGAAACAAATGTGGGTACTTTTGTTTCATCTGATCCTCTCGTTCCCAAGTAAACTCGGGACCCCTTCGAGCATTCCAACGAACCTTAACGATTGGTATGTTGCTCTGCTTGAGTTGTTTAACTTCACGGTCCATGATTTCGACTGGTTCTTCTATGAATTGTAGTTTCTCGTCGACTTGGATTTCTTCAAGAGGAATGGTGAGGTCTTCCTTTGCAAGACACTTCTTAAGGTTTGAAACGTGAAATGTATTATGTACTCTGGCGAGTTGTTGTGGTAATTCGAGTCGATAAGCTACCGGTCCAATGCGTTCGATGATCTTGAACGGGCCTACATACCTTGGGTTCAGTTTACCTCTTTTTCCAAAACGTATTACACCTTTCCAAGGTGACACCTTTAACATAACCATGTCACCGATCTGAAACTCTAATGGTTTCCTTCGAACATCGGCGTAGCTCTTTTGGCGACTACGGGCTGTTTTCAATCTCTCCTTGATTTGTACTATCTTCTCAGTCGTTTCGTGTATGATCTCGGGACCAGTTAATTGTCGATCTCCTAATTCATTCCAACAGATAGGGGATCTACACTTCCTTCCATACAGTGCTTCGAATGGTGCAGCTTTAATGCTCGCATGATAACTGTTATTATACGAGAATTCTGCTAATGGTAGATATTTATCCCATCCGTTTCCAAAATCGATCACACATGCCCTGAGCATGTCTTCAAGAATCTAAATTGTTCTTTCACTCTGCCCGTCAGTTTGTGGATGATATGCGGTGCTCATATCCAAACGAGTTCCCACGGCCTCCTGTAGTGATTGCCAAAACTTTGATGTAAATCTACTATCACGATCGGATATAATGGAAATAGGTATTCCATGCCTTGAAACAATTTCCTTTATGTATAATCGTAATAGTTTCTCCATTCTATCCGTTTCCTTTATAGGCAAGAAATGTGCAGATTTGGTGAGACGATCAACTATTACCCAAATGGTGTCATAACCCCAGGCAGTCTTAGGTAACTTTGTGATGAAATCCATGTTAATACCGTCCCATTTCCATTCTGGGATTTCTGGTTGTTGAAGTAATCCTGACGGCTTCTGGTGTTCTGCTTTGACTTTGGAACAAGTTAAACATTCCCCAACATATGTTGCAACGTCTGTCTTCAAATTAGGCCACCAATAATGCGTCTTAAGATCTTGATACATCTTTCCAACTCCAGGATGTATCGAGTATCTTGTCTTATGTGCCTCATTCAATATCAACTCCCTTAATCCACCCAACTTTGGTACCCAAATACGGTTTGCAAAATATCGAATTCCATCTTCCCGTATAACGAGTTGTTTCCCATACTTCTTCATTATTTCATTTCCTATGTTTTCTTTAGTAAGAGCTTCTCGTTGAGCCTCTTTGATTTGTGAGTTGAGATTCATGCAAATTTTTATGTTCATTGCTCGTACTCGAATTGGTTCCCGTTCCTTTCTGCTTAGAGCGTCGGCCACTACATTCGCTTTCCCAGGATGATAGCGAATCTCACAATCATAGTCGTTTATCAGCTCGACCCACCTACGTTGCCTCATGTTCAGCTGTTTCTGATCAAAGATATGTTGAAGGCTTTTATGATCGGTAAACACAGTGCATTTAATCCCATATAAGTAGTGTCTCCATATCTTCAATGCAAACACTACTGCTCCCAGTTCTAAATCATGCGTCGTATAATTCCGCTCATGAATCTTCAATTGTCGGGATGCGTATGCTATAACTTTCTTCCGTTGCATAAGGACGCAACCAAAACCTTGTCGCGAAGCGTCACAATATATCTCAAAATCATCGTTCCCTTCAGGTAACGATAAAATAGGTGATGTAGTCAACTTCTTCTTCCGTAATTGAAATGCACTCTCCTGCTCAGAAGTCCATTCGTACTTCTTCCCTTTTTGTGTTAACGCTGTTAATGGTTTAGCTATTCGGGAAAAATCTTGAATAAACCTTCTATAATAACCAGCTAAACCCAAAAATTGGCGTATCTGCGTTGGTGTCTTAGGAGTCTCCCATTTTTCAATGGCCTCAATTTTAGCTGGGTCAACCTGAATTCCTTTGCTACTAACAACATGGCCAAGAAATTGCACTTCTTTCAACCAAAACGCACACTTAGAAAATTTGGTGTATAATTGTTCTTTTCTTAACAATTCTAATACCAATCTTAAATGCTGCTCATGCTCTTGCTCACTCTTGGAATAGATAAGAATATCGTCAATGAAAACGATAACAAACTTATCTAAATACGGGCTACAAACTCGATTCATGAGGTCCATGAATACAGCTGGCGCATTCGTTAATCCAAACGGCATGACCAAAAATTCATAATGACCGTAGCGTGTCCGAAAAGCAGTTTTCGGAATATCTTCTTCTTTGACGCGTAGTTGATGATAGCCCGACCTTAGGTCGATTTTCGAGTAAACACATGATCCTTGCAATTGATCAAATAAGTCATCAATTCTCGGTAGTGGATGCAGATTCTTGATAGTTAACTTATTTAATTCACGATAATCTATACACATTCGGAAAGATCCATCTTTCTTCTTGACGAATAAAATCAGAGCTCCCCACGGTGAAGTGCTCGGTCGAATGAAGCCACGGTCCAGTAATTCTTGTAACTGGCTTTGTAACTCTTTCATCTCAGATGGTGCAAGTCTATATGGAGCACGAGCCACTGGTGCAGCTCCTGGTACTAGATCTATTTGAAATTCTACAGATCTAAATGGAGATAATCCCGGCAACTCTTCCGGAAATACTTCAGGAAAATCTCTTGCCACAGGCACGTCGTTGATGCTCTTCACTTTTTCCTTCATTTCGACTTTATTAACATGTGCTAGGATAGCATAGCACCCTTTCTTCAAGCACTTTTGAGCTTTCAAACAACTAATGAGTTTTAGCTTTGAGTTACCCTTCTCTCCATAAATCATTAATGGCGTTCTATCCTTACGAGGAATGCGATTTGCCTTTTTGGCGCACACAACTTCAGCTCCTATTTTGGACATCCAGTCCATGCCGACTATTACATCAAAACTTTCTAATTCTACGGGTATCAAATCAATCTTAAATGTTTCTCCGGCTAAATTTATTTTACAATCACGGCAAATTTTATCGGCTTTAATTAGTTTACCATTAGTTAACTCAATCATGTACTTAGCATCTAGAGGTAATAATGAACAATTCAATTTAGCGTGAAAGTCTCTACACATGTAACTTCTATCGCCACCAGTATCAAATATAATAGATGCGGATAAGTTATTAATGGAAAACGTACCCGTAACAAGCTCCGGGTCTTCATACGCCTCTCTAGCATTAATAACAAATGCTCTTCCACATGCAGATCCGTTATTCTTCTCTGGATTCGGGCACTGACTCTTATAATGACCCTGTTTCCCACACCCATAACAAGTAACGGTGGCCAAGGCAGTTCTATTTGCATTGGTGGCAGGAGTCTTGGTACCGTTTGTATTTGTAGCGGGAACCCTACAATCTTCAGCAAGATGACCTTTTCGATTACAATTGTTGCACACCACATTACAATAACCAGAGTGATGTTTGTGGCATCTGTTACATAAAGGATTTCGTCCCTTGTAACCTGAGTTCGAACCGCTACCCGCACCTTGCGTGGTTTCTTGTTTCTTGTTGGATTGTTGATGATTACCTTCCCACTTTCTTTTGTTTCCCTATGTCTTGACATCGGTGTTCTTATCCAGAATAATCTGGTCCATCAACTCGTTCGCCATGGTGATAGCTTCATGAATAGTCTTGGGTTTGGATGCTGTAACATTTGCCTTGACCTTTTTAGGCAACCCGTCTTTGTACAGTTCAATCTTTCGTTCTTCGGTTGGTGCCAATTCGGGACATAGCAAAGCTAATTCCATGAATCGCTGATTGTAGTTAGTGAGTTCAGTACCAACAACTTTCAGGCTTTGTAATTCAGCTTCCAACTTCCTAACCTCGTTCCTTGGACAATATTCGTTGATTAGCATTGTTTTGAATTCTTCCCAAGGAGTATCATAAGCTACATCTCCTCCTATGGCCTTCACATAGTTTTTCCACCACGTGAGTGCACTATCTTGTAGGGTGCACGATGCATACTTGGTCATGTCCTTCTCAATACAACCACTGATTTTAAACACAGACTCAATATTTTCGATCCACCGGGTTAAACCAACCGGTCCTTCTGTTCCACTGAATGATGAGGGCTTGCAACCTTGAAAAGTTTTGTAAGTGCACCCCACACGAGGATTTGGGTTAACTGCAGCACCTCTTGCAGCCTCGACCCATAACATTCTGTCGTTCACTCGCTGATTGATGAGTTCCTGGATTTCTTGTTCCGTCATTCGGTTCAATCGGGCCATAATCTTCAACAAGAATGAAAAAAATAATTATTCACATGGAATATTATAGATGTAGTATGTATTTACAGTACATCGTAGCTTATTAATAATATGAACCAGTTATTATTATAAAAGCCTTTTCTTCTTATTAGTGTTTTATAATTATATCTAGGGTAGTACCTACCCGTTAAAGTTCATACTTAATAGCTTAGTACGAAACTCAATTACTACCACCCAAATAATACTTAACCATGGAAAATTATTGCATTTCACACTTCACTATTTTACATATGCTTATCTTACATCAAACATTAAGCAAACCACACTAGTAATATTATACAAAACATTATATGATCCCATGGTTTAAAACAACAGCGCATCATTTAACCCAAAGCGTTTGTGTTTAAAGAAATCGTTTAAAGGTTATCCTAGTTGTCTTCCTGCGTTTTGGCTGAGGAACCGAAGAACTGGATGTCGGGATAGAACTAATAGGAATAGCGGGAATAGGTGTGGAAGTATCTGGTGGAGTTGGTGCGACAACATTCTCTCTAGACTCGGGATTTGGATTTTCCAATTCAGTAGCCTTTCGTTTCTTTCCTCGTTCGAACTTATCTTTTGTAATTTCCTGTATTACTTCCTTCTCAGGATCACTTTCTGGTTCCTCTTCAATTGATTCATTCGGAACTTGTGAGTCTTCCCCAAAGGTGTCGTTTTCATCATCGGATAGGTTAATGACTGGAACACCATCTGAAGATTCTGGTTCGGAGTCGCTGAATGTGATAATAAGTTCTAAGCCAGACATCTATCACATAACAACTAGCACGTTAATACCACATAATATTTACATATTAATTTTTAACCAACAAGGATAAGCAATAGTTTTCGAAATTAAACACGGTCAAAGTCCAGACTCACTAATGCATCCTAACAAACTAGATAAGACACACTAATGCAAATTTTCTGGTTCTCTAAGACCAACACTCTGATATCACATGTCATAACCCGACCTTAACCATAAGGACGAATACAATACCATATGATTTCATCGCGAGGTATTGACCTCTATATGCGACATTTTTCAAAAACTGCATTCGTTTTTACAATACAAACCATAGCTTTTATTACAAATACAAGGTCTAAACAACTTAATAATGATTATCGTTTAGCGATAATCTTAGACTTACAAACTTTACATGTGATAATAACAATACGACCTCCAACATATTTTACATTACAAATCCTCCGATATGCAGTTTTATTTTTGACACAAATATGCATACTCAAGATCTTGCTTAAATTCAACATGTTGCAGCGGAAGCTTTTAGTTATCACCTGAGAATAAACATGCTTAAAACGTCAACATAAAGTTGGTGAGATATAGGTTTAATGCCGGCAGCGTTATAAATATAGACCACAAGATTTCATATATAAACGTTTTAATAAAAATATTCTAAGTTGTTGAGCACTTGATAACCATACTTAACATTTAATCAACGTCGCATATTCCCTTTATTATGAAATCTTACTACACCGTACCAAGTGTAGTTACCGAAACGAAGTACTGTGCAACCGTTGAATACTGGTCGTCCAGTTCGGTTGGGGTTGTCAGGCCCGATATATCTATCAACAGGATTCGCGTTTACAATACCTCATGTAAATAATAGTTACCAAGTTTCAGGGAAGTATGGCAGTGGTACAACTCAACGTAGAATATATATTTTTAATCACTTGTGTCCTTAACGTAAATCATAAAATGCATGTATTCTCATCCCGAAATATTTAGAGTTTAAAAGTGGGACTATATACTCACCTTTAACTTGAAGGTATTTAACTCTGCTTGGTCTCCGATAGATATCACGAACCTAACCATATATATAATATATCAACATATTTTCTTTTCAAGTAATCGTTACATATATATATATATATATATATATATATATATATATATATATATATATATATATATATATATATATATACTTATAATACTTTTAATATTTTCTTAGTCCGTAGTTAGCAGTCTGTTGTTAATGGTCCACAATTAGTTGCTCAATAAAATAAATAAAGACCCCATCGTATTCGTATTGATCAGAATTAATCTCGACCCATGGTACCATGTTGTCAAATGACGTGTTGCGTACATAAAGTACCGTGTTGTCAGATGACGTGTTGCGTACAATCATGAGGTCTTATGATTAATCTTCTCGTGTTGTTTACGGGTGGTCCTGGAATATATAAAATCAAATCATAAG
Organism: Rutidosis leptorrhynchoides; assembly: GCF_046630445.1. NCBI lineage: Eukaryota > Viridiplantae > Streptophyta > Magnoliopsida > Asterales > Asteraceae > Rutidosis > Rutidosis leptorrhynchoides. The sequence goes on from NC_092335.1 coordinate 193,021,268, forward strand.
TAAATATATATTAAATATTATGTTAATTAGCCAAGATATGATTAATCCGATTTTGTCATAATATGATATATTACAGGTTTTGAAGTGTTTTAAAAATCAAATTAGAAGGATCTATTTAGTTTGCGAACAGGTTTGAAATCATTCAAACTATGTTCTTGTTGTTAAAAATTTTATAACACAAAATAAGATAGCTATATAAATATGAATCGAATAAGATTATGAATAAGGTTACTACCTCAAGTTACTTGGATAAAGCTACTGGAAAAGATAGAAAATAATCTTGATCAAACTTTCTTATGATGATTATAGGTTGTTCATGAAGCTAGTTCTTCATGAGTATTTGCTGAGATTGTGAAGAACACTTAGAGTTCCTAAGAGTGTGTTTTTTTTTTTTGGTTAGAGAAAGATGGTTGTAAGAATGAAATGAAAAACCAAGGTGATGGTGATACTTATAGGACAGTCTGGTTGTTGAGGGAACAAGGACAAATTATTGTGTTGAATTTTTGAGTAATAATGTATGCTAGCTTACAAATAAGATTCCCTCTTATCTAGGGCAGATCTAAAGCTGATATGGATATTGATTTGATGTGTATTTACCAATAGTAAATACGTATGGATGATGGGTATGATACGGTAAAAGAAGCTCAAAATCGGGCTTTTATTTTGGGTCCAACTGGGCCAAAAATAAAATTTTAAGACATTTTTAATAAAGCAATGTTAGCCCAAAAAAAATTTCCAAGCTGACCTAGCAGCTCGACCCCAGCCAGGGGCTCTGCCCCTTGGACCCCGCCAGGGGTTGCCACCCCTTGGACCCTGCTAATAGGGGGCGCTGCCCTCGAACCTCCGTCATAATCAAGATAAGTTCAAACAAGTGTGCACTCCACATAATCGTAAGTATATATGTCAAAGAACGTTACATATAGTTATCGTTTTGAAAACTTAAGTTAGTTGTCTCAAAGTATACTTATAACTCATTGTTGTTAGTTCACAATGAAATGTTAAACCATCCTTAAATCATGTTAAATATGTATAGATATGTACATATACATAATCATATAATTATCGTGTGTTATATAGTTCGTGATATCATCAGTCAAATTGGACGGTCAAACGTTGTGTAAAACTCTTTTCAAAAATATAAGTCTCAACAGTTTGGATTGCTTATCATGTTGGTAAGGTTTAATTTATGTAAATATTAATCTCATAAGTATAGAACGATCGGAAAATTCAGGGTCGTTACAGTACCTACCCGTTAAATAAATTTCGTCCCGAAATTTTAAAATTGTACCTATTTTGCGTTCTCGGGAAACAAATGTGGGTACTTTTGTTTCATCTGATCCTCTCGTTCCCAAGTAAACTCGAGACCCCTTCGAGCATTCCAACGAACCTTAACGATTGGTATGTTGCTCTGCTTGAGTTGTTTAACTTCACGGTCCATGATTTCGACTGGTTCTTCTATGAATTGTAGTTTCTCGTCGACTTGGATTTCTTCAAGAGGAATGGTGAGGTCTTCCTTTGCAAGACACTTCTTAAGGTTTGAAACGTGAAATGTATTATGTACTCTGGCGAGTTGTTGTGGTAATTCGAGTCGATAAGCTACCGGTCCAATGCGTTCGATGATCTTGAACGGGCCTACATACCTTGGGTTCAGTTTACCTCTTTTTCCAAAACGTATTACACCTTTCCAAGGTGACACCTTTAACATAACCATGTCACCGATCTGAAACTCTAATGGTTTCCTTCGAACATCGGCGTAGCTCTTTTGGCGACTACGGGCTGTTTTCAATCTCTCCTTGATTTGTACTATCTTCTCAGTCATTTCGTGTATGATCTCGGGACCAGTTAATTGTCGATCTCCTAATTCATTCCAACAGATAGGGGATCTACACTTCCTTCCATACAGTGCTTCGAATGGTGCAGCTTTAATGCTCGCATGATAACTGTTATTATACGAGAATTCTGCTAATGGTAGATATTTATCTCATCCGTTTCCAAAATCGATCACACATGCCCTGAGCATGTCTTCAAGAGTCTGAATTGTTCTTTCACTCTGCCCGTCAGTTTGTGGATGATATGCGGTGCTGATATCCAAACGAGTTCCCACGGCCTCCTGTAGTGATTGAAAACTTTGATGTAAATCTACTATCACGATCGGATATAATGGAAATAGGTATTCCATGCCTTGAAACAATTTCCTTTATGTATAATCGTAATAGTTTCTCCATTCTATCCGTTTCCTTTATAGGCAAGAAATGTGCAGATTTGGTGAGACGATCAACTATTACCCAAATGGTGTCATAACCCCAGGCAGTCTTAGGTAACTTTGTGATGAAATCCATGTTAATACCGTCCCATTTCCATTCTGGGATTTCTGGTTGTTGAAGTAATCCTGACGGCTTCTGGTGTTCTGCTTTGACTTTGGAACAAGTTAAACATTCCCCAACATATGTTGCAACGTCTGTCTTCAAATTAGGCCACCAATAATGCGTCTTAAGATCTTGATACATCTTTCCAACTCCAGGATGTATCGAGTATCTTGTCTTATGTGCCTCATTCAATATCAACTCCCTTAATCCACCCAACTTTGGTACACAAATACGGTTTGCAAAATATCGAATTCCATCTTCCCGTATAACGAGTTGTTTCCCATACTTCTTCATTATTTCATTTCCTATGTTTTCTTTAGTAAGAGCTTCTCGTTGAGCCTCTTTGATTTGTGAGTTGAGATTCATGCAAATTTTTATGTTCATTGCTCGTACTCGAATTGGTTCCCGTTCCTTTCTGCTTAGAGCGTCGGCCACTACATTCGCTTTCCCAGGATGATAGCGAATCTCACAATCATAGTCGTTTATCAGCTCGACCCACCTACGTTGCCTCATGTTCAGCTGTTTCTGATCGAAGATATGTTGAAGGCTTTTATGATCGGTAAACACAGTGCATTTAATCCCATATAAGTAGTGTCTCCATATCTTCAATGCAAACACTACTGCTCCCAGTTCTAAATCATGCGTCGTATAATTCCGCTCATGAATCTTCAATTGTCGGGATGCGTATGCTATAACTTTCTTCCGTTGCATAAGGACACAACCAAAACCTTGTCGCGAAGCGTCACAATATATCTCAAAATCATCGTTCCCTTCAGGTAACGATAAAATAGGTGATGTAGTCAACTTCTTCTTCAGTAATTGAAATGCACTCTCCTGCTCAGAAGTCCATTCGTACTTCTTCCCTTTTTGTGTTAACGCTGTTAATGGTTTAGCTATTCGGGAAAAATCTTGAATAAACCTTCTATAATAACCAGCTAAACCCAAAAATTGGCGTATCTGCGTTGGTGTCTTAGGAGTCTCCCATTTTTCAATGGCCTCAATTTTAGCTGGGTCAACCTGAATTCCTTTGCTACTAACAACATGGCCAAGAAATTGCACTTCTTTCAACCAAAACGCACACTTAGAAAATTTGGCGTATAATTGTTCTTTTCTTAACAATTCTAATACCAATCTTAAATGCTGCTCATGCTCTTGCTCACTCTTGGAATAGATAAGAATATCGTCAATGAAAACGATAACAAACTTATCTAAATACGGACTACAAACTCGATTCATGAGGTCCAGGAATACAGCTGGCGCATTCGTTAATCCAAACGGCATGACCAAAAATTCATAATGACCGTAGCGTGTCCGAAAAGCAGTTTTCGGAATATCTTCTTCTTTGACGCGTAGTTGATGATAGCCCGACCTTAGGTCGATTTTCGAGTAAACACATGATCCTTGCAATTGATCAAATAAGTCATCAATTCTCGGTAGTGGATAAGTGTGCCACCCCTTGGACCCCGCTTAGGGGTTGCCACCCCTTGGACCCCGCTTATCGGGGGCGCTGCCCCCGAACCCCCGTCATAATCAAGATAAGTTCAAACAAGTGTGCACTCCACATAATCGTAAGTATATATGTCAAAGAACGTTACATATAGTTATCGTTTTGAAAACTTAAGTTAGTGGTCTCAAAGTATACTTATAACTCATTGTTGTTAGTTCACAATGAAATGTTAAACCATCCTTAAATCATGTTAAATATGTATAGATATGTACATATACATAATCATATAATTATCGTGTGTTATATAGTTCGTGATATCATCGGTCAAATTGGACGGTCAAACGTTGTGTAAAACTCTTTTCAAAAATATAAGTCTCAACAGTTTGGATTGCTTATCATGTTGGTAAGGTTTAATTTATGTAAATATTAATCTCATAAGTATAGAACGATCGGAAAATTCCGGGTCGTTACATTAATACACTACATGTATATACATTTTAAATGAGTCGTTAAGTCATCGTTAGTCGTTACATGTAAGTGTTGTTTTGAAACCTTTAAATTAACGATCTCATTTAATGTTGTTAACCCATTGTTTATTATATCTAATAAGATGTTAAATTATTACATTATAATGATATTATGATGTATGAATATATCTTAATATGATATATATACATTAAAATGTCGTTACAACGATAATCGTAACATATATGACTCGTTTCGAAATCCTTAAGTTAGTAGTCTTGTTTTTACATATGTAGTTCATTGTTAACACACTTAATGATATACTTAATTATCATTTTATCATGTTAAACATAGTGTATCTATATCTTAATATGATTCATATGTATTTAGTAAGACCTTTTTATAACGATAATCGTTATATATATCGTTTCGAGTTTCTTAATTCAATAATCTCCTTTTTATGTATATCACTCATTGTTAATACACTTAGTAAGATACTTACTTATCATAATATCATGTTAACCATATATATATATATATCCATATATATATCATCATGTAGTTTTTACAAGTTTTTAACGTTCATGAATCGCCGGTCCACTTGGGTGGTCAATTGTCTACATGAAACTCATTTCAATTAATCAAGTCTTAACAAGTTTGATTGCTTTACATGTTGGAAACATTTAATCATGCAAATATAGTTTTCATTTAATATATAATCAAGGAAAAGTTCGGGTCACTACAGTTAGGTAGTCAGTGTCCATGTTTGTATATGTTTGAATGATGCGTTCGTCGCATGTGGATTTTTTATGCACTCATGGATGCACGAGGAACTTTCGGTAAGCCCCCCAGTCTGATCAACTGGCGGTAAAGTGTTCGGACGGACCGTCGATGTCTCTGTAGACTGCACTTGGGTGATGTATGTCTTAGATGACATGATTAGTGTAGCTGTTGTGCTCTACTATTGCCCGTAATTAGTAGCACTCACTTAGCTTCGTGATAATTCCCCTCCATCTCCTCCCTACAGGTTTTTAGCTTTTGAAGATGTTACTTTTTGGGGAGGAGATGGGCATGAAGATGTTATGTTTGACAAGACTTGACTCTGATGTTTTCTTACTTCGTTTTAAAACTGGCCGTGACCAGAGTTAGTTTTGGATGACATGTACTTTTGAACTGTGTCCTTTTATAAATAGTAGGACGAAGACGTCTTTTCTTACTAAGTCTATAATTTGAAGTATTGTCACGTGGTACCAGTGGTGATGATTTAACTTTTAGTTACAAGTTATATTCGGTTTGTAAATATTCAATTTGTTTTAATAAAACTATTTATTTAAAGTATAATGCTTCCGCTATGTAAAAAAAAAATGGCAGTGTCACATAAAGATATTAAGCTAGGTTAGTAGCTAAAAGGTTTAAGCAAAGAGAGGGATTAGATTTTGATGAGACTTCTATTCATGTTGTGAAAATGGTTATTGTAGGAACTTTATATGTTGTTGCCATTAACAATAGATAGCCTTTATATTAACTTGACATTAACAATGCATTTTTATATGGTGATTTAACTAAGAATGTTTACATGACTCTCCTTAAAGGGTATTTTGATAAAAATGATAACAGAGTGTATAAACTTGTTAAGTCTTTATATGACTTAAAACAAGTTCCTAGAAAATGAAATGAGAAGTTCTGTGATGCTTTGCTTGAATTTGGTTTTATAAAAAGTGTTAATGACTATTTCTTTAATTGTTAAATGTATAAATGATATCTGCATATTTCTTTGTGTATGTTGATGACATTGTTATAACTGGAAATAGTGAAACTGAAATAAATAATTGTAAAACTTGTTTAAATACCAAATTTAAAATCAAAGATCTTGGAAATTTAAAATACTTTCTAGGAATTGAATTATTTGAGCAAGGAAAAAATGTGTGCTTGTCTTAGATGAAGTACTGTTTAGAGGTCATTTTCGAGTTTGGTTTACTTGCAAGTGAAATAGCTAAATTCAGATCAATGCATGCTTGTTTCAATAATCACGAGATATATCAGTATCTATATCTGTATCTCTATGTATATGTATGCAGATGAATATAAATGATATAGATCGGTAGCAATTAGAATGATGATGATTAGCACATAAGCATACACAACAAATTGTCAAAATTCAATTATGATTCAAACTTTACATGTGAGAGGGAGTTGGTTACCAAGTGAGGTTGAGAGTGTTTTGGCTAAGCGTGTGAAAGTGATGGTGAGAGAATTGGTGTAGAAAGGTACAAGGCTTAGTGTTTAAGCTAAATGTGGAGTATTTATACTATCACAAATCCTATACAAATTGCATCTATATTTAAGCCTAACAGCAAGCAAATATGCAGTTACAACTATGGAATGTGGTGTTGTTTTGGCTAGTTCAAATGAACATGACAATTCTAATTTTTTGTCAAGAAATATAAGTGAGTATCTAAAATTTATTGGCAAGCTAATATACATCACTTTAACAGGACCAGAATTTGCCTATGATATTCATTGTTCAAGTCACATGCATGCTCCTCTTAGTTTACATCTTAAAGCTGCAATGAGGGTTTTAAGGTATTTATAAGGATTACAAGGTAGAGGTATTCTAATTAGCAAGTCAGACATGTATGTTCTTTCTGTCAATGTTAATTCTGACTATAGTAAGTGCAATTTTCAAGAAAATATGTCACGGATTTTTGTGTTTATCTTGGTAATTCTTTAATATCTTGGAAGTCTAAGAAACATTCTACTGTTTCTAGGACTTCAACAGAAGATAAGTATAAGGTTTTAGTTTCTGTTTCTTATGAAATCATTTGGATATCAAAGCTTTTAAGTGATTTAAAGATAAATTATGAGTTACCAATTAAAGTTTTTTGTGATAATAGATCATCACTTCAAGTCGCTAAAAATTCTATTTTTTATAAAAGAAACAAATATTTGAAATTGATTTACACTTTGTAAGAGAAAAAATTTTAGATGGTATAATAAAAACTGAACAAATTGACACTACTGAAAAATCTGATATCTTTACAAAGAGTTAAGTGGTTCTCAACATAAACTCTTGGGTAATGTTAACATTGTTTGATCCTTTTTCATGTTTAGATTGAGAGGAAGTATTGAAATATATATTTTTCCAAACAATCTAACATGAAATTATTAAGGTCTTGTTACTATTTCTAAGTTAAGTTTAATTGTAGGATTCTATATGCTAACTTTCAGTTGAGGGATCAAAGCTGGACAAAAGGAAATTAGAAGGTCTATTCTGTCTTGGCTGCTGAATTGAAGGAATTAGTCCATTAGACTAATTATGAGAAGTTGGCTTTTGTCATTTTTGATAGCCCGTTTATTAAAGAAGCCCATAAGCTATCTGGAGTATATAAAACCCTAATCTCAGATTAGGGTTCATTCATTCATTCTTACAACTTCATCTGTTATTTATCATTCTCTCGTTCTACATATTAAACCTAGGGTTCATCTTATATATTCTTTCAAAAGGAGTACTGTTTTGTTTATAACCAGTGAAATGACCTGTGGAACCACAAGTTTGTTTAAATGAAACAAATTTAATGATATGTTTTAGGTATTAAGTGAATGTAAATACTAAAGTCATTTAGTTTAATGAATCGTGGAACCAGGGATTCCGACTAAGAAACATGTCGTTATTTTTACAAACATATTGATATATACTTAATTTGGTCAGAATAAATGAACTACATTTTTTCTCCCACCACCCTCTTCCAATTTTTATTACAATAACTATTTTCCTTGTTATAAAAGTTTACATTACAACCTTTTACTGAAACATGTATTTCACATACATATATAACGTAATTAATCACGTAAAGAGAACTCGTAGTTGAATAATTATAATTATAATTATAATAACAAAGTTTGCTTTTGAAATGAGTATTTATATTTTTAATAATAATTATCAGTAATAACAAATGTCTCTTGAAATTTTTTCAAAAATGAAAATATAATAATTATATAAAGGTTGTACAATATGCTTCAAAGTTTGTACATGTGCTCATGAGGTGTTTTGTAAAAGATTGTACAATTTGTTTTAAAGTTTGTACATATGGTCATGGAGGTGTTTTATTATAATGTTGTACATAATACTTCAAATATTATACATATGGTTATGGTTATGAGGTGTTTTACCATAAGGTTGTACATAATGGTTCAAATATTGTACATATGATTATGAGGGTGTTTTACTATAAGGTTGTATATAATGCTTCAAATATTGTACATATGGTCATGGTGTGTTATATTATAAGATTGTACATAATGCCTCATATATTATACAATTAACATGTTAATATTTTATTACATACAATTAATTATATTAATGACATCATTATAGAGAGATTATATTTTTTCTATTTATATTTAAATTTTTATTAAGTTTGAATAATTATTATTTATAAACATGATCATTTTAAAAGTTTATATGATATTATAGATAGATAGATTGTGAGTGAACACTAATTTGTGTGATTGATTAATATAGCTTTAACTCATGTGATTGTAGCTTTGATTATGTTTTTTACATTTGATCCGCATGGATCTTTACACGACCCGAATCCGAGAATTATGGGGTGGTCAATGGAGAATATTCAAGAGGCCATGATTTCCTCTAACTGTTTGCCGGAAATGTTTTCTACACACGATCGCATGCATCCGGTGAGTGGGGTACTTGATGTAGAGGGTGCCTCATTTTTCTATTGTATATATAGGTAGATGAAATATGAAAAAAGGGATGCTAGTTCATATGCGTATATATGACTTCGAGAAGGGAGTTGATTCGTACACCACCTTGTTTTTGACATACACCACCAAAACAATTATTTAGACAGTCTTACCCTTCCTTTGAGAAGTTAAGGGGAGTTGGTGGTAAACAAAAGAAAGGGTAAAAATGTCCAAAAAATTTATTTAGTGGTGTATGGCAAAATAGAGGTGGTGTACGGATCACCCCCTTTCGAGAAAAATAGGAGGTTTGTGCCTTTATTTACTTTGTATGTAACTAAAGAGAATAGAGTAATAAACTTTATTTAACCCCAATATTATTTGTTAGCTATTTGTTTTTTTTTTTTTTTTTTTTTAACGGCAAACTTGCATCAGTGTATCATTTATTTCAACGACACTCATCATTTGCACACACACACGCACGCGTTCGGGAGGAAACCCGAATCGCATTATAGGAACCCGATCCTTTAACCATCCCGAGGGGCAGGCGGACCGAGTTTGAATCCTAAACGGATCTGGGAGAAAACCCACTGGGGTCAATCTGGATATCCATATTTCAGGCAGATTAATTAATAGGATGGGCAGTGCGAGGCTCGAACTCATGACCTAACCCCAGCCTCAACACATAAGGTGAAGAGGATGTCGTTGAAGCAATGCTTCGTTGACATGTTTTCCTTTTCATTCACGAATCAAACACATACAGTGGCGGAACTTGAACCCGACTACAGAGGGGGCAAGTCTAAAAATTTAATAAATTTTTCATTGTCAGCAGGGGCAAACACTAAAAAAAACCTTATTTTTGGTTAAATTTTTTTTTTTAGTGTAAATTTTTTTTCCCCGTTAAATCCAGGGGGGCGGATACCCCCTTTGGGTTGCTCTATGTTCCGCGACTGAACACATAAACCATTTTCTTTATTGTTCTACCAAATTTTCATTACAAATTGATCACGTCTTCAACAAAAAGAAAATAACATCCTTACGAAGACGTTCATGTGTTCGTATTTATTCGTAACGGATCAACATTTCTACGTAACGTTATACTAGTAGAGTAAAGTACAACATATAAAATTACTCCGTAATAAACTAATACAGTTAGCCAACAAAACCCCTAAAGCACCCAAAATGTCGTTGATGATTCTGTTGAATAATATGAGCGATAATTGTTTGAAAATGATGAACGTTACAAGGAATAGTTATAGTTCCTTTTTGTTCAAACCCATATTCATCTTCAGCTTCTTTCAACAACTGCATGAAAATTGGGTGGTTAAACCAAACAACTGGAACCACAAAACGCTGTTCAACACCTCTTTCACCAACTTTAACTGCCAAACACCCTTTTGGCACCTCCTGCTGCTGGTGGTGCTTTCTTTGGCAACGGTTGGTTGTTGTGATGGTCGTTAATATGGTACTAGTGCCCATTAATATTAATATTAATATTAATATTAATACTAATTTGAATATGAATGTTTATTAATGGGATGATGTACGGAAAATGGAATGAAATTGAAGAGGGTCCGATATATACGGTCGTCGTTTAAATAATGGGAAGAATAAATGTTACACGTGGATAATAGGTTGGAGATACGTGGTATTTATGCATGCATGATTATATATACTAACTAGGTTTTAGAGCCCGTGCGTTGCACGGGTGAGTAAATAACCGTGCAAAATCAATTGAGTTTATTAAACAATTACGGAGTATTTTTAGAGCTAATATTTGATAACACAAAAAATAAATTTTTATGAGCTCGTCCATTGGACGAAAATTGCTTTCACCAATTGTTATTATTGACGATTTAAAGACATTTGATCGGTCAAACGTAGATTATAAATAAGATTGTGGAAACGTAAATAAAATGGGGAAGACCATACTTTAAAATAGAATTTCAAGATAATATAAAACACTAATACGGATATTTGAGCTCCCTCGCCAGTTTACAAAATTTTGTTAAAATTAATGCATGCGGTTGGAAAAAAATGAATAGAGGAAAGGCCTACCTTTTACTTGAACATAGCCCAAAAACTTAATGGGACGGCTCTGGAATTACTAAATAATCATTTTAACTTCAATTAACAAATGATTGATAAAATATCAAACATGAGCCCGTAAACAGTTATTTTTATCTATTAACCGATGGCAATGACAGAACAACATACTTATATATTACTGGGCAAACATATTCATAGTAAAAACTTAAATTGTAGTTTAAACATATATAAGCATAATTAATTAATTAATTAATTAATTAATTTAAGTATATGTTTATAAAAAAGTAATAAACAATAAATAATCCGTATACGATTTGGTCTTTTATATTTAATATTATTAAATAACTAACTTAATTATTTAATTAATTTAGTTATAATTTTATTATTAACTACTATGTACGGAGTATATACTTTTAGTTATAATTAGTTACAACTTTGTTATTTATAATTATAGTTATAATTATAATATAATTATGATTTTATTAAACTTAGATATAATTTTACGGAGTATATATGTATCATATGTTATGTTTCTTGCCCACCATGTATAATACCCATAGTCCAGCAAACGTAAATATAATAATAATATACAAAGTTGTATATATTGTAAGCGATTCATAATAGATAAATTAAATATTGTGTATTATAAGAAAATTAATACAGTATTAATATTGTGTAACGATGCATAAATTCCAAAAATATAAGGAAACTGTCTTTGTATGGATATAGATTCTATACATATACGGAGTACTATTTTACAAGAATAGTGATAATTCTATATATTTTTAATAATTAATAAATATATGGATAAGTTTTAATTGATTTGGAATCTCCTTAAATATAATGTATAGGATAATTACTATAAATTATAAGTTGATTTCAAGTCGCCACATAAGCAAATTTAACCAGAATTAATAACAGACTGACACGTAGGATTATTGGCACGCACTTTATAATAATGTATAGATATTATATACGATCATATGCATATGCATGTATTTTTTCACATGAGTTTGTTTTGTATAGTGGAAAACAAGTTTTGCAGCTTTTTTACTGTTTCGTTTTCGAGTGGGTGAACTTTGAAGAGTTAATAATTGTAGCTTCTATATATAGAGTGTAATCAAGTGTACTAAGATTAGTTTGTGATTAGATGAAAGAAATTAGCTAGAGGTATTCTAAGTAACTTTTGCTTTGTTGATTCGTGGATAGTGGTAATTACATTACAATATACAATGATGTGATGATAAATCTAGTTATGTTTTTTATATATCCATATTTTTATGGAGCAGTCATTTATTTATACATTATAATTGTCAATGCATTAAAGTAAGTGAATACAAATACTTGAATGAAAATATTACCTCTCATATACTAATTTTTATTACAAATTTGATAGTTTTAGGCAAGATTGGAGAACTCGGATCTCGAAAAAGATCTCATTGAGATATTTTTGAAGAGATATCGGCATCTCGGAAAAATTTCGGAGAGATGACTTATGTTGACTTTTTAGTTTTTTTAATATAAATATATAAAATAAATAATATATGTATATTTAAAAACATTTTTACGAGATTTTACAAGAAAATTCGAGAAGTGACTGAGAAAATCCGACATTTCATTAGAAAATCCGAGAAATGAGAATATCCGAAAAATCAGGGTTTTGACTAAGGTTGACCCCGTTGATCGAGTAATCTCGAGCGATGGACATCTCGTCTCGACTGCCTTCTAAAAACGAGATATCGGGGTGGGGGGGGGGGGAATAACGAGATTTACAATACTGGTTTTAGGTAGTCATGATATTGTTTTGAGAAATTTGGTCAAATTAGTTTTGGTTAAGGGTAAAAGTTGTAATTATTCAGAAATAAAAGCTGTAACTGTTTAGGGAAAAAATTGTAAGTGTTTAAGGGTATGAATGATAATTTTGGGGGCTAACATGTAACTTAAGAATTTAATATAATTTTAACGCCCTTACATGATAGAAATTATTTTTTTTTTTTCGATCCCATTATGGGATCTCATTATCCCACTATGGGATCAGGTTCTGATCAAATTTCTTGAAAATCACCTTTGATCCCATTCCGGGATCTTTTAATCCCATTCCGGGATCAGGCCCTGACATGGTAGTTTTCAACCAAATTAACACTTGTGACTCGTTTGACTATCAACGCATAACAACTCCGTTCCAACCTGTTTTAATCGTGAGCAACGTGTTTACACATCTTAAATATGACATTTGGTCCCAAAACTTAAAAGAAACATAGTTAACAAATACAAAAGACTTAGCGTTGATAAGCGGTATCGATAGAGCTAGTATTTAAAATAGGGACTTGCAATTCCACTTACTAAGTGCCGAATGCTCCTCTAAAACCTTGCCGTCCCAAACCTTCTCGATGCATAAGAACCTAACAAACATTGACAACATAACGGGGTAAGCAATACGCTTAGTGAGTTAATGGTAAGTACATATCTTAAACTTAAAACATAAACACAATCATAACGTAACCATAACCTTCCAACCCGAAGGTTGATTTCGTGATTCGGACTTGATCATCTTGCCTCCTAGACATACTCCAAATCTTAACACATAACATGTACATATTTCAAGCTTAAAACATTATCATATATGAAATTCAAACTAACACATTACAAGGACATCGTCCAAGCTTACACTTATTCATGGATATAAATCCAAGTTTACTCTTAACATGTACCTCGTCCAAGCTTACACTTAACATGGATATAAATCCAAGCTCATCACGTGATATGGACATATACATAAAGTCTAAGCTTTACACCTTGACATAGACACAAAGTCTAAGATTTTCGCCTTATCATAGACATGAAGTCTAAGCTTTTCACCTTGACATAGACGTAAAGTCTAAGCTTTTATCTAGTGAACTTAATCGACACCCTCTTGCACGGATGCAATCCGGGAGCATTAAGCCACCCTTATCCTCATATCTCGTATTCAAATACAACCATAAGTACACCTTCATAGTTAAACTCAAAAACATAAAATAATTCATAAACATCTCTTTTACATAGCTTGTGATCATGGATTCCATGTTCACCCTTGACCCGCCCATATTACCCCCATATAACTCACCTTGATTTAGAGCATTCACTTGATTGGTTGAAGTTCCTGTTGCTTTGACTTGCACCTATATAAGAGCTAATATCATTATTTACACAATTGAGCTAACATAAAGCATTCAAAAAAATTAACCTCATAAGCATGAACTTTCACTTTCATTCATTTAACACTTGAGGTTTAATCTTGCCTAACCCACTTTTATCACTTCACATGAACATTTACAATATTCAACATTCTTAAATTTCATTAAACTTAGTTTTACATTTCCATTTAAACAAATAGTGCCATACCTACAACTTTTTCAATATACAATTTTTTAAGTTCAATTAAGACATATTCTCAAATCATCAACCTCCTTCTACATTTAGAGGTGAACCTTAAACATTGACATTTCTTGAAAACACCTTTTTGACTTTCACTTCTTAGCAACAAAAACTAACTAGCAATTTCATTATCTCAAAATAATTCTTTTCACGCAATTTCATCAAAATTACATATTTACTTTCATTGAGGCATTTCATCAAACACCTTATGTGAAGCGACCCGTCCTAATCCATCTGGACGAAGTCCATATCGATTACAAATGATTCACAATAGTTGATTACATCGTGAGGTACTTGACCTCTATATGATACATTTTACAAACATTGCATTCGTTTTTAAAAGACAAACTTGCTTTACATCGAAAGTTGATGACACGCATACCATTTCATAATATATCCAACTATAATTGACTTAATAATAATCTTGATGAACTCAACGACTCGAATGCAAAGTCTTTTGAAATATGTCATGAATGACTCCAAGTAATATCTTTAAAATGATCAAATGCACAGCGGAAGATTTCTTTCGTACCTGAGAATAAACATGCTTTAAAGTGTCAACCAAAAGGTTGGTGAGTTCATTAGTTTAACATAAATAATCATTTTCATCATTCTAATAGACCACAAGATTTCATATTTCCATTTCTCATAAACATACGTCCCATGCATAGAGACAAAAATATCATTCATATGGATTGAACACTTGGTAACCGACATTAACAAGATGCATATAAGAATATTCCCTATCATTCCGGGATCCTCCTTCGGACATGATATAAATTTCGAAGTACTAAAGCATCCGGTACTTTGGATGGGGTTCGTCAGGCCCAATAGATCTATCTTTAGGATTCGCGTCAATTAGGGTGTCTGTTCCCTAATTCTTAGATTACCAGACTTAATAAAAAGGGGCATATTCGATTTCGATAATTCAACCATAGAATGTAGTTTCCATTACTTGTGTCTATTTCGTAAAACATTTATTAAAATTGCGCATGTATTCTCAGCCCAAAAATATAAAGGGTAAAAAGGCAAATGAAACTCACCTAATGTATTTTGTAGTAAAAATACATACGACTATATTGAACAATGCAGGGTTGGCCTCGGATTCACGAACCTATATCATTTGTGGATATATTAATACACGTAATCGTAATCGATCAATTATATATATATTTTTGTTATTAATAATATACTTGTTATACTATATATTATTTAGATAAATTTTATATATTTAGTTTATATGTTTTATATAACTATTACTTATCATTAATAATAGAAACTATATATTAAAGTTTAGTATATATTTATATATTAATTGATATATCTTAATTAATATCTTTTTAGTAATAAAAGTATAACATAATGTATTTTTATATAAAAGTATCTTTTTATGATAATATTACTCAGGTGACTAATAATACTTATGTGAATATTAGCAATTCTATTATTCATAAAATGATAATAATACTAATATTTATCAAAGTATCAATAATTTACTAAAGTGATAATTTTTCCTACTAGTGATAGTCCTGCTAATAGTATTAGTAATAACAAGAATAATAATCCTAATTGTAATTTTAATCATGATACTAATAATAACTGATAACTAATATTTATCTTAGTATTAATAATAATAATTATAATACTAAATGATAATACTAATAATAACAATAATGATATTATTATTAATTTGATTAAAGATATTAATAATCATTTTATTATTGATTGTACTAATAACACATAACATGGTAACAATAATTAATAACAATAACAACAACAACAATAATAATAATAATAATAATAATAATAATAATAATAATAATAATAATAATAATAATAATAATAATAATAATAATAATAATAATAATAATAATAATAATAATAATAATAATAATAATAATAATAATAATAATAATAATAATAATAATAATAATAATAAATGAAGTTACTACCTTAAAGAAAAGTGTCCCAAAAAAAAAATAGCAGCCCATGGTCGGGCTCGAACCCCCGACCTCTCGAATCTCCTTAACACCTCGAACCAGTGGGCTAATGCCCGTTTTTCTATTGTATAACCCTTTCTAATTTTTATAACCCGAAATTATCTAATCCCTATTCTTCTTCCTCCTCCAATATAAACGAATCCCACTTAATCCCAAACTATAATCGCGAATTGTCAAGTGGATTTAAGATTAAAAATTACTTAATCAGTGTGGGATACTTCTACGAAATCAAGCAATCGAATAAAATAAAAAAAATAAAAAAAAAAGTATCCAGCACAGCTACTGCTGTCGTCGCTGGGTTTTTAAAAAAAAATTTGATTTTGCAATTTATAAGATTATAGATAAAGGTTATAGCATGAAATAGGTTAGAAATCAATCGTGGAAACATTCTAAATCGTCAATTTATCTTGAAACAAAACTGAAAGTTCGAATTTGATGGATGAACAATTGTTGACTTTTTATTTCAAAATGTTTGACTTCGAAATTCGGATTCGATAGTAAGAGTTTGAATTTGATATTTCACAGATAAGTTGAGTATAAGGATTCCAACAAGATTGCATTAATAGATTTTTGAAAACAATACTAAATCGGGCTTTTGGTATAATGGTGAAGAACGGAGAGAAAAATAAAAAAAATAAAAACAACTGTTCTTCTTTTTCTGTTTTTTTTAACATACTGAATTTTTAGTGTAGTACTTATCTATAATAATTGAATACAAGAAGTGGCAGTTGAAACGATCCTAAATGATCTTGTGATATCGATGTATAAACCAAAAGGCAGACAAGGGTTCCCAAACAAGAAGAAGAAGTTAAAAAAAATTAAAACAGAAAATGATATATATAAAAAAAAATCACGCATGATATCTCTAGTACTATATATATTATTTTTTATAATTAATAATTATATTAATAATAATAATATTTATATTTTTTATTAATAATAATAAACATACTAATAATAATAATATTATCAAAATAAACTCAATAATAATAATAAGACTAAATGTAATAATGATAATAATAATTTATAATACTAATAATTATAGTATAAATGTATAAAGAATATAAATTTTTGATAATAATATTTATAAAAATGATACTAAAAATGATACAAATAATGATGATATTCAAAAATGATAATACTTAATGATAATATTCATAATACTATTATAATAGCTATATATATTAATAATGACAATAATTTTATTAGTAATAATAATTGCATAACAATTTATATATCAAGTTTCATATTCGTATATTATATTTATAGTATTGACTTTGATATTAGTATTGAAAATAACAACAATAATACTATACCATTTATTTTAACTTATGATTTCAATTTAATATATTACAATTACATATTTTTAACTATGTGATATATAATAACATATATTCAATATTTAATATTCATTTATTTTATATATGTATTACAATATACATATAATATTAATTATGTTTAAGAGTCATATATATTTATATATGTATATATATATATGTACATATTTATTTACAAACAATTGTTCGTGAATCGTTGAGAATGGTAAAAGGGCAAATGCATTCATGTAACTGTTCCAAAGTTTTCGAGACTCAACATTTCAGACTTTGTTTATCGTATCGAAATCATATAAAGATTAAGTTTAAATTTAGTCGGAAATTCCCGGGTCATCACAGTACCTACCCGTTAAAGAAATTTCGTCCCGAAATTTGAGTGAGGTGGTCATGGTTAACAATAATAAATGTTTTCATGACGAATATGAGTTGAAAATTAGAGTTTTATCATCATTGAGTAATATTGATAAAATAGTTCAATTACTCGAAGCCTATGAGTGAAGCTATCATTAAAAGAGTAAATCTAGAAAAATAAAGCTCGTCTAAACTTTTGACGTTGTCTCGATTGAATTCCGGAATTCAAGGGATTTAAAGGAAATCTGTGAAATCGATAAGATCTGATTCTTCGGTAAATGAGAAAATTAGGATCTCTTTAATTAAATGCGATGATCTGTCTCGATTGCTCTGTCGGATGTTTCCATTACAAATGACCTTCTTCCGTTCCATTACTTCCTACCACATCCCTTTTCTATTTTTTTTTTTAATTCATACTTTCCCATCATTAGTCAATATGCTTCATCCAGTTTTAATTCTGGATATATTCCTGACTTTCACATCGATCATTCTCCTTTTTCATCCACCACCAGAGGAATCTATTTACTTCTACTTTGCTCTTGGGGTTATTGTGTTTATCATACTCCCGTGTCTTTATATTGCTACTCGTATTAATATCCACGGTTTGTAATCTCCGTGTTGTTATTGGGCTTTATATTTTCTCTTATATTTCGAAATCTTTGCTTCGTTTTTCTATAATCATTGTCATCCACAGTTAATGCTCTCTCCTATTTTGCTGCAATTTATACTCCAACTTTCTATTTCTTTTGGAGCTTTGTCCCTTCGTTTCTTCTTTTTATGATTGGGCATCTCAGGTAATGGTCCAGAATTCGTAGATATGGAGTTTCGAATGAATTTAATGTAAGAAAGAACGTTATAGCACGATTTGATTTGTCAAATTACCAGAATCACTGAGAATAGAACTATCAAGAATATACTTTCTTGATATGTTCAGAAGTTAAGCAGAATGAAAGAGTCATGTAACATGGCACATGATGACGTTATGATCTGTGAATCATCATGTTCCATTAGAAACTCAGCATGACTTAATGTAATATAATCACGTTGATCAAGTGTCATTATATTATACTAATTCATGCATCAGTTCCCAACATTACTTCAATAACATTCATATTTTAAGCTCGAAAGTTTACAGAATATAGAAACTAACAGTTTCTGTATGATGTAACACTGATAGCACGAAGAGATTATTGATTTCAGAAAAGAATAGTTATGAAAATATCTTCAGAACTATGGATGATATTTGTAATGAAATATATGATAATATCTTTGAATATCTAAGATCAGAGGATGATGGAAACTATTGTCCGCGAGGGTTTAGAGTAAGGAGTAAGATATTCGCTAAAGACTTCAGCAGGCATTGAATCATTTGGATTCTTTAAAGTCAAACTTATTCTTTGTGATTTGTCCACGACTTCCTTCATAGTTTCGCATAATCCGCTTTTCGGTACTAAATTTTTCTATTGAGTGTTTCCAATACTCCATTCTTTATCATCAATCTTTTGACGGTTAAGTTCGTTTACGGTTGTCTAAGGTTTCTGCTGCTTCATTCAGCTTTTTCAACATTCAGAGTATTGATTTGTAGAATGAGTGCTTTTCAGGATTTCAGATGAAAGATCATAATTCTAAGAGATGAATGTTATACATATAACTGTTGATGTAGATATGCTATGAGTTTTCAAAGTACTGATTGATGATTCCCGGTAATTGGTATGTCAGTTCTCGTTACAAGATGCGGATGAGTACATGATGAGATTTCAATAGATAAATATAGTGATTTATCGGAGAGATTTAAACCAAGGAGCAACGAGGTTGCTAGTATGTCTGCTGGTAATATGATGGAATATAAAAGGTTCCCCGGTAACAATTAAAGAGCACACATATATATCAAGGTTATAATAAGGTTGTTTTGAATGAAGAGTTAAAGTTGACTTACTAGAGCTGTGACAAAACTGGCTAATTTGAAAAGGAAATGCAAAGTTATTTTCGGTAATGACAACGCCAAAGGAGCTAGCACAGACACATGTTAAACGTTTATACAGGTTCCGAGAATTTTTCAGGTGCATAACTATATGCATAATCTTTCTTCTTGTAGATGAAGTGCGGTTGGTTCATCCTTTCGATTGAGGTGTTTTCAAAAAAATCATAAAAGGTTTGAACGCAGATTTGTAATCGTCAAGATACAAATGAGGTTTAAGATGAAATCAAGTGGCAAACTTGAAGAATTGTTTAGTTTCATATGTTATAATCAATATTTTAATTCATTTTAATTGTCCAATGTTATTAGTCCACAGTCGATAGTCCACAATTGACAGTCCAATAATTCATATATAGTTTAATATATAATATTCGAATTAATTAAAACGTATCGTGACCCGTATTCGTCTCAGACTCGATCACAACTCAAAGTATATATATTATTATAAAATCAACCTCAACCCTGTATAGAGAACTCGATCATTACTGCATATAGAGTGTCTATGGTTATTCCAAATAATATATATATGCGTCGATATGATATGTCAAAACCTTGTATACGTGTCCCGATATTTAAAGTGCGTAAAAATAAATAACAGAAATTAAATGATGATAAATAAAGTGCGTAAAGTAAATAACATAAATTAAATGACGATAAATAAAATTGCGAGAATGTAAATTGCGAAAATTAAATTGCGATAAATAAAATATATTCAGTTAGCTAGGAACAATTAGCTAGGAATAGTTAGCGTGGATTCTTAACAAAAATTCTCATAGTTAATTTGTTTGTTTTTATCAAATTTTTATTTCGTCAAATGTTTTCTTCATTATGCCACTTGTTGGATTCCGATAGGTCAAAATCCAAATATGAAATTGAATGAAAATGGTTATTCCGCAGTGAACGGATACGTATATCGGTGGTTGTAAATAGGATAGTAAATGACTGTTGAATCAGCTTCGTCGAATGTACAGTGTAACTTATTAAAGTGAAATCTAAATATTCCTCGGGTATTACCTACCCGTTAAAATATTTTCACCATTAACAGTTTGTACGAAAGAATTTTTTTTTAATTACAATATTTATGAAAACATATATACATATATATTTTCTTCAGATGTAATCATGGATTTAATGAGTCAATATGATATTAGACTCATTTGATTTACCGTTAGAATAAGAATATATAATCTCTAAAACATTAGAGATTATATAATTGCCATGTCGAACGAAGATAAATAATGTAGAACGATTCTTGGAACGATAATTATACTCGAGGTACAGAATTAGATGTTGAGGCATGGATTGTTGATGGTACAGGTGCTATTACTGATGGTACTGTTGGTGCCGGTGATGTTATTGAAGCTGGTACATTTTGCACCATATTTTCCAAGGCTACAACTCGGGTGCGAAGCTCGTTGACTTCTTTTATTATACCGGGATGATTGTCGATCGGAACAAGCAGATGAATAAGGTTTAGAATTTTGAGATAGTATATAATCATGGCGAGATATTCGGGAAATGATGGTGAAATTGGTGTTTCGGACTGGTTCGCCGGTAAGTGCTTCAGGTTCTTCGCCAATAGGTGAATTCGGTTGGTGGAAGATATCGCCTTCTTCGCATCTCTATTGATTAAGTTGACTACGAACCCATTAGATGAATTGGGGATGGATGATTGGTTGATTCATTCTGGTTATTCTGCTTTCGGAGTTCGAGTGGAAATCCATATCGGAATAGCTGTCGAAATAACTATCGGAATAACTATCGGAATCTGAGGGACTCGAACTGGTTGAGGGATTCATTTCGTACGATTAGATGAAGGATTTTCGATAAGAATAGATTATATGATGTAGAATAGTACCCTGCAATACATAATTTACATATGCATATATAATACTAAAATCCCATAAGTTACGGAGGAATTCACGGAAGTTGTCAGGCAAAGTCTACAGTAACAGATATGCTAAGATATGAATTAGCAGATACACTAAGATACGAATTTTTGTCTATACACTATTCATGCAATCATTGCAGTAGGATGTGTCTAGACTAAGAATGATAAGCAGGTAATTTTCTAAGGATGATAAGCAGATGATTTCTGACTAGAAATGATAAGCAAAACTTTTTGACATGCAGACATGGTCGAAGTCCAGACTCACTAATGCATCTAAACAACTACTAGTTAGACACTCTAATGCAAGACCTGGTTCGCTAAGACCACCGCTCTAATACCAACTGAAGCGACCCGTCCTAATCCATCTGGACGAAGTCCATATTGATTACAAACGATTCACAATAGTTGATTATATCGCGAGGTACTTGACCTCTATATGATACATTTTACAAACATTGCATTCGTTTTTAAAAGACAAACTTGCTTTACATCGAAAGTTGACGACACGCATACCATTTCATAATATATCCAACTATAATTGACTTAATAATAATCTTGATGAACTCAACGACTCGAATGCAAAGTCTTTTGAAATATGTCATGAATGACTCCAAGTAATATCTTTAAAATGATCAAATGCACAGCGGAAGATTTCTTTCGTACCTGAGAATAAACATGCTTTAAAGTGTCAACCAAAAGGTTGGTGAGTTCATTAGTTTAACATAAATAATCATTTCTATCATTCTAATAGACCACAAGATTTCATATTTCTATTTCTCATAAACATACGTCCCATACATAGAGACAAAAATATCATTCATATGGATTGAACACCTGGTAACCGACATTAACAAGATGCATATAAGAATATCCCCTATCATTCCGGGATCCCCCTTCAGACATGATATAAATTTCGAAGTACTAAAGCATCCGGTACTTTGGATGGGGTTCGTCAGGCCCAATAGATCTATCTTTAGGATTCGCGTCAATTAGGGTGTCTGTTCCCTAATTCTTAGATTACCAGACTTAATAAAAAGGGGCATATTCGATTTCGATAATTCAACCATAGAATGTAGTTTCCATTACTTGTGTCTATTTCGTAAAACATTTATTAAAATTGCGCATGTATTCTCAGCCCAAAAATATAAAGGGTAAAAAGGCAAATGAAACTCACCTAATGTATTTTGTAGTAAAAATACATATGACTATATTGAACAATGCAGGGTTGGCCTCGGATTCACGAACCTATATCATTTATGGATATATTAATACACGTAATCGTAATCGATCAATTATATATACATTATTGTTATTAATAATATACTTGTTATACGATATGTTATTTAGATAAATTTTATATATTTAGTTTATATGTTTTATATAACTATTACTTATCATTAATAATAGAAACTATATATTAAAGTTTAGTATATATTTATATATTAATTGATATATCTTAATTAATATCTTTTTAGTAATAAAAGTATAACATAATGTATTTTTATATAAAAGTATCTTTTTATGATAATATTACTCAGGTGACTAATAATACTTATGTGAATATTAGCAATTCTATTATTCATAAAATGATAATAATACTAATATTTATCAAAGTATCAATAATTTACTAAAGTGATAATTTTTCCTGCTAGTGATAGTCCTGCTAATAGTATTAGTAATAACAAGAATAATAATCCTAATTGTAATTTTAATCATGATACTAATAATAACTGATAACTAATATTTATCTTAGTATTAATAATAATAATTATAATACTAAATGATAATACTAATAATAACAATAATGATATTATTATTAATTCGATTAAAGATATTAATAATCATTTTATTATTGATTGTACTAATAACACATAACATGGTAAAAATAATTAATAACAATAACAATAACAATAACAATAACAACAACAATAATAATAATAATAATAATAATAATAATAATAATAATAATAATAATAATAATAATAATATAAATAATAATAATAATAATAATAATAATAATAATAATAATAATAATAATAATAATAATAATAATAAATGAAGTAACTACCTTAAAGAATAGTGTCCCAAAAAAAAAAATAGCAGCCCATGGCCGGGCTCGAACCCCCGACCTCTCGAATCTCCTTAACACCTCGAACCAGTGGGCTAATGCCCGTTTTTCTGTTGTATAACCCTTTCTAATTTTTATAACCCGAAATTATCTAATCCCTATTCTTCTTCCTCCTCCAATATAAACGAATCCCACTTAATCCCAAACTATAATCGCGAATTGCCAAGTGGATTTAGGATTAAAAATTACTTAATCAGTGTGGGATACTTCTACGAAATCAAGCGATCGAATAAAATAAAATAAAAATAAAAAAAAAGCATCCAGCACAGCTACTACTGTCGTCGCTGGGTTTTTAAAAAAAAATTTTGATTTTGCAATTTATAAGATTATAGATAAAGGTTATAGCATGAAATAGGTTAGAAATCAATCGTGGAAACAGTCCAAATCGTCAATTTATCTTGAAACAAAATTGAAAGTTCGAATTTGATGGATGAACAATTGTTGACTTTTTATTTCAAAATGTTTGACTTCGAAATTCGGATTCGATAGTAAGAGTTTGAATTTGATATTTCACAGATAAGTTGAGTATAAGGATTCCAACAAGATTGCATTAATAGATTTTTGAAAACAATACTAAATCGGGCTTTTGGTATACTGGTGAAGAACGGAGAGAAAAATAAAAAAAATAAAAACAACTGTTCTTCTTTTTCTGTTTTTTTTTTAACATACTGAATTTTTAGTGTAGTACTTATCTATAATAATTGAATATAAGAAGTGGCAGTTGAAACGATCCTAAATGATCTTGTGATATCGATGTATAAACCAAAAGGCAGACAAGGGTTCCCAAACAAGAAGAAGTTAAAAAAATTAAAAACAGAAAATGATATATATATAAAAAAAATCACGCATGATATCTCTAGTACTATATATATATATATATATATATATATATATATATATATATATATATATATATATATATATATATATAGATATATATATAATTAATAATTATATTAATAATAATAATATTTATAATTTTTATTAATAATAATAAACATACTAATAATAATAATATTATCAAAATAAACTCAATAATAATAATAATAAGAATAAATGTAATAATGATAATAATAATTTATAATACTAATAATAATAGTATAAATGTATAAAGAATATAAATTTTTGATAATAATATTTATAAAAATGATACTAAAAATGATACAAATAATGATGATATTCAAAAATGATAATACTTAATGATAATATTCATAATACTATTATAATAGCTATATATATTAATAATGATAATAATTTTATTAGTAATAATAATTGTATAACAATTTATATATCAAGTTTCATATTCGTATATTATATTTATAGTATTGACTTTGATATTAGTATTGAAAATAACTACAATAATACTATACCATTTATTTTAACTTATGATTTCAATTTAATATATTACAATTACATATTTTTAACTATGTGATATATAATAACATATATTCAATATTTAATATTCATTTATTTTATATATGTATTACAATATACATATAATATTAATTATGTTTAAGAGTCATATATATATATATATATATATATATATATATATATATATATATATATATATATGTATGTACATATTTATTTACAAACAATTGTTCGTGAATCGTTGAGAATGGTAAAAGGGCAAATGCATTCATTTAACTGTTCCAAAGTTTTCGAGACTCAACATTTCAGACTTTGCTTATCGTATCGAAATCATATAAAGATTAAGTTTAAATTTAGTCGGAAATTCCCGGGTCATCACATTATGTGCACTAAATAGTTTTAACCATTAACAACATTAGACTCATCATCATTTCCATCACACTTGTTCTTTTAACAAATTCATACATAAACACACACCATAACACTATATACTTCATTTTATGCTAGCATTTAAGCACAAACTTGATTTAAATCAAAACCCCATTTACTTATCTTTCAAAAATTAACTTTTTAAACCCACTAAACTCAAATCCGAATTTGGCTAGGCCATAACACATTTAGAATTCATGAATGGTAGTAAGACATCATCTAAACACAAACATCCACTAATTTCAAACATATAATGCTTACCTCAAAGTTCTTCTCAAGACTTCTAATTGAAGTAGAAGAAAATGATGATAATACTAATTTTATTGCTTCCACTAAGATTAGCACACCTTTAATTTCTTAATTCCAAGCTTGCATGTAGGGAATCACTAGAATTGGAAGTTCTTGATTTTCAATTGCAAAACCCGTTCTTCTTTTTGCTCTCTTGAAATCTCAGACAAATCTAAAATGAGCTTCAAGCTCT
Source organism: Rutidosis leptorrhynchoides (assembly GCF_046630445.1). Lineage (NCBI taxonomy): Eukaryota > Viridiplantae > Streptophyta > Magnoliopsida > Asterales > Asteraceae > Rutidosis > Rutidosis leptorrhynchoides. Next base: position 193,047,676 of record NC_092335.1, read on the forward strand.
CAATCACATACTTACACTATAACTATTAGCAATAGACAACTTAAGTCCTTCCCCACCATTTCATAGTTTAGGTAGTCCTTCACACTAACTAACCACCTCATTTCATACTTTGCATGATTAGTCCCTTTCCAATATTTAACTAACAAATTCTTGAATTGTCTATATTATGTTGCTAGTTAAATACTTAAACATAACGAATTATTAATAAATTCTCATAAAATATTATCTTAAAATTTTGGGATATTACAACTCTCCCCCCGTTGGATTGTTCGTGTCCTCACAAACATTCTTTTATATATCTTGGTGAATTAAAAAAAAAAACCTTATCAACTACATTTGAACCTTCACTAGCCCTTGCACATACTTCATAACTCGTTGAGACCAATTCCCCCTCTTTCTTTGTATAAAGTTTCAAATAATCAAGAGTCTTCCTGAATCTATTAAGGCTCTACATCTAATTAGTTAACATTTATACCTTTGTCCTCATAATTTCGAAACTTCGTTCACTAACCTCTTTCAAATTCGTTAACCAAAGTACTTAGCTTTTACTTAATCTCCTCTTAACGTTGTAAATTTCTTGTAAAATTTTGTGCACTTTGCTCCATCAATCACACACTAGGTGTTCTTTAGGCATACATTCGTTATTTTCTGTCACCCTATCTCTTAAATTTCATACCTTAAGTACTCTTTCTTCATGTATCTTTCATTAGATATTTCAATTTATCCGCTTTCTATCTCGTTTCCTGTATTATTAGGCCTCTATATCACAATCTTTACCAATAAAAATCCTCATAACCGAGAACTAGTCCTTAATACCAAACAAATCATTATTTCTTTTCCAGAAAATTTCTCGTTATACCATATTCTCGCATCTTAATTCTCTTCTTTCAAGGTATTAAAACATGTTATCCCTCTAAATTCTTCACTAGCTTCTCTTAATTTTCGTCAATTTACATAGATTTTACTTCCTTACGTGTTTTTCGTGTCGACATCTCATGCCACCAACATTGATTATTCGCATCATCATCTCGAATCGTGTTTAGTATTAAACAAATAAAAAGACTTTATCCCTTTTTATGCTCACCATTATTTCCATGTCGTAAGCTTTCCGTATAATTGCACAATACATTCCATAAGTACCTTTTTATTCTTAATTAAATTACATCCTTCACCAATTTTACACTTGTAAAAATTCATCTTTCAAGTCTCTTCATAAAAATCACACATTATATGACTCATTTGCTTAAATATAAAAATCTTCTAGAATCTCTTAATCTCTATTCGTTAACCAATACTAGAGTCCGCATTTGCTCCCTATATATCACTTTTATATAAACTTACATTCCTTCGAATCTTCCATAGGTTATTTCTTTGTAAAATATTTCTACTAAAGTCTAAAGAGTTACCATTATTTCAACCTTCATCTAACTCTATAAAGTTAACGATCATATTATCACCATGATCAATCTTCCATTCTTATGATCCCTTCAATCATGTATCTTCACTTAACCCTTTTTCCTCTTAACCACATTAACTAGAATCGGGGAATCTGACATGCCTCATGTAAAACCCAATAAATTCTTTTGCTTATAAAATTTACCTAATTACTTGAACAAGCCTTCAATATCATTTAGTATGATTATAGATCAATCATACACTATCTTCATTTTCACCATCAGTCTCTACTTCATATTCTCTGGCTAATGAATAGTCGAATCTACTTCTTTTTCAATACAAAACCAGAACGTGTCACAAGACTCATTGCTACAACGCAAATGTAGCCCTAAATACATATCTCATCATCTTTACGGGTAAGGAACCTTACTCTTTAAATTATTTTCATGCGACTTTTCATAAACGCCTCCTTCCATTCTCAAAATTCATTGCCATAATATAAAAATCTTCTTATTTCTCATATCTCTTTCGTGTCTTTACTCATTTCCATCATTAGGTACATATAATACACATTTGTATATACACTTAATCTTCATTTTAAACATCGTATATCATGCACATCTTACTACTTAATCATAACCAAGTCTTAAGTACCATGATAGCTGGATTGCTCATTCTCATGCAAAATTTTACTCTCCATGCTTAATTAGTTTTCTTAACTGTCTATTAAGTCTTTCGTAATACTACAATCATTTGGTGTACCAAATCTCTTCCTTTTTAAAATAAGAAGAACTATTCATTTTAAGTCTTCTTACATTCTATCTTGTTCTTCTTGCATTTGTGTAGTCTTAAAGCTATGAAGATCCAAGTATTTACAAGACCTTACAACCGGTTCAATCTTATCTATCACATCTTCCTCTCTTCCAGGACCACAGAGATATCTTGCTCAAGACATTTCAGCCTCAAAAGTAAGTAGTTTGGTCCTCTTAACATTCTTGCATTTGCCTAAGGGAAACTCTTTCTTTTCCTTTAGTCCCTTCACTTGAAGGTTCATTGCTACACATTTCTGTTGCAACACACTAAACCCACTCCAAGGGAACCAAATAATCATTTACTCACTATAGTCACAACTATATAGTTTCTTTGCCTCTCCAATTAATGGTTAAGGCCTATACGAGTTCATGTAGGAAGTCACACAAAACATGTGCAGGTGTAAAGGAAGGTACCTACCACACATCTCGTAACTCCTTTACCCTTCTTCTATTCTAGATCGGGTTCAAGTCTCAGCCCAACCCGAACAGTGTTCATATTCCCTTCATACTTCCTTTTCTTTTCATGACCTCTTAATATTCTAAACGATCAGGGATGCTAAACTTCACCCCTAAATTTCATTCTTTTCACACTTCAGTATTACTTGAACCGCTTTCACGCTTTTCTCGTTTCCGTTACATCGTCTTTAGTCATCACAACTTAAGGGTACATTCATTATACTTTTGACAACTACTTACATAACCATTTCTGTTCATGTGTTTGTTCATCTTAAACTTGCAACTTACATCATCCTATATAGAACTCATGGTCACAAAAACCCAAGAGCACTCTTAGCATTAGCATAATCATAACCAAAACATAACCTGTCAACCCGTAAGTTTCTTTCTTGTATCGAATCCGGTCATAACACACCATAGTCACAACTTACTAGGGATGACATATGATTGTGCCTAAGCTAAACACAATTCCATAGACATAACGTCTAAAATCATCAAGATTAACATGGACGTAAGTTCAGACTCACTAACATTACCATGGACGCAAGTCCATGCTCATTAACTCTACCATGGACGCAAGTCCAAGCTCATTAACTTTACCATGGACGCAAGTCCAAGCTCATTAACTTTACCATGGACGCAAGTCCAAGCTCATTAACTTTACCATGGATGCAAGTCCAAGCTCATTAACTTTACCATGGATCCAAGCTTACCATTATCGACATGGACACAAGTCCAAGCTTATCATCATCAACATGGACGCAAGTCCAAGCTAATCCTCATTAACATGGACACAAGTCCAAGCTCATCATCATTGACATGGACACAAGTCCAAGCTCATTATCATTGACATGGACACAAGTCCAAGCTCATCATCATTGACATGGACACAAGTCCAAGCTCATCATCATTGACATGGACACAAGTCCAAGCTCGTCATCATTGATTTGGACACAAGTCCAAGCTCATCATCTTTGACATGGATCCAAGCTTCATTACTTAGTGGGTTTGATCATCACCCTCTTGCATGGATGCAATCCGGGTGTACCAAACCACTCTCGTACATCACATCACAAGTGCATAGTTTTCTCAAAAATACAAACAAACTCATGCATAACACACATTCATTCTTCCCATTCCTTTCTTATAAGTTCTAGCATCCAATACAATCCTAAAGAACATGGCATAATACTTTAAAAATTACTTATCATGAAAGTCACAAACCGCTTATTAAAACTTGGTGTTGGTTTAAGCCTAGATAACCCTACGGTGGATTATCCAAGTCCCTTAAACCATAGATCTGATACCAACTTTTAACGCCCTTACACGATAGAATTTTTTTATTTTTTTTTAGATCCCATTATGGGATCCCATCATCCCACTATGGGATCAGGTTCTGATCAAATTTCTTGAAAATCACATTTGATCCCATTCCGGGATCTTTTAATCCCATTCCGAGATCAGGCCCTGACATGGTAGTTTTCAACCAAATTAACACTTGTGACCCGTTTGACTATCAACGCATAACAACTCCGTTCCAACCTGTTTTAATCTTGAGCAACGTGTTTACACATCTTAAATATGACATTTGGTCCCAAAACTTAAAAGAAACATAGTTAACAAATACAAAAGACTTAGTGTTGATAAGCGGTATCGATAGAGCTAGTATTTAAAATAGGGACTTGCAATTCCACTTACTAAGTGCCGAATGCTCCTCTAAAACCTTGCCATCCCAAACCTTCTCGATGCATAAGAACCTAACAAACATTGACAACATAACGGGGTAAGCAATACGCTTAGTGAGTTAATGGTAAGTACATATATTAAACTTAAAACATAAACACAATCATAATGTAACCATAACCTTCCAACCCGAAGGTTGATTTCGTGATTCGGACTTGATCATCTTGCCTCCTAGATATACTCCAAATCTTAACACATAACATGTACGTATTTCAAGCTTAAAACATTATCATATGTGAAATTCAAAGTAACACATTACATGGACATCGTCCAAGCTTACACTTATTCATGGATATAAATCCAAGCTTACTCTTAACATGGACCTCGTCCAAGCTTACACTTAACATGGATATAAATCCAAGCTCATTACGTGATATGGACATATACATAAAGTCTAAGCTTTACACCTTGACATAGACACAAAGTCTAAGATTTTTGCCTTATCATAGACATGAAGTCTAAGCTTTTCACCTTGACATAGATGTAAAGTCTAAGCTTTTATCTAGTGAACTTAATCGACACCCTCTTGCACGGATGCAATCCAGGAGCATTAAGCTGTAGTGACCCGAACTTTTCCATGTTTATATATATTAAATGAAATTGATATTTATATGATTAAGTGTTTCCAACATGTTAAGCAATCAAACTTGTTAAGACTTGATTAATTGAAATAGGTTTTATATAGACAATTGACCACCCAAATTGACCGGTGATTCACGAACGTTAAAACTTGTAAAAACTATATGATGTCATATATATGGATATATATATATATATATATATATATATATAGTTAACATGGTATTATGATAAATAAACATATCATTAAGTATATTAATAATGAACTACATATGTAAAAACAAGACTACTAACTTAATGATTTCAAAACGAGACATATATGTAACGTATATCGTTGTAACGACATTTAATTGTACATATATATATATATATATATATATATATATATATATATATATATATATATATATATATATATATATATATATATATATATATCATATTAAGATATATTAAGATATCATAATATCATGATAATGTAATAATTTAACATCTCATTTGATATAATAAACAATGGGTTAACAACACTTAACAGGATCGTTAACCTAAAGGCTTCAAAACAACATTTACATGCAACGACTAACGATGGCTTAACGACTCAGTTAAAATGTATATACATGTAGTGTTTTAATATGTATTTATACACTTTTGAAAGACTTCAAGACACTTATCAAAATACTTCTACTTAACAAAAATTCTTACAATTACATCCTCGTTCAGTTTCATCAACAATTCTACTCGTATGCACCCGTATTCGTACTCGTACAATACACAGCTTTTAGATGTATGTACTATTGGTATATACACTCCAATGACCAGCTCTTAGCAGCCCATGTGAGTCACCTAAAATATGTGGGAACCATTATTTGGCAACTAGCATGAAATATCTCATAAAATTACAAAAATATTAGTAATCATTCATGACTTATTTACATGTAAACAAAATTACACATCCTTTATATCTAATCCATATACCAACAACCAAAAACACCTACAAACACTTTCATTCATCAATTTTCTTCATAAAATTGATCTCTCTTAAGTTCTATCTTCAATTTCTAAGTGTTCTTCATAAATTCTATAAGTTCTAGTTTCATAAAATCAAGAATACTTCCAAGTTTACTAGCTTACTTCCAATCTTGTAAAGTGATCATTCAACCTCAAGAAATCTTTCTTATTTATAGTAAGATATCTTTCTAATACAAGGTAATACTCATATTCAAACTTTGATTCAATTTATATAACTCTAACAATCTTATTTCGAGTGGAAATCTTACTTGAACTTGTTTTCGTGTCATGATTCTGCTTCAAGAACTTTCAAGCCATTCAAGGATCCTTTGAAGCTAGATATATTTTTCTCATTTCCAGTGGGTTTATCCACAAAACCTGAGGTAGTAATGATGTTCATAACATCATTCGATTCATATATATAAAACTACCTTATTCGAAGGTTTAAACTTGTAATCACTAGAACATAGTTTAGTTAATTCTAAACTTGTTCGCAAACAAAAGTTAATCCTTCTAACTTGACTTTTAAAATAAACTAAACACATGTTCTATATCTATATGATATGCTAATTTAATGATTTAAAATCTGAAAACACGAAAAACACCGTAAAACTGGATATACGCCGTCTTAGTAACACCACGGGCTGTTTTGTGTTAGTTAATTAAAAACTATGATAAACTTTGATTTAAAAGTTGTTCTTCTGGGAAAATGATTTTTCTTATGAACATGAAACTATATCCAAAAATCATGATTAAACTCAAAATGGAAGTATGTTTTCCAAAATGGTCATCTAGACGTCGTTCTTTCGACTGAAATGACTACCTTTACAAAAATGACTTGTAACCTGTATTTCTGACTATAAACTTATACTTTTTCTGTATAGATTCATAAACTTAAGTTCAATATGAAACCATAGCAATTGGATTCACTCAAAACGGATTTAAAACGAAGAAGTTATGGGTAAAACAAGATTGGATATTTTTACTTGTTGTAGCTACGTGAAAATTGGTAACAAATCTATACAAATCATATCCTAGCTAACTTATATTGTATTATACATGTATTCTAGTATATTATGTAATCTTGGGATACCATAGACACGTATGCTAATGTTTTGACATATCATATCGACCCATCTATATATATTATTTGGAACAACCATAGACACTCTATATGCAGTAATGTTGGAGTTAACTATACAGGGTTGAGGTTGATTCAAAAAATATATATATACTTTGAGTTATGATCTAGCCTGAGACGTGTATACACTGGGTCGTGGATTGGGTCAAGATAATATATATCAATTTATTTCTGTACATCTAACTATGGACAACTAGCTGTAGGTTATTAACGAGGACAGCTGACTGAAAATATTTAAAACATTAAAACGTATTAAAAAATGTTGTAAATATATTTTGAACATACTTTGATATATATGTACATATTTGTTATAGGTTCGTGAATCGACCAGTGGCCAAGTCTTACTTCCCGACGAAGTAAAACCTATGAAAGTGAGTTATAGTCCCACTTTTAAAATATAATATTTTGGAATGAGAATACATGCAGCTTTATAAATGTTTTACAAAATAGACACAAGTACGCAAAACTACATTCTATGGTTGGATTATTAAACTGAATATCGCCCTTCAAGTCTGGTAGCCTAAGAATTAGGGAAATGGCCCCTAATTGACGCGAATCCTAAAGATAGATCTATTGGGCTTAACAACCCCCATTCAGGTTATGGATGGTTTAGTACTTCGAGATTATTATACAGACGAGAGGTTCTGATTTGGGGATATTCTATGCATTAAGTTAATGTCGGTTACCAGGTGTTCAACATATGAATGATTTTTATCTCTCTGCAGTTTGCGAAATGCCTGATAAGAGATGTGTTATAAAAATGAAATCTTGTGATCTTTTATTATGATTTAATAATATATAGGTTAAACCTATAACTCACCAACAATTTTGTTGATGTTTTAAGCATGTTTATTCTCAGATGATTATTAAGAGCTTTCGCTATTGCATACTAAATTAAGGACAAGATTGGGAGTCCATGCTTGTATAATATTGTTTAAAAACTGCATTCGAAGACTTATGTTGATGTGTAATATTATTGTAAACCATTATGTAATGGTCGTGTGAAAAATGCTATATTTTAGATTATCATTATTTGATAATCGTCGTAATATTTTAAAAGTTATGGTTTGTTTTAAAATCGAATGCAGTCTTTGAAAAACGTCTCATATAGAGGTCAAAACCTCGCGAAAAAATCAATTAATATGGAACATTTATAATCAATATGAACGGGACATTTCAGTTGGTATCCGAGCGTTGGTCTTTGAGAACCAGAAATTTGCATTAGTGTGTCTTATCGAGTTTGTTAGGATACATTAGTGAGTCTGGACTTCGACCGTTTTTTCTTTAAAAACGATTGCTTAACACTTTTGTTGGAAATTATATATTATTAACATGTAAATATTATGTGATATATTAACCTCTTAATGTGTTTGATATTGTGTGATAGATGTCTACCACTAGTACAAATCCCATCGACTCACCTAATAATAATGAAGAGTCGAATATAATTTGGGAAGATTCACAAATTCCCGAAGAGGAACCGGAAGAAGAGGAACCGGAAGAAGAGGAATCGGAAGAGGAGGAACCGAAAGAAGAAGAGGTTCTAGAAGAAGAAATATTGATACCTATAGTAAATCGATTAAATAAAAGAAAATCCTCAACCAACGGACCAAAGTTAATAATGGTCAATGGTGTTTCCGCCGAGGAAGCAAAATATTGGGAAGATTATCAATTTTCCGATGAATCGGATCCCGATGAGGATTCCGATGATGTTATAGAAATTACCTCGACCCAATTTAATAAAGCGAAAGAAAATAATAAGGGAAAAGGTATAAAAATAGAGAAACCCGATTCCAACCCCGATGAACTTTATATGTATCGGCAACATCCGTATTTCCTAAAATGTAACAATGACCCGGGAACCTCTAAACCACCAGGTTTTTCTAAACCATTGTGGAAAACGACAGCTCGTATTAGGGGAGCATCATATATCCCTAGGAAATTAGCAAAACGAACCAAGTTCGAAGAAGAAGAAACGAGTGAGTCGAATTAAAGAGTTGTAATCATGTTGTGTAATATATGTAATATAGTGTGCTTGTACTTTTATGTTCTATGTAAAAATTGCTTGTATTATTTGTTAATTATCTTTTACGAATCTAATCCTTGTCTATTTTACAGTATAAAAACAAAATGGACGTTAAGGGTAGACAACAGTATATTTTAGAAGACCTACCAGAGGATATGATTGAGGAAATCTTGTCTAGAGTCGGTCAGAATTCATCAGCACATTTAGTTATGGCGAAATTAACTTGTCAAACATTTAAAAGACTTTCCAGAAATGCCTTAGTTTATAAAAGGCTTTCTTTTGATAGGTGGGGTATATCACATTGGGGAGACCGTAAGTTACGCCGTGTTTTCTTTAAAGCGTTAAATGCGGGGAACCCAAATGCAATTTTACGCTACGGGTTAAGGACCTATTTTGACTCAACATATCCCAACATAGGATTTCGTGAGTTAGAAAGAGCTTCTAACATACAACATAAAGAAGCATGTTATGCTTACGGGTTAATAATGTTCGCTTCTCATCAAATTGAGAAAAAGAACATTGGGTTGCAACTTTTAAATAAAACATTCTCACAAGTGATGGACTTGGTAGTTGAGATGAGAAACAAGGTTTTTAGATTATTACGGGGCTATTGGACATTACGAAACCAAGGATGGGAAGTAGTCATAGTAAAACCAGAATGCATGACTTGTTTCTGGACATATGAATTACGTGTCTTTATTGCCTTTGTTGAACGACTTGCGTATTAACTAGAATTGTCTTCGCAACTGTTTTGTATCAGAGTTTTTATGTGCTATATTTCATGCTATATGTAAAATAGCGGTACTGTAAGTTTGCAAAATTTTGTATAAAAGTTTGAATGTGAAATATTATTATAATCAGTTTTCATATAGAATTGTAGTAGTTGAATTGTATGTTAGGTACTAAGTATGAACTTAACGGGTAGGTATTACCCGAATTAAAACTTATAAAACGCTAATATGAAGAAAAAGCTTTTATAAATGAGTTCATATTATGCTACGGAATACTATTGACTACTCTTAATATTCTATATGATTAACTTAATTCTTTTGGCTATTTTTGAAGGAAATGGCACCGACTACTCGTCAGAACTTGAACATGAGTGAGGAAGACTTTCGTGCTTTCCTTGCAGCAAATATAGCCGCAGTACAGGCTGCAATGCAAAATAACAATAACTCAGGGTCTAGCAGTGGAGTTAACTCCACAGGAAACCGTGTAGGATGCTCCTACAAGGCTTTCACTGCCTGTAAACCTCTGGAATTCGATGGAACTGAAGGACTAGTCGGACTGAAATGATGGACCAAAAAGGTCGAATCTGTGTTTGCTAAAAGCAAATGTGCTGAGGAAGATAAGGTAAAGTACGCCACGCATACCTTCACAGGTACTGCGTTAACATGGTGGAATACCTATCTTGAACAAGTGGGACAAGATGCTGCTTACACACTACCGTGGTCAGCATTCAAACACTTAATGAACGAGCAGTACCGTCCCAGAAACGAGGTCAATAAGCTCAAGGTAGAGCTTAGAGGGTTACGAACACAAGGGTTTGATATTACCACGTACAAACGACGATTCACAGAGTTGTGCCAATTGTGTCCGGGAGCGTTCGAAGATGAAGAAGAGAAAATCGACGCATTTGTAAAAGGGTTACCGGAAAGGATCCAAGAGGATATAAGTTCACACGAGCCCGCCTCCATACAAAAGGCAAGTCGAATGGCTCATAAACTTATAAATCAAATTGAGGAAAGGATTAAAGAACTGGCGGTCGAAGAAGCCAATACGAAACAAGTCAAGAGGAAATGGGAAGAAACCAGTGACAAGGGTCACAATTTTAATAATCAACCCAACAATCATAACTACAATCGCATCAATTTTCGCAACAACAAACGCAACAAAAACAACCACCCCAGCAACAACTACAACAACCGTTTCAACAACAATAACAATTGCAACAACAACAATCCCAACAATAACAACAAGAGGCAGAAATTCTGCCAGAGATGTGAAGGATACCATCCAACTGGGCTCTGTACAGCAGTGTGTACTAAGTGTAATAGAAAGGGCCATGGTGCAACAAAGTGCAAAATCTACGGATCAATGGCAAAGGGAACAAATAATGCCGGAACAAGTTATGCAGACATTACCTGTTTCGGATGCGGGAAGAAGGGAAATTACAAAAATAAGTGTCCAAATCAGGGGGATAATAATGGGCAAGGCCGAGGAAGAGTCTTCGACATTAATGCAATTGAAGCGCAGGAAGACCCGGAGCTTGTTACGGGTACGTTTCTTATTGACAATACATCTGCTTATGTTTTATTTGATTCGGGTGCGGATAGAAGCTATATGAGTAAGGATTTCTGTGCTAAATTAAGTTGTCCATTGACGCCTTTGGATAATAAGTTTATACTAGAATTAGCAAACGGTAAATTAATTGCAGCAGATAATATATGTCGGAATCGAGAAATTAAACTGGTTAGCGAAACATTTAAGATTGATTCGATACCAATAGAGTTAGGGAGTTTTGATGTGATAATCGGCATGGACTGATTGAAAGAGGTGAAAGCAGAGATCGTATATTACAAAAATGCAATTCGCATTGTACGAGAAGAAGGAAAACCCTTAATGGTGTACGGAGATAAAAGCAACGTGAAGCTAAATCTTATTAGTAATTTGAAGGCACAAAAGTTAATAAGAAAGTGTTGCTATGCTGTTCTAGCACACGTCGAGAAAGTACAAACTGAAGAAAAGAGCATCAATGATGTTCCCATCGCAAAAGAATTTCCAGATGTATTTTTGAAAGAATTACCTGGATTACCTTCACACCGATCCGTTGAATTTCAAATAGATCTTGTACCGGGAGCTGCACCAATAGCTCGTGCTCCATAGAGACTCGCACCCAGCGAAATGAAGGAACTTCAAAGCCAATTACAAGAACTTCTAGAGCGTGGTTTCATACGACCAAGTACATCACCATGGGGAGCTCCTGTTTGTTTGTCAAAAAGAAGGATGGTACATTCAGGTTGTGTATCGACTACCGAGAGTTGAAAAAACTTACCATCAAGAACCGTTACCCACTACCGAGAATCAATGACTTATTTGATCAATTACAAGGCTCGTCAGTTTATTCGAAGATTGATTTACGTTCTGGGTATCATCAAATGCGGGTGAAGGTGGACGATATTCCGAAGACTGCTTTCAGAACGCGTTACGGTCATTACGAATTTATGGTTATGCCGTTTGGATTGACTAACGCACTAGCTGTGTTCATAGACCTCATGAACTGTGTATGTGGGCTATATCTAGACAAGTTTGTCATTGTTTTCATTGATGACATACTTATCTACTCAAAGAATGATCAAGAGCACGAAGAACATTTGAGAAAAGTGCTAGAGTTGTTGAGGAAAGAAAAAATGTACGCTAAGTTTTCAAAGTGTGCATTTTGGTTGGAAGAAGTTCAATTCCTCGGTCACATAGTGAACAAAGAAGGTATTCAGGTGGATTTGGCAAAGATTGAGACCGTTGAAAAGTGGGAAACCCCTAAAACTCCGAAGCATATACGCCAATTTTTAGGACTGGCTGGTTACTACAGAAGATTCATCTAAGATTTTTCCAAAACAGCAAAACCATTGACTGCATTAACGCATAAAGGGAAGAAATTTGAATGGAAGGATGAACAAGAAAAAACGTTTCGATTGTTGAAGAAAAAGTTAACTACGGCACCTATATTGTCATTGCCTGAAGGGAATGATGATTTTGTGATATATTGTGATGCCTCAAAGCAAGGCCTCGGTTGTGTATTAATGCAACGAACGAAGGTAATTACTTATGCTTCTAGAAAATTGAAGATTCACGAGCAAAATTATATGACACACGATTTGGAATTAGGTGCTGTTGTTTTTGCATTAAAGACTTGGAGGCACTACTTATATGGGGTCAAAAGTATTATATATACCGACCATAAAAGTCTTCAACATATATTTAATCAGAAACAACTGAACATGAGGCAGCGCAGGTGGATTGAATTGTTGAATGATTACGACTTTGAGATTCGTTACCACCCGGGGAAGGCGAATGTGGTAGCCGAAGCTTTGATTAGAAAGGACAGAGAACCCATTCGAGTAAAAACTATGAATATAATGATTCACAATAACCTTACTACTCAAATAAAGGAGGCGCAACAAGGAGTTTTAAAAGAGGGAAATTTAAAGGATGAAATACCCAAAGGATCAGAGAAGCATCTTAATATTCGGGAAGACAGAACCCGGTATAGGGCTGAAAGAATTTGGGTACCAAAATTTGGAGATATGAGAGAAATGGTACTTAGAGAAGCTCATAAAACCAGATACTCAATACATCCTGGAACGGGGAAGATGTACAAGGATCTCAAGAAACATTTTTGGTGGCCAGGTATGAAAGGCGATGTTGCTAAATACGTAGGGGAATGTTTGACGTGTTCTAAGGTCAAAGCCGAGCATCAGAAACCATCAGGTCTACTTCAACAACCCGAAATCCCAGAATGGAAATGGAAAAACATTACCATGGATTTCATCACTAAATTTCCAAGGACTGCAAGTGGTTTTGATACTATTTGGGTAATAGTTGATCATCTCACCAAATCAGCACATTTCCTGCCAATAAGAGAAGATGACAAGATGGAGAAGTTAGCATGACTATATTTGAAGGAAGTCGTCTCAAGACATGGAATACCAATCTCTATTATCTATGATAGGGATGACAGATTTATTTCAAGGTTTTGGCAGACATTACAATAAGCATTGGGAACTCGTCTAGACATGAGTACTGCCTATTATCCACAAACCGATGGGCAGAGTGAAAGGACGATACAGACTCTTGAAGACATGCTACGAGCATGTGTTATTGATTTTGGAAACGGTTGGGATCAACATCTACCATTAGCAGAATTTTCCTACAACAACAGTTACCACTCGAGTATCGAAATGGCACCGTTCGAAGCACTTTATGGTAGAAAGTGCAGATCTCCAATTTGTTGGAATGAATTAGGGGATAGCCAGATTACGGGTCCCGAGATGATCCAAGAAACTACAGAGAAAATCATCCAAATTCAACAACGGTTGAAAACCGCTCAGAGTCGACAAAAGAGCTACGCGGACCTTAAAAGGAAAGATATAGAATTTGAAATTGGGGAGATGGTCATGCTTAAGGTTTCGCCTTGGAAAGGCGTTATTCGATTTGGTAAATGGGGGAAACTAAATCCAAGATACATTGGACCATTCAAGATTTTAGATCGTGTCGGACCAGTAGCCTACCGACTTGAATTACCTCAACAACTCGCCAATGTACATAATACCCTTCACGTCTCAAATCTTAAGAAGTGCTTAGCTAAAGAAGATCTCACTATTCCTTTAGACGAAATTAAAATCAACGAAAAACTATAATTCATTGAAGAACACGTCGAGATAATGGATCGTGAGGTTAAAAGGCTCAAGCAAAACAAGATACCAATTGTTAAGGTTCGATGGAATGCTCGGAGAGGACCCGAGTTCACCTGGGAATGAGAAGATCAGATGAAGAAGAAATACCCGCATTTATTTCCAGAAGATACGTCAACACCTCCAACTGCTTAAAATTTCGGGACAAAATTTATTTAACGGGTAGGTACTGTAGTGACCCTAACTTTTCCATGTTTATATATATTAAATGAAATTAATATTTATATGATTAAGTGTTTCCAACATGTTAAGCAATCAAACTTGTTAAGACTTGATTAATTGAAATCGGTTTTATATAGACAATTGACCACCCAAGTTGACCGGTGATTCACGAACGTTAAAACTTGTAAAAACTATATGATGTCATATATATGGATATATATATAGTTAACACGGTATTATGATAAGTAAACATATCATTAAGTATATTAACAATGAACTACATATGTAAAAATAAGACTACTAACTTAATGATTTCGAAACGAGACATATATGTAACGATTATCGTTGTAACGACATTTAATTGTATATATATCATATTAAGATATATTAATATATCATAATATCATGATAATGTAATAATTTAACATCTCATTTGATATAATAAACAATGGGTTAACAACACTTAACAGGATCGTTAACCTAAAGGCTTCAAAACAACATTTACATGTAACGACTAACGATGACTTAACGACTCAGTTAAAATGTATATACATGTAGTGTTTTAATATTTATTTATACACTTTTGAAAGACTTCAAGACACTTATCAAAATACTTCTACTTAACAAAAATGCTTACAATTACATCCTCGTTCAGTTTCATCAACAATTCTACTCGTACGCACCCGTATTCGTACTCGTACAATACACAGCTTTTAGATGTATGTACTATTGGTATATACACTCCAATGATTAGCTCTTAGCAGCCCATGTGAGTCACCTAACACATGTGGGAACCATAATTTGGCAACTAGCATGAAATATCTCATAAAATTACAAAAATATTAGTAATCATTCATGACTTATTTACATGTAAACAAAATTACACATCCTTTATATATAATCCATATACCAACGACCAAAAACACCTACAAACACTTTCATTCATCAAACTGATCTCTCTCAAGTTCTATCTCTAATTTCTAAGTGTTCTTCATAAATTCTATAAGTTCTAGTTTCATAATATCAAGAATACTTCCAAGTTTGCTAGCTTACTTCCAATCTTGTAAAGTGATCATCCAACCTCAAGAAATCTTTCTTATTTACTGTAAGATATCTTTCTAATACAAGGTAATACTCATATTCAAACTTTGATTCAATTTCTATAACTCTAACAATCTTATTTCGAGTGGAAATCTTACTTGAACTTGTTTTCGTGTCATGATTCTGCTTCAAGAACTTTCAAGCCATCCAAGGATCCTTTAAAGCTAGATATATTTTTCTCATTTCCAGTGGGTTTATCCACAAAACCTGAGGTAGTAATGATGTTCATAACATCATTCGATTCATATATATAAAACTACCTTATTCGAAGGTTTAAACTTGTAATCACTAGAACATAGTTTAGTTAATTCTAAACTTGTTCGCAAACAAAAGTTAATCCTTCTAAATTAACTTTTAAAATCAACTAAACACATGTTCTATATCTATATGATATGCTAACTTAATGATTTAAAACCTGAAAACACGAAAAACACCGTAAAACTGGATATACGCCGTCGTAGTAACACCGCGGGCTATTTTGGGTTAGTTAATTAAAAACTATGATAAACTTTGATTTAAAAGTTGTTCTTCTGGGAAAATGATTTTTCTTATGAACATGAAACTATATCCAAAAATCATGATTAAACTCAAAATGGAAGTATGTTTTCCAAAATGGCCATCTAGACGTCGTTCTTTCGACTGAAATGACTACCTTTACAAAAACAACTTGTAACCTGTATTTCTGACTATAAACTTATACTTTTTCTGTATAGATTCATAAACTTAAGTTCAATATGAAACCATAGCAATTGGATTCACTCAAAACGGATTTAAAAAGAAGAAGTTATGGGTAAAACAAGATTGGATATTTTTACTTGTTGTAGTTACCTGAAAATTGGTAACAAATCTATACAAATCATATCCTAGCTAACTTATATTATATTATACATGTATTCTAATATATTATGTAATTTTGGGATACCATAGACACGTATGCAAATGTTTTGACATATCATATCGACCCATCTATATATATTATTTGGAACAACCATAGACACTCTATATGCAGTAATGTTGGAGTTAGCTATACAGGGTTGAGGTTTATTCCAAAAATATATATACTTTGAGTTGTGATCTAGCCTGAGACGTGTATACACTGGGTCGTGGATTGGGTCAAGATAATATATATCAATTTATTTCTGTACATCTAACTATGGACAACTAGTTGTAGGTTACTAACGAGGACAGCTGACTGAAAATATTTAAAACATTAAAACGTATTAAAAAATGTTGTAAATATATTTTGAACATACTTTGATATATATGTACATATTTGTTATAGGTTCGTGAATCGACCAGTGGCCAAGTCTTACTTCCCGGCGAAGTAAAACCTGTGAAAGTGAGTTATAGTCCCACTTTTAAAATCTAATATTTTGGGATGAGAATACATGTAGCTTTATAAATGTTTTACAAAATAGACACAAGTACGTAAAACTACATTCTATGGTTGGATTATTAAACCGAATATCGCCCTTCAAGTCTGGTAGCCTAAGAATTAGGGAAATGGCCCCTAATTGACGCGAATTCTAAAGATATATCTATTGGGCTTAACAACCCCCATTCAGGTTATGGATGGTTTAGTACTTCGAGATTATTATACAGATGAAAGGTTCTGATTTGGGGATATTCTATGCATTAAGTTAACGTCGGTTACCAGGTATTCAACATATGAATGATTTTTATCTCTATGCAGTTTGTGAAATGCCTGATAAGAGATGTGTTATAAAAATGAAATCTTGTGGTCTTTTATTATGATTTAATAATATGTAGGTTAAACCTATAACTCACCAACAATTTTGTTGACGTTTTAAGCATGTTTATTCTCAGGTGATTATTAAGAGCTTCCGCTGTTGCATACTAAATTAAGGACAAGATTGGGAGTCCATGCTTGTATAATATTGTTTAAAAACTACATTCGAAGACTTATGTTGATGTGTAATATTATTGTAAACCATTATGTAATGGTCGTGAGAAAAACGCTATATTTTAGATTATCATTATTTGATAATCGTCGTAATATTTTAAAAGTTATGGTTTGTTTTAAAATCGAATGCAGTCTTTGAAAAACGTCTCATATAGAGGTCAAAACCTCGCGACGAAATCAATTAATATGGAACGTTTATAATCAATATGAACGGGACATTTCATAAGCCACCCTTATCCTCATATCTCGTATTCAAATACAACCATAAGTACACCTTCATAGTTAAACTCAAAAACATAAAATAATTCATAAACATCTCTTTTACATAGCTTGTGATCATGGATTCCATGATCACCCTTGACCCGCCCATATTACCCCCATATAACTTACCTTGATTTAGAGCACTCCCTTGATTGGTTGAAGTTCATGTTGCTTTGACTAGCACGTATATAAGAGCTAATATCATTATTTACACAATTGAGCTAACATAAAGCATTCAAACAAATTTACCTCATAAGCATGAACTTTCACTTTCATTCATTTAACACTTGAGGTTTAATCTTGCCTAACCCACTTTTATCACTTCACATGAACATTTACAATATTCAACATTCTTAAATTTCATTAAACTTAGTTTTACATTTTCATTTAAACAAATAGTGCCATACCTACAACTTTTTCAATATACAATTTCTCAAGTTCAATTAAGACATATTCTCAAATCATCAACCTCCTTCTACATTTAGAGGTGAACCTTAAACATTGACATTTCTTGAAAACACTTTTTTGACTTTCACTTCTTAGCAACAAACACTAACTAGCAATTTCATTATCTCAAAATAATTCTTTTCACGCAATTTCATCAAAATTATATATTTACTTTCATTGAGGCATTTCATCAAACACCTTATGTACACTAAATAGTTTTAACCATTAAAAACATTAGACTCATCATCATTTCCATCACACTTGTTCTTTTAACAAATTCATACATAAACACACACCATAACATTATATACTTCATTTTATGCTAGCATTTAAGTACAAACTTGATTTAAATCAAAACCCCATTTACTTATCTTTCAAAAATTAACTTTTTAAACCCACTAAACTCAAATCCGAATTTGGCTAGGCCATAACACATTTAGACTTCATGAATGGTAGTAAGACATCTTCTAAACACAAACATCCACTAATTTCAAACATATAATGCTTACCTCAAAGTTCTTCTCAAGACTTCTAATTAAAGTAGAAGAAAATGATGATAATACTAATTTTATTACTTCCACTAAGATTAGCACACCTTTAATTTCTTAATTCCAAGCTTGCATGTAGGGAATCACTAGAATTGGAAGTTCTTGATTTTCAATTGCAAAACCCGTTCTTCTTTTTGCTCTCTTGAAATCTCAGACAAATCTAAAATGAGCTTCAAGCTCTCAATCACATACTTACACTATAACTATTAGCAATAGACAACTTAAGTCCCTCCCCACCATTTCATAGTTTAGGTAGTCCTTCACACTAACTAACCACCTCATTTCATACTTTGCATGATTAGTCCCTTTCCAATATTTAACTAACAAATTCTTGAATTGTCTATATTATGTTGCTAGTTAAATACTTAAACATAACGAATCATTAATAAATTCTCATAAAATATTATCTTAAAATTTTGGGATGTTACAATAATATTCATTAAAAAGCATACCCAATTTTTTGACGTTATTTATCTTATATTTTGACGCGATTTATGTTTCTTCTTTATCACCGTTTAACTCGAAATAATTTTACGAACAAAACGTAACTACTATATCCGAAACGAAATATTTTTTAAAGGGAAACATTTTGGATAAATTTTATGTATATATATATATATATATATATATATATATATATATATATATATATATAATAAGCATAATAAACTTATTGTATCAAGTGGATGACTATGATAAATATTCATCCTTTAGTAAGAGAAAAAAATCTAAGTTCGAGTTCTTTTACCTAATTGAAAATGTTCAAATTCAAACTTATACCAATCCACTATATGTAGCAATGAATAAGTTTTTGAAAGTTGATCACCCATCATTCTTTTCTCTAAGGATTAAGGAACACGCTTATTAGTGAACAATTGGAATGTTTACTTTTGTCGAATTGTCAATAATGGTACTCTAGTTTATACATATAATTTAGTCTCATTGTGTGCAATTTAAAATAAAAATAGTAAAAGGAAATTACTTATTCCCTTCTAAAATAACTGTCCATTTAATTTTTAAAAAATCTAATTCTTTTCACAACTTTAATTTTAAGTATTTTTATTTATTTTATATAATAGTAATTTGTATGAATGAACTAGCTTTTAAACGTGTTTTTATGATTATATTTACATCAAGTATTATTTATCACTCCCTACATCTCATCTTGATAGTCCAGTATTTCTTTTTGAGTTGTCTCAAATTAATAGTTCACTTTCATAAATAGAGTACAATAATAAAGTAGATTACTTTTATGCCCTTAACTTATGGATATAAGACAAAAAAAATAGGTAAAAAGTAGGAATAAAACTGTAAAGTAAAGAAAAAATACAGTGTAATGATGGGAACTCTTAAACGGGAAATTGGCAACAATACACTTTTTTAAAAAAATTTCAACAATATACACTTTTTTTCAAAAAAATTGGCAATATACACTATTGAATCGACCATCTTTTTGGTAGACCACTTCACAATGATTGTGAAGTGGTCGACCAACTTTCAAAACATGTAGTCAACCATCAGTATTGAAGTAGTCGACCATCACTATTGAAGTGGTCGACCAACTTCTCTTTTATGTTTGGTAGACTATATAGTCAACCATCATTATGAAGTGGCTGACAACCTCCTTGGTAGACTGCGTAGTCGACCATCCTATTGAAGTGGTCGACCAACTCTTCTTTAATGTTTGGTAGACTACATAGTCAACCATCATTGTGAAGTGGTCGGTCAACTCCTTGGTAGACTACGTAGTCGACCATTCTATTGAAGTGGTCGACCAACTCTTGTTTGATGTTTGGTAGACTACATAGTCAACCATTATTGTGAAGTGGTAGACCAACAATTGGTCGACTAGGCATAAAAGGTGTAGTCGACCACTCTGTAGCTGTGGTCTACCAAAATGATGGTCGACCCAATGGGGTATATTGCCAATTTTGTTTTTATTAAAAAAAGTGTATTTTGTCGAAAACTTTGAAAAAAGTGTATTTTGGCGAATTTTCCTTCTTAAGCTTTGTATTTTCTTTTCTTTGGACCGTAACGACCCCAAAACATAATACGAGAAAACCACACTCCTTTTTGTATGAAAGTCCGATCCTATTTAAGCATTCGTAATAATTAAACATTTCAAATCTGTTTTAATCGAATACATAAGATCATACGGTACGTTTGATATTTTATCACAACTCTTGGTTCTCAATTGACCCATCACAAAAGCAAGTGTAATTATGACCCAATTACATAAAATATGGGTTAAATTTCATCAAGCCAACTCGATACCAAGAGCTTAATCCCGGAGATTTACCAAGTCCTCAATCCGTGTCCAAATATCCAAAGCTACCCTCCATGAGCTCAGTCACCCAAAATCAACTAGTCTAGCATCTAGAAATCTTCTCCTTAACAAATGGTACCTATAAAAAGGTAACAACAGTGAGGGGTAAGCTTACGCTTAGTGAATGCAACACTTATACATATACATATATAATCTACTTACCTACAAACACTTACACATATACACTATACGAGCTAGCAATTCAATAACTATGCAATCACAATGCATAAACTAAATAACCACAATATACAATAAGCTAGCATCACCAATAGCATATAGTTCTGTAACAACCCAACCCATTTTCCAACCGTAAACAGCAAAACAAATTTTTTTTACAGAGGGGTGCACGGCGCGCAACACCCCTTGTGCGTGGCGCACACAAGCTGCTTCAGCTTCTGTCCGGATTTTGTATTTTTCATTTAATGATCTCCTACTTCCCGACATATTTAGAGGAAACGCTTTTCACAACACATTATAGTACGTAAAACTAACACATTCCAATAATAAAAGAAGTTTTATGACGCCGGGCCCACATATGCCGAATTACGAGTTCCGTACAAAAATACAAGTTTTGACCATAAGAGTTTAAATTCTAAACGACACCTAGAGCATGGTGTTTGGGGTTAAACTACCCACATCTTGGTCAAACTTCAAAACTAATCTTCCCAAAAGCGTCCCCTATCCAAAACAAAGCAGGAGGCCTCTAATCCAAATGAACGCCCTTACCCTTGTCCACGCCGGAGCCTAAAAAGAGTAAATAACGAGAGGGTAAGCAAAACGCTTAGTGAATGCAATAATTATACACATGCATATATAATATACCTACTTGCATACACTTACTCACATACCGCATACATGCTAGCAATATAATTAGCCTACCAACTCAAGTAAAGCTAAAAATCTCCAATACCGCAACTAGCATAAACAATAGCATATAATCGACATAATACAAATATGCTACAATACAACACACAACCATGGTTAACCATACTCGCGTCATGGTGCTACCGGCTCTTTGGTTCACACCATACGCATCGGTTATGATGCTACCGGCTCTTTGGTTCACGTCACAACCCCAGTCATACTCGCGCTAGTGCTACCGGCTCTTTGGTTCACACTACAACATACGTACTACGATGCTACCGGCTCTTTGGTTCACATCATAGCACAATCGCACATACTATGGCACTACCGGCTCTTTGGTTCATACCATAGCATACAAATAAATACATTATATACATACGCATATAATTATTCCACTCACCTTGTATCCAAAATGAAGGTAAGCCCACAAGCTCTTCAACCGTCAATGAAATCACCTATGATATTAACTTAAAATCAACACTTGTCATAATGGGACCTTTAACCCACCCAAATAGGCCGCTTAGTGTAAGTGTTCACCCTTTGTTCTCATAATGCCAATCATAGGCCCAAACTTACCAACAATCACTAAAACTAGTGAACATGGCATTAAATTGCCCTACTATACACCACTAGGTCATTCAAAACCCCTTTGACCCATTTCGAAGTCAACACACCCACTTGGGTCATCCACCACTCAAATACACTCATTTACAAACACAACAAAGCATGCTAGTGATTACCTTATCCTTTTAAGTCTCATAATCACCAATTAACATTTTGAAACCCTAGGTTAGTTACTATCAAGTCCTCATGACTCAATCTTACCCAAGAACACCCAAAATCACCAAATATGGGTTTTATGTTCATCACTAATCCAAACCCTAACCCTTAAACAAATTAAAATAAGGAAATCAAAGTTAGGACATACCACCACAATCAAAACGTATCTAAAGGCTAGATGAACAACTTTAATACTTGAGCTTTAACCCGAATCAAGCTTCTTCCTCCTTGATTTGAGCTTTCTCTCTCTCAAAGGGTTTCTCTCTCTAAAATTGAAGATGGTGTTGGTGGTTGTGTTGAATGTGTTTCAACCACCACAAAACTGGCCATAAATGACCTAAACCCAGCCTCATGTGAAAGGACAATAATGCCCCTCATTAAACTTTAATTTAAAAAGCTGGAATTTGTGCACAGGGCTAGTGCGCGGCGCGCACACTTAACACTGCGCGGCACGCATAAGGTTCTGGGCAGGTTTCTGACTTCTGTTTAAATACACAATGCAGCCCACACTTTATGTACCCTCTTTACACTCTGTACAATAATTATTCGGGTCTTACAACTCTCCCCCACTTGAATCGGAGCGCGTCCTCGCGATCCAAGCCGCATGACAAGAGGGAAGATACACCAACACAAACTCTTCGGGCTACCACATAATCTCGGAACCTTTACTACGACGCCATTGAACTTTATAAGTTCTCACCTCTTTATTCCTCAACCTTTTCACCTTTTCATCGAGTATAGCAATTGGCTCCTCAATATACTCTAACTTATTATTTAGCTCAATCTAGTCTAATGGCACCATGAAGAATCATCCACAAGACACTTACGGAGATGGGAAACATGAAATGTATTATGGATCCCCGCAAGTTCTTCGGGTAGTTCCAAACGATACGCAACTTCACCAACACGAGATAGAATTTTAAATGGCCCAATAAGCCGAGGAGCTAACTTTCCTCATTTTCGAAATCGAATAATACCCTTACATGGCGAGACCTTAAGCATCACCATGTCACCTTCTTGGAACTTAATCGGTCATCTACGCTTATCGGCATACGACTTTTGTCTATCTTGAGCCGCTTTCAAATGAGTCCAAATCATCTCAATCTTATTATTCATCTCTAAAACCAAATCGGTACTCCCGATTTCCCTTTGCCCCACTTCACCCTAACAAATCAGAGTTCGACACCTATGCCCGTAAAGCATCTCATAGGGTGGTATCCCAATACTAGTATGATAACTATTATTGTACGAGAATTCCACCAATGGCAAGTGCTCATCCCAACTACCACCAGAATCGATAATACACGCCCGTAACATATCCTCCAATGTTTGATTCGTACGTTCAGTTTGACCGTCCGTTTGAGGATGGTACGCCATACTCAATCTCAATTGTGTACCCATATCTTCATGAAACTTTTCCCAAAACTGAGATGTGAAACGAGTATCCCGATCCGAAACAATAGATATAGGGACCCCGTGTCTCGATATCACCTCCTTGATAAACAACCTTGACAAAGCCTCCGACGATATCATTTCTCGAATGGGAAGAAACAAAGCACTTTTCGTCAATCGATCAACTATCACCCAATCGTATCAAATTGGGTCCTCGCCGTCTTAGGTAACTTCGTGATGAAATCCATGGTAATGTGCTCCCATTTCCATTTCAGGATTTCTAACGGTTGTAACATACCATACGGTTTTTGATGCTCGGCCTAAACTTGCAAACACGTGACATATTGTTCAACATACTTTACAACATCACGTTTCATGCCCCGCCACCAATACTCTTTCTTCAAATCAAGATACATCTTCGTTGCGCCCGGATGAATGGAATACTTTGACTTATGCACTTCATCAAGTAGCACTCGTCGATAATCTCCCATTCTAGGCACCCACACTCTTCCTTGAAAAGACAACAAACCATGCAGACCTAAAGTAATAGACTCCGTTTGCCCCACGATTCGTTCCTCATGCTTATTGTTAACAAAAGCTTCAATTTGAATCTCACCAAGCTTCACAAGAAAATCGTTTGTAATAATCATGCGTAACGATCCTACTCGTATTGCTGGATGTTGACTCTTTCAACACAACGCATCCGCGACCACATTCGCCTTACCCGAATGGTAAAGTATCTCACAATCATAATCCTTTACCACATCCATCCATCTACGTTGACGATAATTCAAATCCCATTGATCAAAAAGATGTTTCAAACTCTTATGATCCGAATAAATTGTACACTTGACACCATACAAGTAGTGGCGCCAAATTTTCAATGCATGCACCACCGCCGCCAATTCAAGATCATGAGTCGGATATCTCTTTTTGTGTTCCTTTAATTGTCGAAAGGCGTAAGCGATGACTTTACCTCTTTGCATTAGAACACACCCGATTCCATTTAATGAGGCATCACAATAAACCGCCATGTCTTCTACCCCTTCCGGCAATACTAACACCGGAGCTTGACACACCTTTTCTTTTAACAATTGGAAAGTGATCTCTTGCTCATTTTCCCAATTAAATCTTGCGTTCTTTCTCGTCAACTTCGTTAATGGAGAAGCAATCTTGGAAAAGTTATGGATAAACCGACGATAATAACCGGCCAACCCGAGAAAACTTCGGATTTCCGTAGGCGTAGTCGGTTGTTCCCAACTCTTCACCGTCTCTATCTTCCCCGGATCCACTTGAATACCTTCTTTGTTCACAATGTGGCCAAGGAATTGCACTTCCCTTAGCCAAAATTCACACTTGGAAAGTTTAGCATACAACTTCTCCTTCCGCAATGTCTTCAATACTTCGTGCAAATGACGTTCGTGTTCCTTCATACTCTTAGAATAAACAAGAATGTCGTCGATGAACACAATTACTGACTTGGCCAACATTGTAACGACCCTGGATTTTCCAACGTTTATTTATTAATAATTGTTATTATTAATACGTGTGATAAAACGAATGTATGTTATTACATTTACATGTAGCCATGATTGCCCGAACTTGACTTTAATTGCCCGAAACATCTTTGTGACACACGAAACTTGCACGAATAATATTTTCAAGTATTATTTATATTCATGATTAAGTTTTATTAATCATTTTAATTAACTAAGGTTGTTGGTTAATTACTTGGGCTTTAAATGGATTAATTTGTTAATTAAGTGAACTTGGGCTTTATTAGTGAAATGGACTTATGACTTTGGGCTTACAAGCCCACCCTACCCATTTTAATGGATTAACTAGCCCACTAAGACATGTAAGTAGTAATTAGATCTTGTAACTAGTTGGTTTGAGCATTTGGAATCTAGTTGGCTCTTAATCCCCATGTAAGCTCTCTTATTATCCAACTTTTAAGACCATTACATGCAAGAACCAAGTGAGTAAACTTCTTTCCCCCTTTTTCCTTAACTTGGCCGTAGGTTTTGCCTCATGAGGAGGTGTTTTGGTTTTCAAATTTTATTAACTTATCTCTAGTATTCTCATTTTACCTGCTCACTTTTCACACACTTAATTTCACTTCACATTTTTTTCTCTCAAGCATCCCTCTCTTTTCTCTCTAATACTTGTAAGCAACTTGGATCTTTTTCTTCCTTCTTTTCTTTCTAAAACTGTAGCAAGAACACCCCTTTAATCATCATCATCTTTTGTTACTTGTTCTTGATTATTGTTTAGCTACTTGTCTTTGTTAATTGTTGTTACTTACTTACATGTTACAAGAATAAACTTTCTAGTTTGATTCTTCTCTTATCTTGTATCTTCAAGAACACAAAGAACTTAACTTACTAGTTATGTTCTACATACACTTTCTTAAAAGATTGCAAGTTCATGTGTTACAAATCATACTGGTAAGTCATGTTAGTAAACTTTAAAGTTTACTTTCTTAAAGATCAAACTTTGGTTGGAATCTTTAAAGTATGAACAAACCATGAACTAATTACTTGTTTACTTAGTTTACTTCTTCATTCTTGCACTTTAATTTCATGTAATTAGTTTAAATGGTCAAGTACTACAAGTTAGTCTTGATCTCATTAATCTTGAACTAAAAGTTAACTTTGAAAGTTCAAGAACACACAAATAAGTTTTCTTTAAATATAACTTTGTACACTTATGTTAGATCTAGACTTTTGAGTCTTGGATCTTCAAGATCAAACTAAGAACTATGTTCTACAACTTAAGATCTTGATTTCATAAGTTTACTTCAAGTTTGTAACTTGTTTTTACTTTTAAAGTTCATGTAAGTGTTGGATCTAAGACCTTGATGTAACTTTGGTTCATCAACTTCATACAACTCTTAAGTGAGTTGATCTACATGTCTTAGACTCACACTTGTGTCATAAATGTCAAAACTTAGTAAGTATTACTTTTACATTTCATGTATGTGCTAAATCTAAGACTTTGATGAAACTTTGGTTCATCAAAACACTTGCAACACTTAAGTGAGTTGTGCTTCATGTCTTAGACTTTCACTTGGGTTATGATGGTCAAAACTTGGTAAAAATGATGTAAACACATCAATGAGTTGTACACTTGAAGCTATATGCATCAAGGATGAGAACCATGATGAACATCAAGCACCAAAACCCACCGGAACCCACTTATCTTTCTGTTTCTGTTTACAGCCTACTGTTCTGCTGTTTCTGTAACAGACCAGTAAACCTGGGCTGCTGTAACCTTGATTTTCAAATATCTCTGTTTGAGTAGATAACTTTTCATATAGGACTCGTCTTAATCCGAGTTACGGTTTAGGATTTATGGCCCTCCGATCGTCACTATGTCCTTTAACGTTGTGCAGAAATTTCTGACCTACTCGCACTTAGACCGTCGCCACGGTCAAACGAAGATGAGTTTGCTTCTGTAAATTTTACGAAACTTAAAGGACTCATATACGGAGCCATGGCCACTGGTCTCACCTTGTTTCAGTAAGGGTAGAGGCCGTGGTGACCGACTGAAGTCAGCCTTTGTTTTAAACTACTTTCATAAATGAAACTTACTTTACGCCTTATGTTTGATGATGAATGATGATGACCTTTAAGACCTTATATACATACTTTCAAACCTTTTCGGACGATTTACTGACTTAGTACTATTTGACTTAGGTTGAGGACTTTTGGACCGATTACTTGCACACTTTTCCCGACTCGACTTTACGACTACTTTATCATTGTGAGTTATAGCATTCCCTTTTTACTTTAACTTATTTTGGGAACTGAGAATACATGAAGATTTTATGTTTTACATACTAGGCACGAGTACTTAAACTTATATATGTGTGGGTTATACAACGGCATAAACATTCCCTTTAGCTCGGTAACGTTTAATCATTGGTTTTTGAACCATGAACGCGAATCTTAGAAATGGATCCATAGGGTTTGACATCCCCACTCGGTCAAGTCGCGCTAGAATTTAACGAGTGTTTAATACTTCGTAGACATACGCACTTGCCAAGTGTACTTTCAGGGGGTATAAACGTTAAGTTAGTTACCAAGTGCCCACGGTTAACATATACTTTATCATACTGTTTTGAAACGCTCTTTGTAGCACTGAAATCTCGTGGCCTACCTTACTTACTGTTATACTTAAACTATAGCTCACCAACCTTTGTGTTGACGTTTTAAAGCATGTTTTTCTCAGGTGCTTGAGGTTAGCTTCCGCTGTGTACTAGTCGTGCTGTAGTCACCCGCTGCTTAGAGTTGTTATCGCATGAACTACTTTATTTTGCATTCAAACATTTGTACTTTTGAACTATGACTTGTAACGACCGTTGTGGTCACATACACTTATTATTTGATTCTACTTAGTGAAGCATGCTTTTGGATTATAAAACATTCGATGTTGGTTTAGACATCACTTTATTAATGAATGCAAACTCTTTTTGAAAACGCATATAGTACTTAACCTTGTAATGATCCTGTTGTTGATGATTCGTACACGATGGTTTTGTACGGGGCATCACATTTGGTATCAGAGCATTGGTTGTAGGGAATTAGGTTGCATTAGTGAGTCTAAGACCGACCCGAGTAGGATTCACTAATAGTACTAATCTACAACTTGCTAGTTTACTTGTTTCCGCTGAACTTACTGCATGCTGCTGCTTACTTTTACTGATATATGCCATATGCTACTACATGATTTCACTACCGTATGATATTACTTGCTTTCGATTGCATGCTACTTCTGTACGATTCGTTATTATTGCCATACTACTTATGGTTATACATGATTTAAACTATTGGCCTAATACGTGCTTGCTTTATGACTTACTGACATGGAAAATTTATTTTTCCTTGTTCAGATGTCGGATGTACCACCTGCTATCGTTTTGGGTAGTTTAGACTCTTCAGCTACCGCACCTACGACCGTTGCCGATCCACCGATCCCGATACGCACGAGTGACCCCGTCACTTCATCTTCTGGGACTAGCAGCCAGCCGCCTGCACCAGTGGCTACTATTGATGGACACGTGGACCCTGCGGAGATTCCAGCTCCGTCTGCTCCCGGATCCACGGAGTCACAGCCCAGCATCGGTGGTGTTGTGATCCCCGCGGAGTTCGAGGAAGGGCCATTACGTAACCATATGCACATGCTGTGCCGACGCGCTCCAGATGGACGTTTAGTGCCGATTCCGCCATTCAGACACAGAGAGATGTTGGCCGCCTTCGGACTGCCAGTTCAGCCACCCGTGTCACCACCACATGATTCTGATGATCCTTCATCCGATGACTCCTCTACAGATGACTCCAGTGACTCCGACGAAGAGAACCTTGCTGACGTACCTATTCAGCCACCCTCTACCCCGCCGAAGAAGCGGTACCGTCCTGATGGTACCGTCATTCCAGGGGTGAATGGAGGTCGTGCTTTCACTGACGCTTTTGGTCGGCATCGGAGGGTTACTGCCCGTAAGCGGCTTGTGCCGTACCCTGCCGACCCACTCATACGTAAGGCACCTCGTTACGTGCTGACTATTTCTGGAGCCGGGACGTCTGCACCCCGTTTCGTGCGGTCTGCACCACCCGCTCCACCAGCACCATTCGCTCCACCGGCCCCACCTGCACCACCAGCACCGCCTGCCCCACCATCTCCCACAGTCGAGGAATTGACAAGGGAGGTGGGAATCCTCCGAGCTCGGGTTACTGAGCTCGAGGAGCAGTTGGCTCAGGTTTTAGACATCCTTCATCCACCTTCACCGTAGGACTTTTGTATTTAGATTTCATGATGTAATCTAGTTGTAGTTTCATATTTCACTTATGTATTATACGAATCTATCATGATGTATGAAACTTATTATTAATGAATGGAAACTTTGTGATGTTAATTTTTGCACAAGTGTTCTATTTACGTTACTGTATGGTGTTTTTCGGTACTTGTATCAACTTGCGTTACTTAATTAACATGTGTTGTGCTGTTTACATGTTGGTTGTTATATACTATATTATTATATATTGAATGCTGGATTTTGACTTGAGTCAAAATGTTTGTATAGAACACCATGGCTAACGGTCGATCCACACCTACTGCTGCTCAAATTGAAGAGATGATCCAAGAACGTGTAGCCGCAGCCCTAGCAGAAAGAAACCTCCAAGCACCACCGCCACCACCACCGGTTATCCCACCCGTTCGAAATGGGTGTACTTACAAGGAATTCCAGAGCTGCAAACCACATAACTTCAGTGGAACCGAGGGACCGGTTGGTCTCACCAGATGGTTTGAGAAACTTGAATCAGTATTCCGAGTTAGCAACTGTTCGGAGGACAGCAAAACCAAATTTGCTTCTTGCACGCTATCTGACGGCGCGCTCACGTGGTGGAACACAATGGCACAGGCACAAGGCATTGATGAGGCGTATGCTATACCATGGGAAGCATTTAAGTGTGCCATGATTGAGGAGTATTGTCCGAGAACCGAAATCCAAAAGATGGAAATAGAATTCATGCAGTTAAAGGCCGTTGGGAACGACCTTGATAGTTACAACAGGAGATTTTTGGAACTAGCCTTGATGTGCCTGATAATGCTAAAAACGAACATATATTTCATAGCATTATTCCTCAAGAAAGACAAGCTTTAAGTTGCAATTGTTCTATTTACAAGTGATATTCGTTTAAATAATAAAAGGTGAAGACAAAAGACAGATTCAATGAATTGAAGACGCAAAGGTCCAAAAAGCTCAAAAGTACAAAGTACAATAAAAAAGGTTCCAAATATTGATGAGAAACGTCTCGAAATTACAAAAGTACAAGATTCAAAAACGCAAAGTACAAAATATAAAATTGTACGCAAGGACGTTCGAAAATCCAGAACCGGGACATGAGTCAACTCTCAACGCTCGACGCAATGGACTAAAAATTACGAGTCAACTACGCACATAAATATAATATAATTTATAATTAATTCTTAAAATTAATATATATATTATAATATATTTATAAATCGTCGGTAAGAAAGAAGCCAAAGGAGGGTGATCTGTATTTTCAAACTCCGCGACTCGCGGAGTTTGAAGGCAAAAGTTGCCGCGAGTCGCGGAGTACCCCTGAACTCAATTCCCTATAAAGCCAACCGGATTCTGATCATTTTCATATCCATAATCTATCTCTCTCTCAATATATACGTAAATATATATTTACAATTTATATTTTAATTTTAATTTTAATTTTAATCCTAATAATAAGGGTATGTTAGCGAATGTTGTAAGGGTGTAAGTCGAAATTCTGTCCGTGTAACGCTACGCTATTTTTAATCATTGTAAGTTATGTTCAACCTTTTTAATTTAATGTCTCGTAGCTAAGTTATTATTATGCTTATTTAATCCGAAGTAATCATGATGTTGGGCTAATTACTAAAATTGGGTAATTGGGCTTTGTACCATAATTGGGGTTTGGACAAAAGAACGAAACTTGTGGAAATTAGACTATGAGCTATTAATGGGCTTTATATTTGTTTAACTAAATGATAGTTTGTTAATGTTAATATAAAGATTTACAATTGGGCGTCCCTATAAATTACCATATACACTCGATCGGACACGATGGGCGGGGTATTTATATGTACGAATAATCGTTCATTTAACCGGACACGGGAATGGATTAATAGCCACTAGAATAATTAAAACAGGGGTAAGGACACTTGGTATAATTGATAACAAAATATTAAAACCTTGGGTTACACTCAGTCGACATCCTGGTGTAATTATTAAACAAAGTATTAAAATCTTGTTACAGTTTAAGTCCCCAATTAGTTGGAATATTTAACTTCGGGTATAAGGATAATTTGACGAGGACACTCGCACTTTATATTTATGACTGATGGACTGTTATGGACAAAAACCAGACGGACATATTAAATAATCCAGGACAAAGGAAAATTAACCCATGGGCATAAAACTAAAATCAACACGTCAAACATCATGGTTACGGAAGTTTAAATAAGCATAATTCTTTTATTTCATATTTAATTTCCTTTATTTTATATTTAATTGCACTTCTAATTATCGCATTTTATTTATTGTTATTGTATTTAATTGCACTTTAATTTTCATACTTTTTAATTATCGCAAGTTTATTTTATCGCACTTTTATTATTCGCAATTTCATTATCGTTATTTACTTTATGCTTTAAATTAAGTCTTGCATTTATTTATTATTTTACATTTGGTTTTAACTGCGACTAAAGTTTTAAAATCGACAAACCGGTCATTAAACGGTAAAAACCCCCCTTTATAATAATAATATTACTTATATATATTTGTATTTTTATAAATTTAAACTAATATTGCGTTAAGCTTTGTGAAAAAGATTCCCTGTGGAACGAACCGGACTTACTAAAAACTACACTACTGTACGATTAGGTACACTGCCTATAAGTGTTGTAGCAAGGTTTAAGTATATCCATTCTCTAAATAAATAAATATCTTGTGTAAAATTGTATCGTATTTAATAGTATTTCCTGCTGAAATTTAAAGCTATTTTATATACACCTCGCATAACATCAAGTTATTTTTGGCACCGCTGTCGGGGAATCGCTTAAAAGCCGGAAGCGCAACGCTAATATAAAAAAAAGATTTTTATTTTTAGTTTACTTTTATAAAAATACGTTTTTGTAAAAAAAATACGTTTTTAATTATTCGAAAATATAAAAAGAAAACAAAAATATAAATATTTTTAAGATTTTGTTAAATATTTAAGTTTTATAAAGTTTCTTTATTTTTATATAAGTTTTATTTAAGTATTTTTTTTTATTTAAAACATAAAAAAAAACTGAAAAAAATATATATATATAAATCTAGTTTTAAGATTTTTATTTATAAAATTATAAAGTAGTTCTATTTTTATTCTAGTTTTTAAAATATAAGTTTTTATTATATAAATATTTTAGATTTTAAAACAGAAAATATAAAATAAAAAAATAAAAAAGAAAAACGCGTCGAATTTCAAAACTGTACCTGAGTTGAATTTTGAAACCCCGCGACTCGCGGAGTTTGAAGCATCGAATACCGCGACTCGCGGAGCAGACCTGACACGGGTACACAGGAACCCTAATTCGCATTAATTACGGGTTTTATTAATTTTAATTAATTTTAAACCCTAATTAGTTTATTTATATTATATTGTTTAGTTTAGTTTTTATTTATTTGTTTTATTTAGTTAAATTAGTTTAAATAAAATATAAAATTAATAGTTTTAATAAATAAATAATATAAAAATAATATTTTTATAAAAATTGTACTTTTTACAACTTTTTGTATATTTTTATATTTTGTCCCTTTTTAATTGTTTTAGCGTAATATTTTTATTTTTAGCTCATATTTAATTTTAAACTTAGTTTTTGCCATAGTTATTTTTATTTCTAGATTTTTAGGCTTTGCCGAAAAATCACTTAAGTGCTTTTTCTTTAGACTAAGATTTAAGTACTTTAGAATTTTGCGACGCCTTTTTAAGTTTTAGTTTCTTTTTAAGTTATTTCCATTTGGGATATAGTTTTTCCTGTAAGCTTTAATATTTTTAGACGACTTTTACCTATGTATCAATTATCATTCCAATTAGTAATCTCAATTTGCGATTATAATTTTAAGTTAGTTGTAGTAATAAGGTTAGGTTAGTCAAGTGTTTTTAAGTTTTATAAGTTTCTTATATTTTTCCGTCACCTTTTATTTTTCTTTCTTATTTTTCTTTTTCGATTTTTTTCCGACGAACTCTTTTTCTTTCTTATTTCTCGCTATTCTAGTTTTTAGGACTTAGAATTTTTTCTACTTCTTATCTAAATTTCTTAAAATTACGAAAATTTATTTTAAGTAGTTAAATTGATAGACATCAAAATTTTCTGGTTCGTAGTAATAGTTGGATTTGTACGTGGACCGGGTTATTGGAGCCAAACAGTCCTCAATTATATTGAGACCAAACGAATCCTGCCCCTCTGCTGCATCTTTTGGCTATTCGAAACGTGGGCAAAATCAGAAAAGTCTATTGATTGGATAACTTATTATAATTTTTCTTTCCTTTTAAAAACTAGTAGGATATTCAGTGAATGCACCGAGCAAGACGTTCACCACCTTTTGTACGTTCACCACCTGTAACTAGATCAAGACATTTAGCAAATATTACCGCCGTTGATTTTTCTTTAGAATCGTCATCCAGTCGACCAAGTACTCCAGTTCAAATTTCCGATAATCCATTTTTTGAACCCGACCTCACAATTGAGAATCCGGAGAATATTCAGGGACGATTCGTAGATCCTGAACCACTAAATTTTCATCCGGAACCACCAATCATTCAAACAGAGATTGTTGAGGAACGAACCATTAAATCAGAATCCTCTAGTGATTCCGATTCAACAAATTCAATTATGGAAGTAACAGAACCATTAAGTATGGAAGACCGAATGAGAGCTAAACGCACTGGCCAAGGTCACGCAATTACTCATCCAGACATTAATGCGCCAGATTATGAAATCAAAGGACAAATTCTACACATGGTGACTAATCAATGCCAATTTAGTGGTGCGCCGAAGGAAGATCCAAATGAACATCTACGTACCTTTAATAGGATCTGCACACTATTTAAAATAAGAGAAGTGGAGGATGAACAGATATATCTCATGTTATTTCCCTGGACTTTAAAGGGAGAAGCCAAAGATTGGTTGGAATCGTTACCTGAAGGGGCGATTGATACATGGGACATTTTAGTTGAAAAATTTCTTAAACAATTCTTTCCTGCATCTAAAGCCGTAAGACTTCAAGGAGAAATTGTTACATTCACACAGAAGCCGAATGAAACTCTATATGAGGCGTGGACTAGATTTGGAAAGTTGTTAAGAGGATGTCCGCAACATGGTTTAGACACCTGTCAAATAGTACAAATATTCTACCAAGGATGCGACATCACTACAAGAAAAGACATAGATATAGCAGCTGGTGGTTCTATTATGAAGAAAACCGAAACTGATGCTTACAAAATTATTGATAACACTGCTTCCCACTCACATGAGTGGCACCAAGAAAAAGATATCGTTAGATCATCTAAAGCAGCTAGAGCCGATTCTAGCCATGACTTAGATTCCATTTCCGCAAAAATAGATGCTGTGGAGAGACGAATGGAAAAGATGACTAAAGATATTCACTCAATACGAATTAGTTGTGAGCAGTATGGAGGACCACATTTGACAAAAGATTGTCTCAGTATTGAATTAACAATGGAACAAAGAGAGAATATTTCATACATAAACCAAAGGCCTGGAAATAATTATCAGAATAATTATCAACCGCCAAGACCTATTTACAATCAAAACCAGAATTATAACCGAAATATTCCATACAACAACCAACAAGGTCCTAGCAATCAACAAGTATCCAATAATAATTACAACCAGCAAAGACCTAATTTTCAAAACAAACCACCACAAAAAACCGATGATAAAAAGCCGAATTTAGAAGATATGATGACAAAGCTAGTTGAAACTCAAACGCAGTTTTTCACATCTCAGAAACAAACTAATGAACAAAATGCTCAAGCATTTAGAAATCAACAAGCTTCTATTCAAAATCTGGAACAAGAAGTAAGTAGCCTAGCAAGGTTAATAGGTGAAAGAAAACCGGGAAGTCTACCTAGTGATACAAATGCTAACCCCCGAAATGAAACAGCTAAAGCCATTACCACAAGAAGTGGTACAACACTTAAACCACCTGAAATACCTGTAACTTCTGATGAAGCTATTCCTACTCCACAAGAACCACAACCTAATCAAGATAAGGAAAAAGAACTGGTAGTTGAAAAGGTTAATGAAGATAACACAGTTAAGGCTAAACCTTATGTTAAACCATACCAACCACCACTTCCTTACCCGAGTAAAATGAAGAAAGAGAAACTTGAAGCCGAGCAATCCAAATTCTTGGATATGTTTAAACAGATAAATGTAAATCTTCCTTTCATTGATGTGATTTCAGGAATGCCTAGATATGCTAAATTCTTGAAAGATCTAATCTCAAATAGAAAGAAAATGGAAGAACTCTCGACTGTTACCATGAATGCTAATTGTTCAGCAGTGCTGTTGAATAAGATACCAGAAAAATTATTTGATCCAGGAAGTTTCACAATTCCATGTTTTCTGGGTAGTCTTAGTTCAATAGAAGCATTGACAGACTTAGGTGCTAGTATAAATCTAATGCCATATTCACTATACGCTAAACTAGACCTTGGAGAATTGAAACCAACCAGAATAAGCATACAACTAGCCGATAGATCAATAAAATATCCTAGAGGGATAATGGAGAACATGCTAGTTAAAGTTGGTACTTTAGTATTTCCAGTAGATTTTGTTGTTCTGGACATGGAAGAAGATTCTCAAGTTCCTCTCATATTAGGAAGACCATTCTTAAACACGGCTAAAGCAATAATAGACGTGTTCAGTAAGAAATTGACCCTAAGTATAGAGGACGAGAGTGTTACCTTTTCAGTTGATAGAGCAATGCAACAACCACAATCTGCAGATGATACATGTTATTATATTCAAACTATAGATGCACATGCAGAATTATTAGGAGAATTTCCAGAATTACAAGGAAAAGGAGAATGTTCTTTAGGAGAAGGTAATGAACCAATTGATGAAGCTGAAATGTTAGCTACACTAATAGCTAATGGATATGAACCAACAACAGAAGAAATCCAAATGCTAAAAGAAGAAGACAGATATCGATACAAATCATCGATAGAAGAACCTCCGAAATTAGAGTTAAAGCCACTTCTAAACCATTTGGAATACGCTTATTTACATGGTGAATCTGAATTACCTGTAATAATATCGTCTTCTCTTACTGAAAATGAGAAATCACAACTCATTTCTGTGTTGAAAGCTCATAAACCAGCCATTGCATGGAAGATTCATGATATTAAAGGAATAAGTCCTTCGTATTGCACACATAAAATCCTTATGGAAGAAGGTCATAAAACGTATGTGCAACGCCAACGAAGGCTAAATCCTAATATGCAAGATGTAGTTAAGAAAGAGATTATTAAACTGCTAGATGCAGGTCTAATTTATCCAATTTCTGATAGTCCATGGGTAAGCCCAGTTCAATGCGTGCCTAAGAAGGGTGGCATGACTGTCATTACAAATGAGAAAAATGAGCTTATTCCTACTAGGACTGTAACAAGATGGCGTGTATGTATTGATTATAGAAAATTAAATGACGCCACCAGAAAAGATCACTTTCCCTTACCTTTTATTGATCAAATGTTGGAAAGATTAGCCGGAAATAGTTACTATTGTTTTCTAGATGGATTTTCCGGATATTTTCAAATTCCAATAGCACCCGAGGACCAAGAGAAAACCACATTCACGTGCCCTTATGGTACTTTTGCTTACAAACGCATGCCATTTGGACTTTGCAACGCCCCTGCAACCTTTCAAAGGTGTATGATGGCGATTTTTCACGACATGATAGAAGAATGCATGGAAGTTTTCATGGATGACTTTTCAGTCTTCGGTGATACATTTGAATCATGTCTAGTTAATCTGGAACGAATGCTTATTAGATGCGAACAATCAAATCTAGTTCTTAATTGGGAGAAATGCCATTTTATGGTTAAAGAAGGCATCGTTCTTGGTCATAAAATTTCAAAAGAAGGAATTGAAGTGGATAGAGCTAAAGTAGATGTGATTGCTAAACTTCTACATCCCACCAATGTTAGAGGAGTTAGGAGTTTTCTAGGGCATGCCGGTTTTTACCGACGTTTCATAAAAGATTTTTCTAAAATTGCCACTCCTATGAATAAACTCCTAGAAAAGGATGCTCCATTCATCTTTTCAGATGAGTGTATCAAATCTTTTAATATTCTTAAAGAGAAACTCACTAATGCGCCGATCATGATAACACCAAATTGGAATATACCATTTGAACTAATGTGCGATGCAAGTGATTTTGCAATGGGAGCCATTTTAGGACAAAGGATTGAAAAATGATTTCAACCTATATATTATGCTAGTAAGACGTTACAAGGAGCACAAATGAACTATACAACTACTGAAAAAGAACTCCTTGCTATTGTCTTTGCTTTTGACAAATTTCGATCATATCTCGTTCTAGCAAAAACGGTGGTTTATACCGACCATTCTGCTCTTAGATACCTATTTTCGAAACAAGATGCTAAACCAAGATTAATCCGTTGGATCTTACTCTTACAAGAGTTTGATATTGAAATCCGAGATAAAAGAGGAGCAGAAAATCTCGCCGATGATCATCTTTCTCGTCTTGAAAATCCTGAATTAGAAGTTCTAAATGAATCGGCCATACAAGACAACTTTCCTGATGAATATCTATTGAAGATAGATTATAATGAAATACCATGGTTTGCAGACTATGCAAACTACTTAGTATGTGGATTCCTTGAAAAAGGATTATCGTACCAAAAACGAAAGAAATTCTTCAGTGATATAAAACACTATTTTTGGGAAGATCCACATCTGTTTAAAAGTTGTCCCGATGGAATAATACGCCGATGTGTATTCGGAGATGAAGCCAGTAAAATATTAAACCATTGTCACACAGGACCAACAGGAGGGCATTATGGGCCTCAACTAACAGCAAGAAAAGTTTATGATGCTGGATTCTATTGGCCTACAATTTACAAAGACGCACACCTTCTTTGCAAATCCTGTGATGCTTGTCAAAGGGCCGGAAAAATAAGTCAACGTAATGAAATGCTACAAAATGTCATCCAAGTATGTGAAGTATTTGACATTTGGGGTATTGACTTTATAGGTCCATTTCCAAAATCTCATAATAATCTATATATACTCGTAGCCATTGATTATGTATCTAAATGGGCGGAAGCACAAGCTCTCCCAACTAACGATGCACGAGTTGTAGTCAACTTTTTAAAACGTCTTTTTGCAAGGTTTGGAACACCGAAAGCTTTAATAAGTGATCGGGGTACTCATTTCTGTAATAATCAACTTGAGAAAGTTCTTAAAAGATATGGAGTAACTCATAAAATCTCCACCGCATATCATCCACAAACAAGTGGACAAGTTGAAAATACCAACCGAGCTTTAAAACGTATTCTAGAGAAAACCGTAGGATCAAATCCGAAGGAATGGTCCATTAAATTGGAGGATGCACTCTGGGCTTTTAGAACAGCCTACAAAACTCCAATTGGAACCATACCTTTTAGACTTGTTTATGGAAAAGCATGTCATCTTCCAGTAGAAATTGAATACAAAGCATTTTGGGCTTTGAAGACATGTAATCTTGATTTACATGAAGCTGGACGTCTACGGTTAAGTCAACTAAACGAATTAGAAGAATTAAGACATGAAGCATACGAAAATTCGTTAATCTATAAAAAAAGAACGAAGAAATGGCATGATAAAAGAATCAGAACTTCAAAAGAATTTAAGGAAGGAGACAGAGTTCTTCTTTTCAATTAACGATTCAAGCTATTTCCTGGAAAATTGAAATCAAGATGGTCTGGACCATTCATAGTCAAAAGAGTTTTTCCATACGGAACAGTAGAATTGATAAATTCAAATGGGATTGAATTTAAAGTTAATGGTCACAGAGTTAAACACTACATAGATAGTCCGATGGAAGTCGACAACGAAGTTAATCACAATTTCGATACCACAGCTAACTAAGTGTGGGGAGAATCAAGTCTTTTAAGGATAATATGTATTTCTGTTAGAGTTAGATTGTCTGTTTCCGTGTAGTTCTCGAAAATGGAACCCGAATGGTCTTTCCCTAGCAGACCCTAAAGAACTAGTCTTCTCCCCCCATTCTGAATTTTTATTTTTTTAAGTTTTTAGGAAATGAAGACTGCCTGTGAACTAAACCATGGTCTAATGCTACACGCTTTGATCACTAAACATAATAATGACACACTTCCGAGTGAAATAGTATCAATAATCAGAGAAAGATTGGACGGAGTTAGAAAAGAATCCAGATGCGAAGATAATAAGTTACAATTTGGTAAAGGAAAATCAAAATCCGCAGCGAAAAGAAGAGCACGACACCTAGAAAGATGTCACAAATGCGGAAAATGGTCACATGGAGGTAAATGTTCAAATAATCAAACCTATTCAAACACCGAATTTGTTACTTTATGCAGAGACGGACCGTTCATATGTTTAGAAGAAAAAACACTGAATGCTCGAGGTTACGCCTATGTAGCCATGGAAAACCAATTAAACCGACTATCTTATGAATGGGATAGATCATATAACTAAGAAATCTATTTCACAGGTATGTTTGTACAGTTTTTATTTTTTTTTATTTTTATTTTTAACCTTTTGATAATAAACGCTAATTTGTTCGCTATAAAGTATTAAATTGGTATTGAATAAAATTAGGTTTGGTGACCGAAATTATTGATATCATACAAAAATTTATTACATCACTGCGAAATTTAACGTTTATTCTTAAGGTATAAATATCTTTAATCAATCAACCCAAAATATTTCAAAAATTCGTCATGAGTTAAATTAGGTCTTGAAACCGAAATTACTTTACCGAAAAGAGGGGCGCATATTTTTGATAATATTTGATTGATTAAAGTGGGATAAAAAGCCAAAAAGATTTTTAATTTTATTTTTACCATGTTTTTAAAATTAATATATAAATCTTAAATTAATATTGTAAACTTTGTAAAATCAATATATTTAAAATTGTAAATATTTGAAAAATTAATATAAGTTTGGTGTGAATTTATAATATGAATTTTTAAATTAAGTTTGGTGTGAATTTTTAATTTTTAAAATATGAATTTTATTTTTATGCATTTTAAATTGTAAGTTTGGTGTGAATTTTTAATATTAATTTTGAATTTTATATTTAAATTGTGTGAATTTAAAAATAAAAATTTACTTTATCTCATTAAGTTAAAAATATGATTTTTAAAATTCGTCGTAAGTTGAAGACTAGGTCTTTGAACCGAAATTGCTTTACCCAAGGGAGGGACGAGAACTTTTATTATCATTATTTTTAATCTTATTGAATTAAAGTATGCCAAAAACATTTAAAAAACTAAAAAAATTCTAAGCTTTTAAAACAATCGCTTGAAAAAGACAAATTTTAAAATTTTGTCGAAAGACGGACTAGGACATCGATCCGAAACGACCTCGTCCTAAATAACAAGGGAAACAAAATTTTAAAATTAATTACTTAATTGTTTTAATTAGTATAAGATGTAAAAAAAAAAATACAAACTCCGCGACTCGCGGAGTTTGATGGGTCAAACACCGCGACTCGCGGAGGGACCGAAATACAAAAAAAAATTAAAAATGTAAAGAGCAGTTCATTTGCACACCACAACACAAATAAAACCCGAAAATACTGCGCAAAAACCCGAGAAAACACCCCCAAAATCACAATTTTTAACCGTTAATCATAAAATCTTTTACTAAAATCATGTTGAGAAGGATGCTATCAAGGAATTACTCAAGAAAAATGGTAAATTTCTACACCTAAACACCATTTAATCCGAAAATTAGTGTTCTTGAGCAATTTTATACCCAATTCGATTTTGATGCTTTTTAGTGTAATTATGCTTAAATTGTTTATGTATTATGCTTGTATAACCTAGATTGATGCTATTTAACATGATTAGAAGCCTTAAACTTCAAATTTTGAGTAATCTAGGGTTTGTGTTCTTGAGCAATTTGGGGCTTTTTGATATAAACAGGTTATGGCCGATTTTTGTCATGAATTGTTGCTAAATTAAGTAGTGTAACATGTTTAGGTAGTTAAATAATCCAAACTTTGAGCCTAAACATGATTTTGAGAATTAAAGTGGACTTTTTCAAGTCTAAAATTCATGAACTTGATTTTTGAAAAATAATGCCATTTGAAACTTGTTTAATTGCTAGTAATGATTATTTTGACATGTTATTTGAGTTAAATGCTTATGAACTTGGCGAAAATTTTCGTATATGCTTATTTGAAAAAGTGTAGATTTGATAAAAATATGAAAATGAGCTTAAGTTTGATATAAATTGATCATGTCATTGTAATTATTTTGATTGATGATTTTGCTGACACTAATGCATATTTGGATACACAAAAATTGTGTTTGATGTGTTTTGCAGACTGAAAGGGGTGAATCTTCATCCCAAACTAGCAATGCTCCTGCTGAGAATGCGGAACAACAGGAGGTGGATAACTACTACAAACAAGATATACCTCATCCAGTCATGACATTTTCTGATATGCACTTGGAAGATTTGCACCTGAACCTGAGATTTGACAGACTTTGGATAGATTATCCAAAATACCAAAGGGGTTTGCATACTCTTCATTCTAAAGTTGTTGAGGTACCTAGGGTCATAGAATGGGGACCATTAGAAGCTGTAGAATTGGCCGGGCCAATTAGGGAATTACTTGCACAGAGGTATGGTAATTCTACTTTTAACGACTGGGTACGTTTATTCACCATGCGTAGACCTGTATATAAAGTATGGTGTGAAGAATTGTTGTGTAGTATAGAATTAAACGATCGGGTAGCTAGTTTAACCGATCGATCTTTTATTAGATTTTTGTTAGGAGGTTCGATGCGCCACATGTCTTTACTAGACATGGCTCAGGCTTTACGTATATATACGCCTGAGGAGTTAGCATCTGCCGATTGTAGAGGGTTGATACTAAATGGTAGAAAAATAGATGAAAATTTTGATACACATGGTGTATGGAGTCAAATGACAAGCCATCACCGATTCAAAGGGGGAAATTACTCTTATTTGGATATAGATAGAGCTGAATTAAGAGTAATTCATAGGTTTTTAGCTAATTCGATTGCACAAAGAGGTAAGAACAAGGAAAAGGTAAATGAACAGGATTTGTTTTACCATATGTGTATTCGAGACCCACAAAGCGCTGTAAGTATACCTT
This sequence comes from Rutidosis leptorrhynchoides, assembly GCF_046630445.1. Lineage (NCBI taxonomy): Eukaryota > Viridiplantae > Streptophyta > Magnoliopsida > Asterales > Asteraceae > Rutidosis > Rutidosis leptorrhynchoides. Next base: position 193,091,076 of record NC_092335.1, read on the forward strand.
ATTGTGTGGGTTATTATTTATCAGCTATGGTTAGGGGGATGAGACCGCATAGCATAATAGGAGGTGGTATATTTATTACTTTGATTGCTGAATATCTCGGTGTGGATATAAGTCAGGGGGGATTATTAGTCGAAGAACCAGAACCCCGTGATACAATAGGTTTAAATGTATACCATGGTGAGAAAGTTTTGAAGAGGCGAAATAACGCCGCAGTACAATACCATGGTAGACATCCACATGTTGAGAGAAACCAATAGCAAGGTAATGTAGGAGGGGGAAATGAAATGCAAGAAATGCAAAGGTTTATAGCTTCACAGGAGTACGAAAATGCTAGACAGAGAGCATTTGAAGATTGGCAAGTTCATCAAAACCAAATCATAGCTTATTGCCAACATATAGGTAGAAACTATATTCCTACTGATGTCGTAGCGTGGGGTTACGAAATATACTATATTTTTAATACGGAATGCTACAAAATTTAACAAGTTTTAATTAAATATTTACAAAATGGATATACCAAAACCTTGCTACAACACAATAGGCAGTGTACCTAGTCGCGGAGTAGTATAGTTTTTAGTAAGTCCGGTTCGTTCCACAGGGAGACGGGCTTATGAAACACTTATTTTTATATAATTATATTTGTACAAAAATGTATAAATATATATATAATAATATATAAAAGTGGGGGTTTTACCGTTTAATGACCGGTTTGTCGATTTTAAAACTTTAGTCGCAGTTAAAACCTAATGTAAAATATTAAATAAATAAAAGACTTAAATTAAAGCGTAAAGTAAATAACAATAATGAAATTGCGAATAATAAAAGTGCGATAATTAAAGAGTACGATAATTAAAAGTGCGATAAAATAAATTAACAATAAAAATGCGATAATTAGAAGTGCAATTAAATATAAAATAAAGGAAATTAAATATGAAATAAAAGAATTATGCTTATTTAAACTTCCGTAATCATGATGTTTGACGTTTTGATTTTAATTTATTGTCCTGGGCTAATTGTCCTTTGTCCTGGATTATTTAATCTGTCCGTCTGGTTTTTGTCCATAGCAGTCCATCAGTCATAAATATAAAGTGCGAGTGTCCTCGTCAAATTATTATTATACCCGAAGTTAAATATTCCAACTAATTGGGGATTCGAATTGTAACAAGGTTTTAATACTTTGTTTAATGAATACACCAGGTTATCGACTGCGTGTAAACCAAGGTTTTATTACTTTGTTAACAATTACACCAATTACCCTTGAATGTAATTTCACCCCTGTTTTAATTATTCTAGTGGCTATTAATCCATTCCCGTGTCCGGTTAAATGAACGATTATTCGTACATATAAATACCCCGTCCATCATGTCCGATTGAGTGTATATGGTAATTTATAGGGACGCCCAATTGTAAATCTTTATATTAACATTAACAAACTTTCATTTAGTTAAACAAATATAAAGCCCATTAATAGCCCATAGTCTAATTTCCACAAGTGTCGTTCTTTTATCCAAACCCCAATTAAGGTACAAAGCCCAATAACCCCGTCTTTAATATTTAGTCCAACATCATGATTACTTTGGCTCAAATAAGCATAATAATAACTTAAGTACGAGACATTAATTTAAAAAGAAGAACATAGCTTACATTGATTATTTATCGCGTAGTGTTACACGGACAGAGCTCCGACTTTAAAACCCGTAAAATAACCTTTACATAATCCGAACTAATCTAATATAAAACTACACTATACTATATATATTATATATATATTTATTTATTACAGAGTATTATTATTATTATGTGTGTGGTGTTAAAAATGAACGAAAAACTGGCAATTTATAGAATGTGAGCTGATTCTGATCCTCATGCGACTCGCATGTGATCATGCCTATTTGCCATGCGAGTCGCATGGCCACGCTGGACAGCTCACATATCTTTTGTCCTCTTGTTCGTCGACATATTTATTAAATATATATAAAATATAAATAATTTTAATAATTATTTATATATTATATTATATTTATATGCATAGTAGACTAGATATTTTTGGTACATTGCGTCGGGCGTTTCTTCTTGGCTCGGGTCTCGGTTCCGGATTTTCGAACGTCTTTTCGTACTATTTTTTATCGTGTACTTTGCGTTCCGCAACTTGTACTCTTGTCATTTTTAGACGTTCTTCATCAATAATTTGAACCACTTTAATTGTATCTTGTACTTTTGAGCATTTTGGACCTTTCCGTCTTCAATTCTTCGTTTTCGCCTTTTGTCTTCGCATTTATTAAATATAAACGAATATTACTTGAATATGGAACAATTACAACTAAAATCCTGTCTTTCTTGGGGGACAATGCTATGAAATATATGTTCCTTTTTAGCCTTATCAATATCCCCACACTTGAACGTTGCTTGTCCTCAAGCAATACAGTCTTGAAATAATATAATACATCACACGAATCACTTCTTTATTCTTCACACTTTGTACATCAGTGATTTTGATAGAGCGGTATAAACAATGATAGTAATGATAGAACCATGGTTAAAGGTGGGTGTGTCATCCACAGTTGCCTTGGGTTTAGGTCAACGACACTTACAATCAAATAGCCGATTTACTTTCGGTTTCCAAAGCAAAGTGCACATTTGAAAGGCGGTTTACAGTCCCACATGACTATAAAAATGTAGATCCTTAAGGAAATTGGATCTTTATGAAAACATTTGATCTTTTGAAAATTCAAGCTAGATTTTACCCTAGACAAGTTTTCTGATTTAATCCATTCTTTGGTGTTGCAAAATATATTTGTGGATCAATATTTTGGCTTAAAACTTTTAGGTTCGTGTAATCCACTGCTATCCTGGTATCGGAAAGCACACATCCAGTTTACTTGTTCCATATATTACCTTTCGGTAAACTACCGTCCGGTTGTAAAGGAAAGCGATGAACAAGAAACTGTTAAGGCAATGTCTAGTGACATGCAGATGATTATGGTCTTATTAACGTGTTGGATGCTAGAACTATCCTTGGTAGGAGCGATAGTAAAGATCATCCTATGATTTTTCGGTCTGGCACAAGGTCCTGTCTTCGACCATGCTATGCAACCACCGTTCTTACGGTTGACACCCGATTTGGTTCAGGTGACCTAATGAATTCCAGGTGAATTCCTAGGATTTTACGTTCAATGGTAATGAACGCATTGAAAATGGGTTTTTCAGAAAACAAATCGGTTTATAATTTTGATCAAAATATTTTCTCGTTCAAGCTCGAGTTTAGATATCATTGAATTCTATGAGTTTGAATTCTCAATCTTTAAGGTCAATCTCAAGGATTGAGGAATATCAGGCTTAAATGCTGATTTTTAATCTTTAAGGAGATTATCCTTTCTGGGGATCTGATTCATTAGTCTTATCAAGCTAATTTGCACGGTGCCCCCCCATTGTACGAGATAAATCCTTCTCATGGTTAGGATAAATCTGACCACTTGGCGACCCTGTTTGATGCTGAGGTCCGTGGATTTCCAGCTGATTTTAGAGATGACTTTTCTAGATTTTTCGTCAACCTACAGCTGGTCTGGACGACAACTTCATGACCTAAATCAAGAAGCGCGTGTCTTTTTCGGAAGACTTTACTTCCTTTTAATGATGGAATTGATTCATCGTGTAGATCCATCTATTCTTTTTTTTTCATCGGGTAAAACAGTTAATTTAGTCCAAAACAAAAACACCTGCAATAACTTTACAGAAACATGTGATAGATAGTTTTTAATTGAATAACTAGGTACATTCTCCCCACACTTAGTTTCTTTCTTTGCCTTTTTATTCTCCTTTATTCCATTTTAAATGAATTCAAGCGTTTTAGGGTGTTTCTTAATTTATGTCCTTTCCGAGGTAACGATAATTTCGGTATTAACACCTAGTTTTCACCGTTCATAAATATATATAAACATGATTTTAAATTCATTTAGTTGAAAATTTTTCAAATTTTCATAAAATTTGGCAAATAAACCATGTATAAACCCGAGAGAATTTATAACCCTTCCCCACACTTGAGATCATGCAATGCCCTCATTTGCATGAAATCAGACTCTAATTATAAATTTATGAGGGTGATTAGTGTAGAAAAGTGATTGAAAATACCCAGTTTGTAATTACAAAGTTCGTCGAATGATAGATGGTGCGTTTCATCATTTATTCTTTCTTGTTTTATCACACATGTTTTTCTTCAAAAATGGCTGCTTTTATGAACTGTTTGCTAATCTTTGAAAATGCGTCTTTTACCCTAGCTTATCATGCATTTTTGTTAACGAGTTATGCACTAACCCGAACCCCTATTTTAATGTTAAGTGGGGTTAGACTTCCCCACACTTAGCTGACGACATGTGAAGTCGGTAGAATAAGTTCCACGAATTAGAATAGTGAGCCAGTTATTTATATCTCGGGTGGTGTATAATATATCAATGGGTTTAAAGTTTAGACTCACCCGATCGTCACTACTTAATTCTTTTTTAAGTGTAGCTTTTAGTAAATGGATATGTCTCTTTTCTGGTTCTTGGTCAAATGGATCGATATACACCGACATACTTATATCTATAGGGTGGACAATTTCTAATATTTCCTTCCGTTCATTCTCGGAATCAAAGGTTTCACCTCTATTACCCAATTGGGTGAAATCCGAGGTGTCATTATCTATTACAGCTCGTGGTTCATCTTCAGTAAATGACTCGTCTATTGAGAATATTGGGTTAGGAGGTTGTGGAATGGTGAAGTTTGGTTTGGTCTCGGGGATAAAATTTTCAACGTTATCGTTTTCCCAAGAGTTCCAATTTGTTACCCTTACATCTTCTTCGTCAGTAGAGGCTAATGTGTCGATATGTTGTGAAATTGGTAAGGCTGAATAAGAATTATCATCGGGATAGTTGGTGATTTCGGAGCTCTCGAATTCATCAAAATTCGATGATTTGAGATTTTCTTGCACAATACTCCTCAGATCAACAGGTGTGTAATCTGATAGAGTTTCAGCTTGCCGGTTTACAAACTCGCTCATTTGTTCATTTTGAGCATCGAGTTCTTCGAGTTTGATTTTCATATGATCTAAAGAATTTTCGGACACGTAATTTTCCTCGTCTTCTGGTTGTTGAGTTTGGATATATTCTTGGGAATAATCCCAGTTTGAATTGCGTTCTTCATAATCGTTCCATGCAGGTTCTGTGGGTGCGTAATTTTCCATAGGAACGTAATAGTAACATTCCCATGTTGAGTGATAATCTCCACAGATTTCACAACCAGTTATTGTTTCATCGTTCGCGATCCAAGATTGACTGAATGAATTGTCATCAACACTCGGTTGAGAGTATTGATTTAATTGATTTTGGAGTTCAAAAAGAGTTTCCAAGGCCTTGCTTTCAAAATTTTCCATTTTATTGCGATGGCCAAATTTTAGCTACAATGTGGTACAATCACGAATTATCCTATTAGTTATAAAATTTAGAAAAACTTATATAAGTTATCCAATTAATAGACTTTTCTGATTTTGCCCACGTTTCGAATAGCCAAAAGATGCAGCAGGTAGCCAGGACCCTTTAAATCGGAAGCCCACAACTAGCCACTAACAAATCCAACTATTACTACGAACCAGAAAAATGTCAACGTCCATTAATTTAACCACTTAAATAATTTTTCTTTCCGTTTGGAGAATTAGATAAGAAGTAGAGAAAATTCTAAGTCCTAAAAACTAGAATGTCGAGAAATAAGAAAGAAAAAGATTGCGCGTCGAAAAACGTCGAAAAATAAAAATAAGAAAATAGCGCGTCGTAACTTAAAAAGGAATTAAAAACTAAGAATTAAAAGTTGCGTCTAAAAATATTAAAGCTTAAAAGAAAAACTATATCCCAAATGGTAATAACTTAAAAAGGTACTAAAATATAAAAACGGCGTCGCAAAATTCTAAAGCATCTAAATCTTAGTCTAAAGAAAAAGCACTTAAGGGATTTTACGGCAATGCCTAAAAATTCTAGAAATAAAAATGAAACTACGGCAAAAACTAGACTTAAAACTAAGCACGAATGATAAAAATACAAAAATTACGCTAAAAATAAATAAAAGATACAAAATATAAAAGTTAATAAAAAGTTTATAAAAATTATTAGTTTTATAAAAATATTATTATTATATTTTATATTATAAAAGTATTAAGTTTATAAATTTAAAACTAATTAAAAGTAAATATAAATTAAATTATCTAAAAATAATAATAATAATAATAAAAACTAGGGTTATAATAATAATAATAAAATAAAACGTAATAAATGCGTTTTTAGGTCAAGTGAGTGGGCCTGTCAGAACCCCTCATGCGACTCGCATGGGTCTAAGAGAAAAGGTCATGCGACTCGCATGACCTGCTGGTTCAGTTCAAGAAGGGTTCAAAAATGACAGGTCAGTTCGTATTATTTATTATTTATTATTTATTTTTATTTTGTTTTATATTTAAAGTAAAATATATATAAAATAAATAAAAACTTATATTTTTATAAAACTAAAAATAGAAATATTTTATATTTTCATAAATAAAAATCTTAAAAATATATAAAAGCAATTATTTTTTTTTCGGTTTTTAAATTTTTAAATTTTTTTTTATAGATTTTATATTGTTTTTCTAAATATGTAAATAAATATTTCGCCGATTCCCCGGCAGCGGCGCCAAAAACTTGATGTCGTAGCGTGGGGTTACGAAATATACTATATTTTTAATACGGAATGCTACAAAATTTAACAAGTTTTAATTAAATATTTACAAAATGGATATACCAAAACCTTGCTACAACACAATAGGCAGTGTACCTAGTCGCGGAGTAGTATAGTTTTTAGTAAGTCCGGTTCGTTCCACAGGGAGACGGGCTTATGAAACACTTATTTTTATATAATTATATTTGTACAAAAATATATAAATATATATATAATAATATATAAAAGTGGGGGTTTTACCGTTTAATGACCGGTTTGTCGATTTTAAAACTTTAGTCGCAGTTAAAACCTAATGTAAAATATTAAATAAATAAAAGACTTAAATTAAAGCGTAAAGTAAATAACAATAATGAAATTGCGAATAATAAAAGTGCGATAAAATAAACTTGCGATAATTAAAGAGTACGATAATTAAAAGTGCGATAAAATAAATTAACAATAAAAATGCGATAATTAGAAGTGCAATTAAATATAAAATAAAGGAAATTAAATATGAAATAAAAGAATTATGCTTATTTAAACTTCCGTAATCATGATGTTTGACGTTTTGATTTTAATTTATTGTCCTGGGCTAATTGTCCTTTGTCCTGGATTATTTAATCTGTCCGTCTGGTTTTTGTCCATAGCAGTCCATCAGTCATAAATATAAAGTGCAAGTGTCCTCGTCAAATTATTATTATACCCGAAGTTAAATATTCCAACTAATTGGGGATTCGAATTGTAACAAGGTTTTAATACTTTGTTTAATGAATACACCAGGTTATCGACTGCGTGTAAACCAAGGTTTTATTACTTTGTTAACAATTACACCAATTACCCTTGAATGTAATTTCACCCCTGTTTTAATTATTCTAGTGGCTATTAATCCATTCCCGTGTCCGGTTAAATGAACGATTATTCGTACATATAAATACCCCGCCCATCGTGTCCGATTGAGTGTATATGGTAATTTATAGGGACGCCCAATTGTAAATCTTTATATTAACATTAACAAACTTTCATTTAGTTAAACAAATATAAAGCCCATTAATAGCCCATAGTCTAATTTCCACAAGTGTCGTTCTTTTATCCAAACCCCAATTAAGGTACAAAGCCCAATAACCCCGTCTTTAATATTTAGTCCAACATCATGATTACTTTGGCTCAAATAAGCATAATAATAACTTAAGTACGAGACATTAATTTAAAAAGAAGAACATAGCTTACATTGATTATTTATCGCGTAGTGTTACACGGACAGAGCTCCGACTTTAAAACCCGTAAAATAACCTTTACATAATCCGAACTAATCTAATATAAAACTACACTATACTATATATATTATATATATATTTATTTATTACAGAGTATTATTATTATTATGTGTGTGGTGTTAAAAACGAACGAAAAACTGGCAATTTATAGAATGTGAGCTGATTCTGATCCTCATGCGACTCGCATGGGATCATGCCTATTTGCCATGCGAGTCGCATGGCCACGCTGGACAGCTCACATATCTTTTGTCCTCTTGTTCGTCGACATATTTATTAAATATATATAAAATATAAATAATTTTAATAATTATTTATATATTATATTATATTTATATGCATAGTAGACTAGATATTTTTGGTACATTGCGTCGGGCGTTTCTTCTTGGCTCGGGTCTCGGTTCCGGATTTTCGAACGTCTTTTCGTACTATTTTTTATCGTGTACTTTGCGTTCCGCAACTTGTACTCTTGTCATTTTTAGACGTTCTTCATCAATAATTTGAACCACTTTAATTGTATCTTGTACTTTTGAGCATTTTGGACCTTTCCGTCTTCAATTCTTCGTTTTCGCCTTTTGTCTTCGCATTTATTAAATATAAACGAATATTACTTGAATATGGAACAATTACAACTAAAATCCTGTCTTTCTTGGGGGACAATGCTATGAAATATATGTTCCTTTTTAGCCTTATCACTTACTCCAAAACCCATATTCCCTCCCTGGTCTATAGAGATTCAACCACCGTATCCTACGTATAACCCAGCCGAAGCATTTTATAGCACCTATGGTTATGCATGGAACCCCTATTGGTATCAGTATCATCCCTAGTCTACTTAGTTTTATTTATTTTGTAATTTGTAATGTTGATACGTTTAATACTTATGTTAATATTGTAATAGTTGTTATAATTTTCTAACTTTTATTCTTAGATTTTAATAATTTTTGAATATGGGGTAATATACCAAACTTCAAAAATATGTATATATGTTTGCAGTTTATCTTATGTACACAACAGGGTAAAACAACGCATTTTCAAAGACTGGCATTAAGTTCAGCAAAAGCAACTAATTTTGACGACAAGATGCAAAATATATGTGAAATAACAACAAGACGGAATGAACAAATGACGTGCACCATTTATCATTCAGCAAACAAACACAAATATGTTTGGAAACTTTGGTAAAATTTAATCATTTTCACACAAATCACCCTCAATAATTTAAATTGTTACTGATTTCTTGCAAATGAGGGCATTGCAAGATCTTAAGTGTGGGAAGGGGTTAAATTCTTACGGATTTTAAAATTTTTACTTTATACACTTGGTTACCATTAGAAATACTAGTAAAGTAGTAGTTGTATTAGAATCTAGTGCTCTCTGATAATAAAGAACAGCCCTAGTCTTATATACTGACTACCCAATTCTAGTAAAATTTTTCAAAATTTTCAATTAAATGAACTCAAAATCATGTTTATACATATTTATGAACGATAAAACTAGGTTTTAACACCGAAATTATTGTTACCTCGAAAAGGACATAAATTGATAAACAAACCAAAATGTTAAAATTCATTTAAAATGGAATAGAGGACAATAAAAAAGAAAATAAAAGCCAAGTGTGGGAAAATTCTCCAAGTTATTCAAAACATATGTCACATATTTTTGTACAAATAACTGAAAATACTTTTGCTTTGGACTAAACTAAACTGTTTTACCCGATGAAAGAAAAGAAGAGATGGATCTACAGGATGAATCAATTCCATCATTAAAAGGAAGTAAAGTCTTCCGAAAAAGAAACGCGCTTCTTGATTAGGTCATGAAGTTGTCATCCAGACCAGCTGTAGGTTGACGAAAAATCTAGAAAAGTCATCACTAAAATCAGCAGGAAATCCACGGACCTCAGCATTAAACAGGGTCGCCAAGTGGTCAGATTTATCCTAACCATGAGAAGGATTTATCTCGTACAATGGGGGGGGCACCGTGCAAATTAGCTAGATAAGACTAATGAATCAGATCCCCAGAAAGGATAATCTCCTTAAAGATTAAAAATCAGCTTTTAAGCCTGATATTACTCAATCCTAGAGATTGACCTTAAAGATTGAGAATTCAAACTCATGGAATTCGATGATATCTAAACTCGAGCTTGAACGAGAAAATATTTTGATCAAAATTACAAACTGATTTGTTTTCTGAAAACCCTATTTTCAATGCATTCATTACCATTGAACGTAAAATCCTAAGAATTCACCTGGAATTCATTAGGTCACCTGAACTAAATCGGGTGTCAACCGTAAGAACGGTGGTTGCATAGCATGGTCAAAGACAGGACCTTGTGCCAGATCGAAAAATCATAAGGGTGAGCTTTACTATTGCTCCTACCAAGAATAGTAATTGCGTCCGACACGTTATAGACCATAATTAAAAGCATGTCAGGGGACATTGCCTTAACAGTTGCTTGTTCAAAACGTTCCTTTACAACCGAACGGTAGTTTACCGAAAGGTAATATACGGGACAAGTAAACTGGACGTGTTGCTTTCCAAATACAAGGTTAGCAAGTGGGTGACACAAAACCATAAGTTTTGAGCTAAAATTTTCAAATCTGAAACCCACCAAACCCACAAAAATATTTTGCAAACACCGGTGAAGGGTTATTCCGGAAAACTTATCTAGGGTAAAAACTAGATTTAATTTTCAAAAGATCAAATGTTTTCATAAAGATCCAATTTCCTTAATGGATCTAAATTTTTATAGTCATGTGGGACTGTAAACCATATCGTTACTACCATTGTTTATACCGCCGTAAAGAAATCACTGATGTACAAAGTGTGAAGAATAAAGAAGTGATTCTAGTATTTCAAGACTATATTGCTTGAGGACAAGCAACGCTCAAGTGTGGGAATATTTGATAATGCTAAAAATGAACATATATTTCATAGCATTATTCCTCAAGAAAGACAAGCTTTTAGTTGCAATTGTTCTATTTACAAGTGATATTCGTTTAAATAATAAAAGGTGAAGACAAAAGACAGATTCGATGAATTGAAGACGCAAAGGTCCAAAAAGCTCAAAAGTACAAAGTACAATCAAAAAGGTTCCAAATATTGATGAGAAACGTCTCGAAATTACAAAAGTACAAGATTCAAAAACGCAAAGTACAAAATATAAAATTGTACGCAAGGACGTTCGAAAATCCGGAACCGGGACATGAGTCAACTCTCAACGCTCGACGTAATGGACTAAAAATTATGAGTCAACTATGCACATAAATATAATATAATATATAATTAATTCTTAAAATTAATATATATATTATAATATATTTATAAATCGTCGGTAAGAAAGAAGCTAAAGGAGGGTGAGCTGTATTTTCAAACTCCGCGACTCGCAGAGTTTGAAGGCAAAAGTTGCCGCGAGTCGCGGAGTACCCCTGAACTCAATTCCCTATAAAGCCAACCGAATTCTGATCATTTTCATATCCATAATCTATCTCTCTCTCAATATATACGTAAATATATATTCATAATTTATATTTTAATTTTAATTTTAATTTTAATCCTAATAATAAGGGTATGTTAGCGAATGTTGTAAGGGTGTAAGTCGAAATTCTGTCCGTGTAACGCTACGCTATTTTTAATCATTGTAAGTTTTGTTCAACCTTTTTAATTTAATGTCTCGTAGCTAAGTTATTATTATGCTTATTTAATCCGAAGTAATCATGATGTTGGGCTAATTACTAAAATTGGGTAATTGGGCTTTGTACCATAATTGGGGTTTGGACAAAAGAACGACACTTGTGGAAATTAGACTATGGGCTATTAATGGGCTTTATATTTGTTTAATTAAATGATAGTTTGTTAATGTTAATATAAAGATTTACAATTGGGCGTCCCTATAAATTACCATATACACTCGATCGGACACGATGGGCTGGGTATTTATATGTACGAATAATCGTTCATTTAACCAGACACGGGAATGGATTAATAGCCACTAGAATAATTAAAACAGGGGTGAAATTATGTACAAGGACACTTGGTATAATTGTTAACAAAATATTAAAACCTTGGGTTACACTCAGTCGACATCCTGGTGTAATTATTAAACAAAGTATTAAAATCTTGTTACAGTTTAAGTCCCCAATTAGTTGGAATATTTAACTTCGGGTATAAGGATAATTTGACGAGGACACTCGCACTTTATATTTATGACTGATGGACTGTTATGGACAAAAACCAGACGGACATATTAAATAATCCAGGACAAAGGACAATTAACCCATGGGTATAAAACTAAAATCAACACGTCAAACATCATGGTTACGAAAGTTTAAATAAGCATAATTCTTTTATTTCATATTTAATTTCCTTTATTTTATATTTAATTGCACTTCTAATTATCGCATTTTATTTATTGTTATTGTATTTAATTGCACTTTAATTTTCATACTTTTTAATTATCGCAAGTTATTTTATCGCACTTTTATTATTCACAATTTCATTATCGTTATTTACTTTATGCTTTAAATTAAGTCTTGTATTTATTTATTATTTTACATTTGGTTTTAACTGCGACTAAAGTTTTAAAATCGACAAACCGGTCATTAAACGGTAAAAACCCCCCTTTATAATAATAATATTACTTATATATATATTTGTATTTTTATAAATTTAAACTAATATAGCGTTAAGCTTTGTGAAAAAGATTCCCTGTGGAACGAACCGGACTTACTAAAAACTACACTACTGTACGATTAGGTACACTGCCTATAAGTGTTGTAGCAAGGTTTAAGTATATCCATTCTCTAAATAAATAAATATCTTGTGTAAAATTGTATCGTATTTAATAGTATTTCCTGCTGAAATTTAAAGCTATTTTATATACACCTCGCATAACATCAGTGCCCGACAATGGTCACCCTGGAATTCAAGCGAATGGAAAGGTACTTTTGGGGACTCCCTAAGAGCATTAAGGGAAACGTCACCTCATCCAAGCCACCGAATGTTCCCGAAGCGATGCGCATGGCGCATACTTTGATGAATCAAATAACCATCGATGAACCAGAGAAAACTAAGTCTGAAGCGGGTACTAGTGAGAAGCGCAAATGGGATAACCACCACAACAACAACAACAACAACAACAACAGGGGAAGAAACTATGAACAGAACCCGGCGAAACCACATGAGGGTTTCAGAGGAAACAACAACGGTGGAAACCCCAACCCCAACAACAACACCAACTCCAACTGGAACTACAAGGGAACCCTACCTCAATGCAAGCGGTGTTACAAACACCACGCTGGGTATTGCAATGTTGTCTGTGAGAAGTGCCAACGGACTGGGCATGTTGGGAAAGACTGCAAGGTCACCACTTTGAATGGGAAGCCGAACACCAATATGCCGAAGAAGTGCTACGAATGCGAGCAGACGGGCCATTTCAGAAATTCGTGTCCAAATAAGCGAAAAGATGGCGGACCACCCCGCGCTAGAGCTTTCAATGTTAATGCAAGGGACGCACGCGAAAACCCCGACTTGGTGACAGGTATATTCAAAATCAACAATCTTTTAGCTTCTGCCTTGTTTGATACTGGTGCGGATAGAAGTTATGTATGTAGACATTTTTGCAATAAGATTAATTGGTCAGTAGTCCCGTTAAAAGAGAGTATGCTTGTCGAAGTCGCCAACGGTAAACTTGAGAAGGTTGACCATGTTAGTCGTGGAGCTATTATCAACATAGCTGGTACAGATTTCGAAATTGATTTGATACCTATCAAACTGGGAAGTTTTGACGTGATCGTCGATATAGATTGGTTGAGCAAGTTAAGGGCCGATATTATTTGTGGAGATAAAACACTTCGCATACCACAAGGAGATGGCGAACCACTGGTTATCTATGGAGAGAGATGTACCTCGAAGTTGAACCTCATTAGTTGCGTGAAAGCGCAAATGATCATGAAGAAGGGACGTTTTGCTGTCCTAGCACATGTGAAAGTAGTAGAAACTGAGGTGAAGAGCGTGAACGACGTTTGAATTGTGAACGAATTTTCCGATGTCTTCCCAGAGGAATTTCCTGGATTACCACCGCCGAGAGCTGTAGAATTTCAGATCGATTTAGTGCCAGGAGCAGCACCTGTAGCTCGCGCACCTTATAGACTCGCACCTTCCGAGATGCAAGAACTACAAAGCCAACTACAAGAACTACTTGACCGTGGGTTTATCCAACCAAGTTTCTCGCCTTGGGGCGCACCTGTGTTGTTTGTGAAGAAGAAGGATGGATCCTTCCGTATGTGTATCGACTACCGTGAGCTCAACAAATTGACAATCAAGAATCGGTATCCTCTGCCCCGAATTGACGATCTTTTTGATCAACTACAAGGATCAAGTGTCTACTCAAAGATTGATTTGTGATCCGGTTATCACCAGTTGAGGGTGAAGGAAAGTGACGTGATGAAAACTGCATTCAGGACCCGTTATGGTCATTATGAGTTTCTCGTGATGCCATTCGGTTTAACAAATGCACCTGCCATGTTCATGGACCTCATGAATCGTGTCTGCAAGCCTTACTTGGACAAGTTTGTCATCATCTTCATAGATGATATCCTCATCTACTCTAAGAGCGAAGAAGAGCATGAGCAACACCTCCGACTAGTACGTGAACTCTTGAGACAAGAGCAACTTTACGCCAAATTCTCCAAGTGTGAATTTTGGTTGAAGGAAGTTCAATTTCTAGGTCATGTTGTGAGTGACCAGGGTATCAAAGTTGATCCCGCCAAGATTGAAGCCATCAGCAAGTGGGAGACCCCCACTACTCTGACTCATATTCACCAATTCCTAGGTCTCGCCGGTTACTATAGAAGGTTCATTGAAGGATTTTCTCTGACTGCGCGTCCTTTGACAACGCTAACTCACAAGGGCAAGAAGTTCATTTGGGAACCCGCACACGAATCAGCATTCCAAACTTTGAAGAAGAAGTTAACCTCCGCACCTATCCTATCGCTTCCCGAAGGCAGTGACGATTTCGTTGTTTATTGCGATGGTTCGAAGAGTGGTTTTAGTTGTGTACTGATGCAACGATCAAAGGTTATTGCCTATGCCTCCCGCCAATTGAAGATTCACGAGCGGAACTACACTACCCATGATCTCGAACTTGGAGCCGTTGTCTTTGCACTTAAATTATGGAGACACTATTTGTATGGAACTAAGAGCACTATCTTCACCGATCACAAGAGTCTCCAGCACATCTTCGATCAGAAGCAACTGAACATGAGACAGCGTCGATGGATCGAGATGCTTAACGACTATGATTGTGAACTCCGTTATCACTCTGGCAAGGCCAATGTTGTAGCTGACGCTTTAAGCCGAAAGGAGAGGACGGCACCTCTTCGTGTTAGGGCTCTGAACATCACCATCCATTCTGTAAGACCCTAATCAGTTTGTACAGTAGTGTAAATATGTTACATAGAGTGTGGGTGATGTTGTGCAGTTAAACAGAAGTCACTGAGTGAGCTGAACCTAGTGCGCGCCGCACACATTAAAGGGAGCGCGCCGCGCACCCCTTACTGTAGCCGGGTTCCAGCTTTTTAAATCAGATATTTTGATGGGCATTTTGGTAAATTCACTTATGGACGGGTTAAAGACAGATAGGTCAGTTTGTGGAGCACCATTACTCCATTATCAATAACCTTATCACTTTAACTTTAATTCTAGAGAGAGATTGTGATTTTTGAGAGAGAAAGCTTAAATCTAAGAGGAAGGAGCTTGTTTTGGGTTAAAGTTCAAGCATTAAAGTCGTTCATCTTATCTCTAGCTTCGCTGTGGTAGTTGTGGTTTGTTCTAATTTTATTTTCCTTACTTTGATTTAGTGTAAGGGTTAGGGTTTGAGTAAATGATGAACACAAAACCCATTATTGGTGATTTTGGGTGTTCTTGGGTAAAATTGAGTCTTGAATACTAATTGGTGACTAGTCTAGGGTTTCAAAGTATTAAATGATGTTTATGAACCCTAATTGGTGAGTTAATTGCTAACACACCTAGTTATTTAGTAAATGGGTGTTGGTTAGTTAGTGGATGACCCGAAATGGGTGTGTTGTCTTAAAATGGTTATTTGGGTAATAAATTGACCTAGTTTGGAAAGATGGGTATGAATTACCCTAATTATGTATTAGTTGGTGTTGTTGGACCTTAATCACTAGCTTTTAAGTGATTAGTGGTGGTCTTGACTTTAATTGGGCGGTTTTGGTATAAATGGGCGATTTAATACATTAAGTCATTAAATGCTCATGTGTAAGTGTTAGTATTGAGTCCACTTAGCTTGTGTGTTGATCAAGTACTTATTATATTAGGTACTTTGCTTTGAAGCTTGTGGAGGTTGAAATCGTCATCTAATTGTTAAGGTGAGTGGAATAATTATATGCGTATGTATATAATGTATCTATTTGTTGTAGCGTGAAATGTGTAGTGTCGAGGTGCTAAGACAGCATGTTTCACGTGAAGAGTGTAGCATCGAGGTGTTAAGATGCCACTCGGGTGTAGCATCGAGGTGTTAAGATGCCACCTAGGAGTGTAGTGTCGAGGTGTTAAGACACCACTCCGTAAAATAATGAGTGTTGCATCGAGGTGTTAAGATGCCACTCGGGGTGATGTGCCAAGGTGTTAAAGTGCCACCCTAGGGGTTAGTGGTGCGAGGTGTTAAGTGCCCTAATGGATGTTATGAACACCGATGGCGTTTTCGCGAGCGCCGTTCCCTTGTACTATTGGTCGACCATGGTTACTTGTGTTGTAAGCATATTATATCATTTCGAGTTATATTATTATGCGGTTGTTGCTAGCTTGTGGTATTGGAGATTATAGCTTGTTAATGTGACGATAAGCTAATTGTGTTGCTAGCATGTTTGCGGTTTGTGTAAGTGTATGCAAGTAGGTATAATTATATATGTATTCGTATAATTATTGCTTTCACTAAGCTTTGCTTACCCTCTCGTTGTTTACCATTTTATAGGTTCGGTTTTGGACAAGGGTAAGGGCATCGTATTGGACTAGAGTTCCCGCTTGATGCTAGGGGACGCTTTTGGCTTTAGTAGCTCTTGGAGTTTGACCAGTAGTTGGGTAGTTTAATCTCAAACGCCATGCTCATTGTGTAGTTTGGAACTTAAACTTTTTGGTGGTCGAAACTCTAAACTTGTATTAAACTTGTATTTTGTGTCGTGTGGGCCCCGCTTGTAAAACATCATTTTTATGTTTGATTCGTGTTAGTTTTACATATATAAAGTTGTTGTCAAAAGCGTTCGGTCTAAAAATGTCGGGAAGTGGTCCATCTTTTTGTGTGTTAAAAACAGTTCGGACAGAAGCTGGAATGCTTGGTGCGCGCCGCGCACTATAGGGGATGAGCGCCGCGCACTCCCCTGTCCAGCAGCTTTTAAATTTTTTTTTTTTGGGACTGTTTATGGTCGGTTATCGGGTTGGGTTGTTACAAGTGGTATCAGAGCATGGTCTAAGGGATTTAGGCGACTTGAGATAGGTGCCTAGACTTATACTTTAATGTGTATGCGCTTTTTGCGGGACTTGTAGGAGACGGGTCGGATCGGGGATTTGGTTAGTGCTTAGGTCTATGTGAACTAACCTTGCACTAATCATTTTGTGTTGTTTTAGCAATCATCAAGCGAGATAGACGTTGTACTAGCAAGTTAATGTGACGTGCTCGCGTAACAATGATTAGCTACCATTGTTACGGGTACAAGACGTGTCAAACAAGCAATGTACGACGAGTATCAACCAAGATGGGGCGGTGTGGTATATGTATGTCGTTCCTTTTCGTTTCGTTGTTTAATCTATATGCATTCTTTAGAATGAAGACGGAAGATGGAACCGGAACGGACGCGCCTATTCATGAGGGGAAGGATTAGTTAACATTAAGGATTGAGGCGGAGTTCGAACGCTATATCTTGATTTTCGCCAACAAGGTTAAGCAAGTTCTCCAAGAGTCGTTTGAGGGAATAGTGACCGAGATGGTTCGAGACCGAGTGCCTAAGGTCGTGAAGGAAGAGTTAGAAAAGAGGTTTCCTAAACCTCAAGGTGACGGTGACGAAGGAGCAAATATGGGGATTGAATCTCATGCTTCAAAATTTGCTGATCACTCTTTGGGTAAGAGAAAGTTAGAATCAAGAGGTGCTCCTAGTAAAAGGGCGAGAAGTACGCCCGGAGGTGTTGAAAAAGTGAAGAAGAGGAGTAAGACAGGTTATGGGCCTACGTGCTTTCGGTGTGGAGGACGAGGTCATTTTGCACGGGATTGTACGAGTGTACCTTTAAGCACGATCAAGTGCTTTATTTGCCAAAAGAAGGGACACCGTAAGTCGGAATGTTCCGAATCGTTTGTAGATCGGGTTAGGAGGTTAGAGCGTGACTATCTGATGATCAGTGGAGCGCAAGGGTCCAACGATGATGTTTCAGGTATTTTCGTCTTTGGTACAAATATGCCTTATTATTGTTTATTTGTGCCGATGAATTCGTGTATGTATTAGGGACTTAAACTTTGTTGATGGTTTTGATGATAGTGCACCAGGGTAGCGCCTGAGTCGTTGACTCATGGAAACGCACCCTGGGGACGAATGCATAGTGGTAATACGTAGTATTGATGCGGGTGACATTCCTAATGGAAACACCCTATGATGACATTTGTATTGACGGACGAGAGCGTAAGACTTGGTGCAATCAAGCATTTCTTAGTGATAGGGTAAATGAATCCACTAAGCCATGAGAACGAACTTTGGTGTTAGGTTGTGAGCGCGTGTTCGCGTTTGTAGTGAAGTGGGTGAAACCCTTGACAGCATGTGTGTATCGTTGATCGGATGCTTTCGTAGTGGTAACGGGTAGAAAGGATTTGATAGTTGGAAAAGTCTACCTTGCGAGTAGCGGTAATTTCGTTCTAAAAGGATACGTGTTATGTTGACATTGTGTCATCACTTTAGTGGCGCAATCGGGTGACGGTAGACGTTAGTATTTATTATTATCGAATTGAGCTCTCGAGAATTCAGGAAGAGGGACCGACGCCAAGTATGGTCGTGTACGACGGTAAATGGCGAAATCGTTTGACTTTGTAATCTTGACGATTTGATTTAGGAACGAGGTTCTACGTTGGGAAGTTGGTAGTGTTACATCAAAGAAATTGTGTCGACTTTATTAGGATTTATATTCCTACCGAGGAAGCGTAATGGGATTTGAGAAAGGGTACGATGCCTCATTGTCGTATACTTTGGGTAGTAGTTACAAAATAGCCATTTTGTGTACTACGAGGAAATTAGATATATGTGTTTATTTGGGGTCATCTCTCTGTTGACCGCGTTTGACTTGTGATAGGTGATGAGGGATATCCGGAAGGATTAACTCTTCGTTACCACCCTTGGTTGTGATGGATGGCAAGCAGCTCTCGGGAAGAACCGTTACTTGTATATTTACGATTTTAATTTCCCGTAGGAATTGTGCACATAGCCGTTTTGTGCACATGGTTGTGAGTAATAGTCGTTTTACTCACACATTGGTATTAATAGTGCGGTAGCCGTGTTTCACACACATATTGTTGGTAGTGTTGCAATAGCCGTTTTTGCGCACTACGGATATATCACGATAGCCATTTTCGTACACCTTGAGTTTTGTATTGAATAACCTTCTTATTGTTAGTATTGAAAACTACTGGTTGTATACGCCGGTGGTTCGGTCATGAGGACCATGTTGTGTGACTAGTGATACAATAGCCGTGTTCTGATCAAATACTTGTGGTAGATGCGTATTAGCCGTGTATGCGTACTAAGAGGGGTGTTAGGTGGAAGGTGTTATCCGTAAGGATTCATTTTTACTTGGCCTTCATCTTTTGGGTTGTTGACATTAGGTTGAGACTTGGTGGTTTTTAGCATTGTACTTGGTAAGGGTACGCTAGGGGATTGATATCTTGGCACGAGATCGGTTAAGTTCTTCCTGATATAAGGGATTGAGCAAACTTTGTACTCGGAATTGTGGACTTTAGTAAATTGCGGGTGACAATTTGGTTATTAATGTTGACTCTTAGAGAATGATTGCCTAGAGAAGTTGGAAGAATACGTGACGACTTCGTGTATTCTAAGAGATCACTATAGACTTCGGATGTTGTGTGTATTGCACGTTTCGGAATGCGTGCAAGTGTGTATTTAGTTATTGGAATAATCTTCGAATTAATGATTAATTGACGATTCGATTTCAATGGCAGTTTTGTGATTGTGTGGCGAGTGTTGTACGCTCTTGACGGCCACTCTTTTCTTTTATGATTTTGGGGGTGTACGCGGTGTGCCGTTCTAGAGGCATTTTCGTTAATCGCGTTCGTGTGCGAGTAGAGTCTTGGTGGTTAACTATCCTTATGTATGTAGGTAACCGGGTTAATGGTTAGGACCAAGTTGGAAAGGTGTAAGCCTTGGTGTTCCAAGCGCCTCCTTAGTGTTGAGATGGAATATAAGTAGACTAGCTATGCAGCCTAGGTGGATAGTGACTAGCAGGTGCCGCTAGGAAGTCATGGGTGTCGAGCCGTAAGGTTCGTTAGATTTGTGTGACCGCGTGTAGTTAGGTGACGTGTGACATCAGGAGTAGACCCCGTAAGGGTCGAGTCTGGGAGACTCGGTGTTAGTAATCGGAGTTGGATAACACAACGTCAGGTGCCTCCTTATACCTACTAGTGTAACTTTTGACCCCGATGATGTGATTGCTTTGATTTTGGGTACCGGTGAGAAACTCGAATTTACAACGGTGGTATAGTGTGATGTTTAGCGAGCGTTGACACTCAAATGATTTGAAAGACCGAGGTTCGAATATCTTATAGCGAGTCCTTGGAAGGATTATTTAGTATGACCAACGCCGGAGAATGCGGAAAAGTTCCTATCTAGTAGACGTGATGAGCGAACGGGTGTCGCTCATTTAGGAAAGGAAAGCTTCGATGGTCTTCGAAAAAGTCCCAAGTTGGACTTTGGAGTTAATTGCGAAGGTAGTTAGCGACGTGAGATGGAATGGCGAAGTTCCCGATAGAGGGATACGAGAGATTTTCGAAAAGTGTCGGGATGATTCCCGAATATTCCACGATTGATAGGCGTGACGACAATGATTGTCGGTGGATTGTACTACTTTTAGGACGATTGTGGAGTGTAGGGTACGAGTTTGGATACTCGGCGTAAGAGCAAACGGTTGTAGTTATTGGGTCTCGTGGGTTGATTACCCGATATCGTGAAATGATGGAGTGCTATGGCTTTTGGAAAGATATATTATGATATTTTCACGGTGTATTTCCGAGTGAGTGGTGAGAATTTTGATCGAATGGAAGTGTGAAGTACGGTTGTTGTATTATGATGCGTTAGTGTACGAAGTGAGAACCCTGATGAGTGATTGCTACAAGTGTAATTCCGCATTGGAGACGGAAATGTTCAAGGTAGAGTGCTTAACTTCTAGTATTTGGTGCGGATCATGAGGACGTGATCCAATCTAAGTGGGGGAGAGTTGTAAGACCCTAATCAGTTTGTACAGTAGTGTAAATATGTTATATAGAGTGTGGGTGATGTTGTGCAGTTAAACAGAAGTCACTGAGTGAGCTGAGCCTAGTGCGCGCCGCGCACACTAAAGGGAGCACGCCGCGCACCCCTTACTGTAGCCGGGTTCCAGCATTTTAAATCAGATATTTTGATGGGCATTTTGGTAAATTCACTTATGGACGGGTTAAAGACAGATAGGTCAGTTTGTGGAGCACCATTACTCCATTATCAACAACCTTATCACTTTAACTTTAATTCTAGAGAGAGATTGTGATTTTTGAGAGAGAAAGCTTAAATCTAAGAGGAAGGAGCTTGTTTTGGGTTAAAGTTCAAACATTAAAGTCGTTCATCTTATCTCTAGCTTCGTTGTGGTAGTTGTGGTATGTTCTAATTTTATTTTCCTTACTTTGATTTAGTGTAAGGGTTAGGGTTTGAGTAAATGATGAACACAAAACCCATTATTGGTGATTTTGGGTGTTCTTGGGTAAAATTGAGTCTTGAATACTAATTGGTGACTAGTCTAGGGTTTTAAAGTATTAAATGATGTTTATGAACCCTAATTGGTGAGTTAATTGCTAACACACCTAGTTATTTAGTAAATGGGTGTTGGTTAGTTAGTGGATGACCCGAAATGGGTGTGTTGTCTTAAAATGGTTATTTGGGTAATAAATTGACCTAGTTTGGAAAGATGGGTATGAATTACCCTAATTATGTATTAGTTGGTGTTGTTGGACCTTAATCACTAGCTTTTAAGTGATTAGTGGTGGTCTTGACTTTAATTGGGCGGTTTTGGTATAAATGGGCGATTTAATACATTAAGTCATTAAATGCTCATGTGTAAGTGTTAGTATTGAGTCCACTTAGCTTGTGTGTTGATCAAGTACTTATTATATTAGGTACTTTGCTTTGAAGCTTGTGGAGGTTGAAATCGTCATCTAATTGTTAAGGTGAGTGGAATAATTATATGCGTATGTATATAATGTATCTATTTGTTGTAGCGTGAAATGTGTAGTGTCGAGGTGCTAAGACACCATGTTTCACGTGAAGAGTGTAGCATCGAGGTGTTAAGATGCCACTCGGGTGTAGCATCGAGGTGTTAAGATGCCACCTAGGAGTGTAGTGTCGAGGTGTTAAGACACCACTCCGTAAAATAATGAGTGTTACATCGAGGTGTTAAGATGCCACCTAGGAGTGTAGTGTCGAGGTGTTAAGACACCACTCCGTAAAATAATGAGTGTTGCATTGAGGTGTTAAGATGCCACTCGGGGTGATGTGCCGAGGTGTTAAGGTGCCACCCTAGGGGTTAGTGGTGCGAGGTGTTAAGTGCCCTAATGGATGTTATGAACACCGATGGCGTTTTCGCGAGCGCCGTTCCCTTGTACTATTGGTCGACCATGGTTACTTGTGTTGTAAGCATATTATATCATTTCGAGTTATATTATTATGCGGTTGTTGCTAGCTTGTGGTATTGGAGATTATAGCTTGTTAATGTGACGATAAGCTAATTGTGTTGCTAGCATGTTTGCGGTTTGTGTAAGTGTATGCAAGTAGGTATAATTATATATGTATTCGTATAATTATTGCATTCACTAAGCTTGGCTTACCCTCTCGTTGTTTACCATTTTATAGGTTCGGTTTTGGACAAGGGTAAGGGCATCGTATTGGACTAGAGATCCCGCTTGATGCTAGGGGGCGCTTTTGGCTTTAGTAGCTCTTGGAGTTTGACCGGTAGTTGGGTAGTTTAATCCCAAACGCCATGCTCATTGTGAAGTTTGGAACTTAAACTTTTGGGTGGTCGAAACTCTAAACTTGTATTAAACTTGTATTTTGGGTCGTGTGGGCCCCGCTTGTAAAACATCATTTTTATGTTTGATTCGTGTTAGTTTTACATATATAAAGTTGTTGTGAAAAGCGTTCGGTCTAAAAATGTCGGGAAGTGGTCCATCTTTTTGTGTGTTAAAAACAGTTCGGACAGAAGCTGGAATGCTTGGTGCGCGCCGCGCACTACAGGGGATGCGCGCCGCGCACTCCCCTGTCCAGCAGCTTTTAAATTTTTTTTTTTTTTGGGCTGTTTATGGTCGGTTATCGGGTTGGGTTGTTACACATTCGAACCTCAACAGCCAGATCAGAGTAGCCCAAGAAGAGGCTCTCAAGGAGGAGAACATATCTCATGAACATTTGAACATACTTGTCTCTCGATTCGACGTTAGGGAGTCTGGACTCCGATGTTATGCCGGAAGAATTTGGTTACCTTGTTATGGAGATCTGCGGAACCTGATACTTGATGAAGCACACAAATCGAGATATTCGATTCATCCTGGAGCGGGCAAGATGTACCACGACCTTAAAGAACAGTATTGGTGGCCGAATCTTAAGAATGACTTCGCGACTTATGTTGGTAAGTGTTTGACTTGCTCGAAGGTTAAAGCCGAGCATCAGAGACCTACAAGTTTACTTCAACAGCCGGAGATCCCACAATGGAAGTGGGAAAGGATCACAATGGATTTTATCACCAAGCTGCCAAAGACGGTGGGCGGATGCGATACTATTTGGGTTATTGTTGACCGCCTTAGCAAATCTGCACACTTCCTAGCGATGAAGGAAACTGATACAATGGAAAGACTTGCTCAATTATACATCAAGGAGGTTGTATCTCGTCACGGTGTACCTTTATCGATCATCTCAGATCGCGATCCCCGTTTTGCTTCCAGATTCTGGCATTCTTTACAAGAAGCTATGGGAACTCGTCTCGATATGAATACTACGTATCATCCACAGACTGACGAACAAAGTGAACGAACGATTCAGACCTTGGAAGACATGTTGCGTGCATGTGTCATTGATTTTGGAAAGGCCTGGGAAAGGCATTTGCCACTCGCCGAATTCTCGTACAACAACAGTTATTATTAATTGTTATTATTAATACGTGTGATAAAACGAATGTATGTTATTACATTTACATGTTGCCATGATTGCCCGAACTTGACTTTAATTGCCCGAAACGTCTTTGTGACACACGAAACTTGCACGAATAATATTTTCAAGTATTATTTATATTCATGATTAAGTTTTATTAATCATTTTAATTAACTAAGGTTGTTGGTTAATTACTTGGGCTTTAAATGGATTAATTTGTTAATTAAGTGAACTTGGGCTTTATTAGTGAAATGGACTTATGACTTTGCGCTTACAAGCCCACCCTACCCATTTTAATGGATTAACTAGCCCACTAAGACAT
Organism: Rutidosis leptorrhynchoides; assembly: GCF_046630445.1. NCBI lineage: Eukaryota > Viridiplantae > Streptophyta > Magnoliopsida > Asterales > Asteraceae > Rutidosis > Rutidosis leptorrhynchoides. The sequence goes on from NC_092335.1 coordinate 193,115,831, forward strand.
GTAAGTAGTAATTAGATCTTGTAACTAGTTGGTTTGAGCATTTGGAATCTAGTTGGCTCTTAATCCCCATGTAAGCTCTCTTATTATCCAACTTTTAAGACCATTACATGCAAGAACCAAGTGAGTAAACTTCTTCCCCCCTTTTTCCTTGACTTGGCCGTAGGTTTTGCCTCATGAGGAGGTGTTTTGGTTTTCAAATTTTATTAACTTATCTCTAGTATTCTCATTTTACCTGCTCACTTTTCACACACTTAATTTCACTTCACATTTTTTTCTCTCAAGCATCCCTCTCTTTTCTCTCTAATACTTGTAAGCAACTTGGATCTTTTTCTTCCTTCTTTTCTTTCTAAAACCGTAGCAAGAACACCCCTTTAATCATCATCATCTTTTGTTACTTGTTCTTGATTATTGTTTAGCTACTTGTCTTTGTTAATTGTTGTTACTTACTTACATGTTACAAGAATAAACTTTCTAGTTTGATTCTTCTCTTATCTTGTATCTTCAAGAACACACAAGAACTTAACTTACTAGTTATGTTCTACATACACTTTCTTAAAAGATTGCAAGTTCATGTGTTACAAATCATACTTGTAAGTCATGTTAGTAAACTTTAAAGTTTACTTTCTTAAAGATCAAACTTTGGTTTGAATCTTTAAAGTATGAACAAACCATGAACTAATTACTTGTTTACTTAGTTTACTTCTTCATTCTTGCACTTTAATTTCATGTAATTAGTTTAAATGGTCAAGTACTACAAGTTAGTCTTGATCTCATTAATCTTGAACTAAAAGTTAACTTTGAAAGTTCAAGAACACACAAATAAGTTTTCTTTAAATATAACTTTGTACACTTATGTTAGATCTAGACTTTTGAGTCTTGTATCTTCAAGATCAAACTAAGAACTATGTTCTACAACTTAAGATCTTGATTTCATAAGTTTACTTCAAGTTTGTAACTTGTTTTTACTTTTAAAGTTCATGTAAGTGTTGGATCTAAGACCTTGATGTAACTTTGGTTCATCAACTTCATACAACTCTTAAGTGAGTTGATCTACATGTCTTAGACTCACACTTGTGTCATAAATGTCAAAACTTAGTAAGTATTACTTTTACATTTCATGTATGTGCTAAATCTAAGACTTTGATGAAACTTTGGTTCATCAAAACACTTGCAACACTTAAGTGAGTTGTGCTTCATGTCTTAGACTTTCACTTGGATTATGATGGTCAAAACTTGGTAAAGATGATGTAAACACATCAATGAGTTGTACATTTGAAGCTATATGCATCAAGGATGAGAACCATGATGAACATCAAGCACCAAAACCCACCGGAACCCACTTATCTTTCTGTTTCTGTTTACAGCCTACTGTTCTGCTGTTTCTGTAACATACCAGTAAACCTAGGCTGCTGTAACCTTGATTTTCAAATAGCTCTGTTCGAGTAGATAACTTTTCATATAGGACTCGTCTTAATCCGAGTTACGGTTTAGGATTTATGGCCCTCCGATCGTCACTATGTCCTTTAACGTTGTGCAGAAATTTCTGACCTACTCGCACTTAGACCGTCACCACGGTCAAATGAAGACGAGTTTGCTTCTGTAAATTTTACGAAACTTAAAGGACTCATATACGGAGCCATGGCCACTGGTCTCACCTTGTTTCAGTAAGGGTAGAGGCCGTGGTGACCGACTGAAGTCAGCCTTTGTTTTAAACTACTTTCATAAACGAAACTTACTTTACGCCTTATGTTTGATGATGAATGATGATGACCTTTAAGACCTTATATACATAATTTTAAACCTTTTCGGATGATTTACAGACTTAGTACTATTTTACTTAGGTTGAGGACTTTCGGACCGATTACTTGCACACTTCTCCCGACTCGACTTTACGACTACTTTATCATTGTGAGTTATAGCATTCCCTTTTTACTTTAACTTATTTTGGGAACTGAGAATACATGCGGATTTTATGTTTTACATACTAGGCACGAGTACTTAAACTAATATATGTGTGGGTTATACAACGGCATAAACATTCCCTTTAGCTCGGTAACGTTTAATCATTGGTTTTTGAACCATGAACGCGAATCTTAGATATGGATCCATAGGGTTTGACATCCCCACTCGGGCTAGTCGCGCTAGCATTTAACGAGTGTTTAATACTTCGTAGACATACGCACTTGCCAAGTGTACTTTCAGGGGGTATAAACGTTAAGTTAGTTACCAAGTGCCCACGGTTAACATATACTTTATCATACTGTTTTGAAACGCTCAATGTAGAACTGAAATCTCGTGGCCTACCTTACTTACTGTTATACTTAAACTATAGCTCACCAACCTTTGTGTTGACATTTTAAAGCATGTTTTTCTCAGGTGCTTGAGGTTAGCTTCCGCTGTGTACTAGTCATGCTGTAGTCACCCGCTGCTTAGAGTTGTTATCGCATCAACTACTTTATTTTGCATTCAAACATTTGTACTTTTGAACTATGACTTGTAATGACCGTTGTGGTCACATACACTTATTATTTGCTTCTACTTAGTGAAGCATGCTTTTGGATTGTAAAACATTCGATGTTGGTTTAGACATCACTTTATTAATGAATGCAAACTCTTTTTGAAAACGCATATAGTACTTAACCTTGTAATGATCCTGTTGTTGATGATTCGTACACGATGGTTTTGTACGGGGCATCACAAACATAGGTTGGCACACTCGATTCATAAGATCCATGAATGCCGTAGGTGGATTCGTAAGACCAAAAGGCATTACTACAAATTCAAAATGCCCGTAACGCATTCGAAAAGCCGTTTTCTCGATATCTTCCTCACGGACCCGCATTTGGTGATAGCCGGACAGTAAGTCAATTTTAGAAAAATAAGTCGCGCCTTGGAGTTGATCAAACAAATCGTCAATCCGAGGTAATGGATAACGATTCTTGATCGTCACTTTATTCAACTCCCGATAATCGATGCACATCCGCATACTACCATCTTTCTTCTTCACGAATAAAACTAGAGCGCCCCATGGCGAAGCACTCGGTCGGATAAAACCCTTTTGAAGCAACTCTTGGGTTTGATTTAACAATTTTTGCATTTTCGTTGGTGCTAAACGATAAGGAGTTTTAGCAATGGGAGTAGCACCCGGAACCAACTCAATGCGAAATTCAACTTTTCTTTCTATCGGAACACCCGGTAATTCATCCGAAAAAACGTCTTCAAATTCATTTACCACCAGAATTTCACGAATGGATGGTGGCTCTTCACAAGTATCAACTACATGAGCAAGAAAAGCCATGCCACCACTACTAAGGAAACGACGTGCCCGTGCATAAGTGTATAATGGCACAAGTCTTCTACATTTCTCGCCATGAATAATTAACTCTCCCCCACTTGGGGTCTTCACACGAATAGACTTTTCATGACATGAAATATCGGCTCTATAACGATCGAGCCAATCTATACCAACTACAATATTAAATTCGCCCAAAGTCATCGGGATAAGATCGATCTTAAACATTTCGGTACCAAACACAACATCACAATCATTAAAAACGTCAACCCCTAGCACCGTCTTACCATCCGCTATTTCGACTTCTACCGGATGACTTAACTTAGCTAGCGGCTTATTAAGCTTAGGCACAAATCGCGGAGACACAAACGATAAATTAGCACCGCTATCAAATAGTATCCTTGCCAGATTAGAGTTAACCATGAAAGTACCTGAGACAACTTCGTTGGATTGCTTGGCTTCGTCATGGGTCATTAAGTAATTTCGTCCCCTCACCATCCCCGACGCCTTTTCTAATTTCTTAACTTGATCATTCCTTAAATCGGGACATTCCGTTCTTCGGTGACCCTCTTTTTGACAACTAAAACAAATGATTTTATTGGAAGATGAATTCGTACAATCACGGGCCATGTGCCCTTGTCGCCCACAGTTGTAGCACGTGGGTCCCAAACCCTTAGAAGCCCCCTTTTTCACACTACCGACGCTCTCGGTCACAATCCTACTCTTCTTGTTCGAGTGGCTAGTAGCTTCAAATTTTCGTTTGCCAAAGGTGAAGTCACTCTTTCTCGGAGCAAGCGACTCAAAACCCTTAGCGATATCGAACAACTCATCAAAAGTTTTCGCCGAGTTCCTACTAATCCTTTCTTGATAGTTATCATTCAAGGTTCGGTAGAAATCTTCTTTCAACATATGGTCATTCCCGACATACTCCGAGCAAAATTGGGTCATTGTTAAAAAGGTGGACTTGAGAGTGTTCAAATCCATTGACCCTTGCCTTAAAGTACGCAACTCGTCCTTGAGCCTCGAATGTAGTGACCTGAACTTTTCCATTTTATATATATTAAATGAAATTGATATTTATATGATTAAGTGTTTCCAACATGTTAAGCAATCAAACTTGTTAAGACTTGATTAATTGAAATAGGTTTCATATAGACAATTGACCACCCAAGTTGACCGGTGATTCGCGAACGTTAAAACTTGTAAAAACTATATGATGTCATATATATGGATATATATAGTTAACGTAGTATTATGATAAGTAAACATATCATTAAGTATATTAACAATGAACTACATATGTAAAAACAAGACTACTAACTTAATGATTTCGAAACAAGACATATATGTAACGATTATCGTTGTAACGACATTTAATTGCATATATATATCATATTAAGATATATTAATACATCATAATATCATGATAATGTAATAATTTAACATCTCATTTGATATAAAAAACAATGGGTTAACAACACTTAACAAGATCGTTAACCTAAAGGTTTCAAAACAACACTTACATGTAACGACTAACGATGACTTAACGACTCAGTTAAAATGTATATACATGTAGTGTTTTAATATGTATTCATACACTTTTGAAAGACTTCAAGACACTTATCAAAGTACTTCTACTTAACAAAAATGCTTACAATTTCATCCTCATTCATTTTCATCAACAATTCTACTCGTATACACTCGTATTCGTACTCGTACAATACCCAGCTTCTAAATGTATTTACTATTGGTATATACACTCTAATGATCAGCTCTTATCAGCTCTTGTGAGTCACCTAACACATGTGGGAATCATCATTTGGCAACTAGCATGAAATATCTCATAAAATTACAAAAATATTAGTAATCATTCATGACTTATTTACAAGTAAACAAAATTACACATCCTTTATATCTAATCCATATACCAACGACTAAAAACACCTATAAACACTTTCATTCTTCAATTTTCTTCATCTAATTGATCTCTCTCAAGTTCTATCTTCAAGTTCTAAGTGTTCTTCCTAAATTCTATAAGTTCTAGTTTCATAAAATCAAGAATACTTCCAAGTTTGCTAGCTTACTTCCAATCTTGTAAAGTGATCATCCAACCTCAAGAAATCTTTCTTATTTATAGTAAGATATCTTTCTAATATAAGGTAATACTCATATTCAAATTTTGATTCCATTTCTATAACTTTAACAATCTTATTTCAAGTGGAAATCTTACTTGAACTTGTTTTCATGTCATGATTTTGCTTCAAGAACTTTCAAGCCATCCAAGGATCCTTTGAAGCTAGATCTATTTTTCTCATTTCCAGTAGGTTTATCTACAAAACCTGAGGTAGTAATGATGTTCATAACATCATTCGATTCATATATATGAAACTATCGTATTCGAAGGTTTAAACTCGTAATCACTAAAACATAGTTTAGTTAATTCTAAACTTGTTCGCAAATAAAAGTTAATCCTTCTAACTTGACTTTTAAAAACAACTAGACACATGTTCTATATCTATATGATATACTAACTTAAGGATTAAAAACCTGAAAACACGAAAAACACCGTAAAATCGGATATACGCCGTCATAGTAACACCGCGGGCTGTTTTGGGTTAGTTAATTAAAAACTATGATAAACTTTGATTTAAAAATTGTTCTTCTGGGAAAATGATTTTTCTTATGAACATGAAACTATATCCAAAAATCATGGTTAAACTCAAAGTGGAAGTATGTTTTCCAAAATGGTCATCTAGACGTCGTTCTTTCGGCTGAAATGACTACCTTTACAAAAATGACTTGTAACCTGTATTTTTGACTATAAACTTATACTTTTTTCTATTTATATTCATAAACTTAAGTTCAATATGAAACCATAGCAACTTGAAACAATCAAAACGGATTTAAAACGAAGAAGTTATGGGTAAAACAAGATTGGATACTTTTTCTTGTTGTAGCTACATGAAAATTGGTAATAAATCTATATTAATCATATCCTAGCTAACTCATATTGTATTATACATGTATTCTAATATATTATGTAATCTTGGGATACCATAGACACGAATACAATGTTTTGACATATCATATCGACCCATCTATATATATATTTCGGAACAACCATAGACACTCTATATGCAGTAATGTTGGAGTTAGCTATACAGGGTTGAGGTTGATTCCAAAATATTATATATACTTTGAGTTGTGATCTAGCATGAGGCTTGTATACACGAGGTCGTGGATTGATTCGAGATAATAAATATTGCTTTATTTTTGTACATCTAATTGTGGACAACTAGTTGTAGGTGCCTAACGAGGACAGCTGACTTAATAAACTTAAAACATTAAAACGTATTAAACATGTTGTAAATATATTTTGAACATACTTTGATATATATGTACATATTTGTTATAGGTTCGTGAATCGACCAGTGGCCAAGTCTTACTTCCCGACGAAGTAAAAATCTGTGAAAGTGAGTTATAGTCCCACTTTTAAAATCTAATATTTTGGGATGAGAATACATGCAATTTTATAAATGTTTTACGAAATAGACACAAGTAATTGAAAATACATTATATGAGTGAATGATCGAAGCCGAATATGCCCCTTTTAGCTTGGTAGCCTACGAATTTGGGAACAGACCCCCAAATTAACGCGAATCCTAAAGATAGATCTATCGGGCCCAACAAGCCCCATTCTGGAATTTGGAATGCTTTAGTACTTCGAAATTATCATGTCCGATGGGTGTCCCGGAATGATGGGGATATTCTAAATGCATCTTGTTAATGTCGGTTACCAGGTGTTCTCCGTATGAATGATTTTTTATCTCTATGTATGGGATGTATTGAAATATGAAATCTTGTGGTCTATTATTATGATTTGATAATATATAGGTTAAACCTATAACTCACCAACATTTTTGTTGACGTTTTAAGAATGTTTATTCTCAGGTGATTATTAAGAGCTTCCGCTGTTGCATTCTAAAATAAGGACAAGATTTGGAGTCCATGCTTGTATGTTATTGTGTAAAAACTGCATTCAAGAAACTTATTTTTGATGTAATATATTCTTATTGTAAACCATTATGTAATGGTCGTGTGTAAACGGTATATTTTAGGTTATCATTATTTGATAATCTACGTAATGCTTTTTAAACCTTTATCGATAAAATAAAGGTTATGGTTGTTTTAAAAATGAATGCAGTCTTTGAAAAACGTCTCATATAGAGGTCAAAACCTCGCGACGAAATCAATTAATATGGAACGTTTAATATCAATATGAACGGGACATTTCAGTTGGTATCCGAGCGTTGGTCTTAGAGAACCAGAAATTTTCATTAGTGTTTCTTATCGAGTTTGTTAGGATACATTAGTGAGTCTGGACTTCGACCGTGTTTTCTTTAAAAACGATTGCTTAACACTTTTGTTGGAAATTATATATTATTAACATGTAAATATTATGTGATATATTAACCTCTTAATGTGTTTGATATTGTGTGATAGATGTCTACCACTAGTACAAATCCCATCGACTCACCTAATAATAATGAAGAGTCGAATATAATTTGGGAAGATTCACAAATTCCCGAAGAAGAACCAGAAGAGGAGGAACCGGAAGAGGAGGAACCGGAAGAAGAACCGGAAGAGGAGGAACCGGAAGAGGAGGAAACGGAAGAAGAAGAGGTTCTGGAGGAAGAAATATTGATACCTACAGTAAATCATTCAAATAAAAAAAATCCTCAACCAACGGACCAAAGTTAAAAATGGTCAATGGTGTTTCCACCGAGGAAGCAAAATATTGGGAAGATTACCAATTTTCGGTTGAATCGGATCCCGATGAAGATTCCGATGATGTTATAGAAATTACCTCGACCCAATTTAATATAGCAATAGAAAATAATAAGGGAAAAGGTGTAAAAATAGAGAAACCTGATTCCAACCCCGATGAACTTTATATGTATCGGCAACATCCGTATCTCCCAAATTGTAACAATAACCCGGGAACCTCTAAAACACCAGGTTTTTCTAAACCATTGTGGAAAACGATGGCTCGTATTAGAGGAGCACCATATATCCCTAGAAAATTAGGAAAACGAACCAAGTCTGAAGAAGAAGAAACCAGTGATTCAGATTAGAGGGTTGTAATCATGTTGTGTATTATATGTATTGTAGTGTGCTTGTACTTCTATGTTCTATGTAAAAATTGCTTGTATTATTTGTTAATTATCTTTTACGAATCTAATTCTTGTCTATTTTACAGTATAAAAACAAAATGGACGTTAAGGATAGACAATCAAAAATTTTAGAAGACCTACCAGGAGATATGATTGATGAAATCTTGTCTAGAGTAGGGCAGAATTCATTAGCACAATTAGTTATGGCAAAATTAGTTTGTCAAACGTTTGAAAGACATTCCAGGCATTCCTTAGTATATAAAAGGCTTTCCTTTGAAAGATGGGGTATATCACATTATGGAGACTTTAAGTTACGCCAAGTTTTCTTTAAGGCATTTAGTGCGGGAAACCCAGATGTAATTTTACGCTACGGGTTACGAACCTATTTTGACTCAACATATCCCAACATAGGACTCCGTTCTTTAGAAAGAGCTTCTAACATGCAACATAAAGAATCATGTTATGCTTACGAGTTAGTGATGTTCGCTTCTTACCAAAGTGAGAAAAAGAACATCGGATTGTAACTTTTAAATAAAACCTTCCCACAAGTGACGAATTCAGTAGTTGGGGTGAGAAACAAGGTTTTTAGATTGCTACGAGGCTGTTGGGCATTACGAAACCCTCGTCCTTTTGACGAAATGACAACATGCTGCCTAGCTAATGGTCATAACGGTTACTTTCCACAAGATCAAGGATGGGAAGTCGTCTTAGTAAAACCAGAATGCATGACTTGTTTATGGACTTATGAATTACGTGTCTTTATTTCTTTTGCTGAACAACTTGCGTATTAACTAGAATTTCCTTTATAGCTGTCGAGTAGCAAAGTTATTATGTGCTATATTTCATCCTATATGTATAATAGCGGTATTATAAGTTTGTAAAATATTGTATAAATTTGAACGCGAAATTTTATTATAATCAGTTTTTTCATATCGAATTGTAGTAGTTGAATTGTATATTAGCTACTAAGTATGAACTTAACGGGTAGGTACTACCCGAATTAAAACTATAAAACGCTAATATGAAGAAAAAGCTTTTATAAATGAGTTCATACTATGCTACGAAATGCTATTGACTATTCTTAAAATTCTATATGATTAACTTAATTCTTTTGGGCTATTTTTAAAGGGAAATGGCACCGGCGACTCGTCGGAATTTGAACATGAGCGAGGAAGACTTCCGTGTTTTTCTTGCAGCAAACATAGCCACAGTACAGGCTGCGATGCAAAATAACAATAACTCTGGATCTAGCAGTGGAACTAATTCCACAAGAAATCGTGTAGGATGCTCCTACAAAGAATTCACTGCCTGCAAACCTTTGGAATTTGATGGAACCGAAGGACCAATTGGATTGAAACGGTGGACCGAGAAAGTCGAATCGGTGTTTGCCATAAGTAAGGGTACTGAAGAGGACAAAGTTAAGTACGCTACGCATAGCTTCACAGGTACTGCGTTAACGTGGTGGAACACCTATCTTGAATAGGTAGGACAAAATTCTGCGTACGCACTACCGTGGTCGGCATTCAAACAATTCATGAACGAGCAGTACCGTCCTAGAAACAAAGTCAATAAGCTCAAGGCGGAACTTAGAGAGTTACGAACACAAGGGTTCGACATTACCACATGTGAACGATGATTCACAGAGTTGTGCCTATTGTGTTCGGGAGCGTTCGAAGATGAAGAAGAGAAGATTGACGCGTTTGTAAAAGGGTTACCAGTAAGGATTCACGAAGATGTGAGTTCACACGAGCCCGCTTCTATACAGAAGGCAAGTCGAATGGCTCATAAACTCATAAATCAGATTGAGGGAAGAATTAAAGAGCAGGTGGCCGAAGAAGCCAACACGAAACAACTCAAGAGGAAGTGGGAGGAAAATGGTGACAAGAGTCACCAGTACAACAACAACAACAACAATTACAACCACAATCGCAACAACTATCCCAACAACCGCAACAACAATCGCAACAATAACCGCAATCCTAACAATAACTACAACAAACATCCCAACAACAACAACAACTACAAAAACCATTTCAACAACAATAACAATCCCAACAACAACCTCAATAACAACAACGGCAACAAAAACCAAAAACAGCCATGTCATAGGTGTGAAGAAAATCACCCGGGGTTTTGCACGACATTTTACAATAGGTGTAAAAGAAATGGTCATAGCGCGGCAAAGTGTGAGGTCTACGGACCAAAATTTAACAGAACTAAAGGAATAAATAGTGTCAGAGCAAGTAATACCGACGCTGTTTGTTATAAATGTGGAAAACCGGGCCACATTATTAGAAATTGCCCGAATCAGGGGAATACTAAGGGGCAGGGCCGTGGAAGAGTTTTCAATATTAATGCGGCAGAAGCACAGGAAGACCCGGAGCTTGTTACGGGTACGTTTCTTATTGACGATAAATCTGCTTATGTTTTATTTGATTCGGGTGCGGATAGAAGCTATATGAGTAGAGATTTTTGTGCTAAATTAAGTTGTCCATTGACGCCTTTGGATAGTAAATTTTTACTCGAATTAGCAAAAGGTAAATTAATTTTAGCAGATAATATATGTCGGGAGAGAGAAATTAAACTGGGGGATGAAACGTTTAAAATTGATTTAATACCAGTCGAGTTAAGGAGTTTTGATGTAATAATTGGCATGGACTGGTTGAAAAAGGTGAGAGCAGAGGTCGTTTGTTACAAAAATGCGATTCGCATTATGCGTGAAAAGGAAAACCTTTAATGGTGTACGAAGAAAAGAACAACGCGAAATTAAATCTTATTAGTAGTTTGAAGGTGCAAAAACTAATAAGAAAAGGTTGTTACGTCATTCTAGCACACATCGAGAAAATTAAACCTGAAGAAAAGAACATCAGTGATGTTCCCGTCGCAAAAGAATTTCCCGATGTATTTTTGAAAGAATTACCGGGATTACCCCCACATCGATCCGTTGAATTTCAAATAGACCTTGTACCAGGAGCTACACCAATAGCTCGTGCTCCATACAAACTCGCACCCAGTGAAATGAAAGAATTACAAAGTCAGTTGCAGGAAATTTTAGAGCGTGGTTTCATTCGACCAAGTACATCACCATGGGGAGCTCCTGTTCTGTTTGTCAAGAAGAAAGATGGTACATTCAGGTTGTGTATCGACTACCGAGAGTTGAACAAACTAACCATCAAGAACCGTTACCCATTACCGAGAATCGACGACTTATTTGATCAACTACAAGGCTCGTTGGTTTATTCGAAGATTGATTTACGTTCTGGGTATCATCAAATGCGGGTGAAGGAGGATGATATTCCAAAGACTACTTTTAGGACGTGTTACGGTCATTACGAGTTTATGGTTATGCCGTTTGGGTTGACTAACGCACCAGCTGTGTTCATGGACCTCATGAACCGAGTGTGTGGACCATACCTTGACAAGTTTGTCATTGTTTTCATTGATGACATACTTATTTACTCAAAGATTGACCAAGAGCATGAAGAACATTTGAGAAAAGTGCTAGAGTTGTTAAAGAAAGAAAAACTGTACGCTAAGTTTTAAAAGTGTGCATTTTAGTTGGAAGAAGTTCAATTCCTCGGTCATATAGTGAACAAAGAAGGTATTCAGGTGGATCCAGCAAAGATTGAAACCATTGAAAAGTGGGAAACCCCGAAAACTCCAAAACACATACGTCAATTTTTCGAACTAGCTGGTTATTACAGGAGATTCATCCAAGATTTTTCCAAAATAGCAAAACCCTTGACTGCATTAACGCATAAAGGGAAGAAATTTGAATGGAAGGATGAACAAGAGAAAGGGTTTCAATTATTGAAGAAAAAGTTAACTACGGCACATATATTGTCATTACCTGAAGGGAATGATGATTTTGTGATATATTGTGATGCCTCAAAGCAAGGTCTCGGTTGTGTATTAATGCAACGAACGAAGGTAATTGCTTATGCGTCTATACAATTGAAGATTCACGAGCAGAATTATACGACGCATGATTTGGAATTAGGCGCAGTTGTTTTTGCATTAAAGACTTGGAGGCACTACTTATATGGGGTCAAAAGTATTATATATACCGACCACAAAAGTTTTCAACACATATTTAATCAGAAACAACTGAATATGAGGCAGCGTAGGTTGATTGAATTGTTGAATGATTACGACTTTGAGATTCGTTACCACCCGGGGAAGGCAAATGTGGTAGCCAACGCCTTGAGCAGAAAGGACAGAGAACCCATTCGATTAAAAGTTATGAATATAATGATTCACACTAACCTTACTACTCAAATAAAGGAGGCGCAACAAGGAGTTTTAAAAGAGGGAAATTTAAAGGATGAAATACCCAAAGGATCGGAGAAGCATCTTAATTTTCGGGAAGACGGAACCCGGTAAAGGGCTGAAAGAATTTGGGTACCAAAATTTGGAGATATGAGAGAAAGGGTACTTAGAGAAGCTCATAAAACCAGATACTCAATACATTCTGGAACGGGGAAGATGTACAAGGATCTCAAGAAACATTTTTGGTGGCCGGATATGAAAGTCGATGTTGCTAAATACGTAGGAGAATGTTTTACGTGTTCTAAGGTAAAAACAGAGCATTAGAAACCATCAGGTCTACTTCAACAACCCAAAATTCTAGAATGGAAATGGGAAAACATTACCATGGATTTCATCACTAAATTACCAAGGACTGCAAGTGGTTTTGATACTATTTGGGTAATAGTTGATCGTCTCACCAAATCAGCACACTTCCTGCTAATAAGAGAAGATGACAAGATGGAGAAGTTAGCACGACTGTATTTGAAGAAAGTCGTCTTCAGACATGGAATACCAGTCTCTATTATCTCTGATAGGGATGGCAGATTTATTTCAAGATTCTGGCAGACATTACAGCAAGCATTAGGAACTCGTCTAGACATGAGTACTGCCTATCATCCACAAACTGATGGGCGGAGCGAAAGGATGATACAAACGCTTGAAGACATGCTACGAGCATGTGTTATTAATTTCGGAAACAGTTGGGATCGACACCTACCGTTAGCAGAATTTTCCTACAACAACAACTACCATTCAAGCATTGAGATGACGCCGTTTGAAGCACTTTTTGGTAGAAAGTGCAGGTCTCCGATTTGTTGGAGTGAAGTGGGGGATAGACAGATTATGGGTCCGGAGATAATACAAGAAACTACCGAGAAGATCATCCAAATTCAACAACGGTTGAAAACCGCCCAAAGTCGACAAAAGAGCTACGCTGACATTAAAAGAAAAGATATAGAATTTGAAATTGGAGAGATGGTCATGCTTAAAGTTTCACCTTGGAAAGGCGTTGTTCGATTTGGTAAAAGAGGGAAATTAAATCCAAGGTATATTGGACCATTCAAGATTATTGATCGTGTCAGACAAGTAGCTTACCGACTTGAGTTACCTCAACAACTCGCGGCTGTACATAACACTTTCCACGTCTCGAATTTGATGAAATGTTTTGCTAAAGAAGATCTCACTATTCCGTTAGACGAAATCCAAATCAACGAAAAACTTTAATTCATCGAAGAACCCGTCGAAATAATGGATCGTGAGGTTAAAAGACTTAAGCAAAACAAGATACCAATTGTAAAGGTTTGATGGAATACTCATAGAGGACCCGAGTTCACCTGGGAACGAGAAGATCAGATGAAGAATAAATACCCGCACTTATTTCCAGAAGATACGTCAACACCTCCAACTGCTTAAAATTTTGGGACGAAATTTATTTAACGGGTAGGTACTGTAGTGACCCGAACTTTTCCAGGTTTATATATATTAAATGAAATTGATATTTATATGATTAAGTGTTTCCAACATGTTAAGCAATCAAACTTGTTAAGACTTGATTAATTGAAATAGGTTTTATATAGACAATTGACCACCCAAGTTGACCGGTGATTCGCGAACGTTAAAACTTGTAAAAACTATATGATGTCATATATATGGATATATATATATATATATATATATATATATATATATATATATATATATATATATATATATATATATATATATATATATATATATATAGTTAACATGATATTATGATAAGTATGTATCTCATTAGGTATTTTAACAACGAGTTATATACATAAAAATGAGCCTATTGAATTAAGAAACTCGAAAACGATATATATAATGATTATCGTTATATCAACGTATCATTAAGTATATTAACAATGAACTACATATGTAAAAACAAGACTACTAACTTAATGATTTCGAAACGAGACATATATGTAACGATTATCGTTGTAACGACATTTAATTGTATATATATCATATTAAGATATATTAATACATCATAATATCATGATAATGTAATAATTTAACATCTCATTTGATATAATAAACAATGGGTTAACAACACTTAACAAGATCGTTAACCTAAAGGTTTTAAAACAACACTTACATGTAACGACTAACGATGACTTAACGACTCAGTTAAAATGTATATAAATGTAGTGTTTTAATATGTATTCATAAACTTTTGAAAGACTTAAAGACACTTATCAAAGTACTTCTACTTAACAAAAATGCTTACAATTACATCATCATTCATTTTCATCAACAATTCTACTCGTATGCACTCGTATTCGTACTCGTACAATACCCAGCTTCTAAATGTATTTACTATTGGTATATACACTCCAATAATCAGCTCTTAGCAGCCCTTGTGAGTCACCTAACACATTTGGGAACCATCATTTGGCAACTTGCATGAAATATCTCATAAAATTACAAAAATATTAGTAATCATTCATGACTTATTTACAAGTAAACAAAATTACACATCCTTTATATCTAATCCATATACCAACGACCAAAAACACCGACAAATACTTTCATTCTTCAATTTTCTTCATCTAATTGATCTCTCTCAAGTTCTATCTTCAAGTTCTAAGTGTTCTTTATAAATTCTATAAGTTCTAGTTTCATAAAATCAAGAATACTTCCAAGTTTGCTAGCTTACATCCAATCTTGTAAAGTGATCATCCAACCTCAAGAAATCTTTCTTATTTACAGTAAGATATCTTTCTAATATAAGTTAATACTCATATTCAAACTTTGATTCAATTTCTATAACTTTAACAATCTTATTTCAAGTAGAAATCTTACTTGAACTTGTTTTCATGTCATGATTTTGCTTCAAGAACTTTTAAGCCATCCAAGGATCCTTTGAAGCTAGATCTATTTTTTTCATTTCCAGTAGGTTTATCCACAAAACTTAAGGTAGTAATGATGTTCATAACATCATTCGATTCATATATATGAAACTATCTTATTCGAAGGTTTAAACTTGTAATCACTAGAACATAGTTTAGTTAATTCTAAATTTGTTCGCAAACAAAAGTTAATCCTTCTAACTTGACTTTTAAAAACAACTAGACACATGTTTTATATCTATATGATATTCTAACTTAATGATTTAAAACCTGAAAACACAAAAAACACCGTAAAACCGGATATACGCTGTCGTAGTAACACCGCGGGCTGTTTTGGGTTAGTTAATTAAAAACTATGATAAACTTTGATTTAAAAATTGTTATTCTGGGAAAATGATTTTTATTATGAAAATGAAACTATATCCAAAATTCATGGTTAAACTCAAGTGGAAGTATGTTTTCCAAAATGGTCATCTAGACGTCGTTCTTTCGACTGAAATGACTACCTTTACAAAAACGACTTATAACCTGTATTTCTGACTATAAACTTATACTTTTTCTGTTTATATTCATAAACTTAAGTTCAATATGAAACCATAGCAACTTGAAACAATCAAAACGGATTTAAAACGAAGAAGTTATGGGTAAAACAAGATTGGATACTTTTTCTTGTTGTAGCTACGTGAAAATTGGTAAAAAAATCTATATTAATCATATCCTAGCTAACTCATATTATATTATACATGTATTCTAATATATTATGTAATCTTGGGATACCATAGACACGAATACAATGTTTTGACATATCATATCGACCCATCTATATATATATTTTGGAACAACTATAGACACTCTATATGCAGTAATGTTGGAATTAGCTATACAGGGTTGAGGTTGATTCCAAAATATTATACATACTTTGAGTTGTGATCTAGCATGAGGCTTATATACACAAGGTCGTGGATTGATTCGAGATAATAAATATTGCTTTATTTCTGTACATCTAACTGTGGACAACTAGTTGTAGGTTCCTAACGAGGACAGCTGACTTAATAAACTTAAAACATTAAAACGTATTAAACATGTTGTAAATATATTTTGAACATACTTTGATATATATGTACATATTTGTTATAGGTTCGTGAATCGACCAGTGGCCAAGTCTTACTTCCCGACGAAGTAAAAATCTGTGAAAGTGAGTTATAGTCCCACTTTTAAAATCTAATATTTTGGGATGAGAATACATGCAATTTTATAAATGTTTTACGAAATAGACACAAGTAATTGAAACTACATTATATGGGTGAATGATCGAAGCCGAATATGCCTCTTTTAGCTTGGTAGCCTAAGAATTTGGGAACAGACCCCCAAATTAACGCGAATCCTAAAGATAGATCTATCGGGCCCAACAAGCCCCATTCTGGAATTTGGAATGCTTTAGTACTTCGAAATTATCATGTCCGATGGGTGTCCCGGAATGATGGGGATATTCTATATGCATCTTGTTAATGTCGGTTACCAGGTGTTCACTGTATGAATGATTTTTTATCTCTATGTATGGGATGTATTGAAATATGAAATCTTGTGGTCTATTATTATGATTTGATAATATATAGGTTAAACCTATAACTCACCAACATTTTTGTTGACGTTTTAAGCATGTTTATTCTCAGGTGATTATTAAGAGCTTCCGCTGTTGCATACTAAAATAAGAACAAGATTTGGAGTCCATGCTTGTATGTTATTGTGCAAAAACTACATTCAAGAAACTTATTTTTGATGTAATATATTCTTATTGTAAACCATTATGTAATGGTCGTGTGTAAACGGTATATTTTAGGTTATCATTATTTGATAATCTACGTAATGCTTTTTAAACCTTTATCGATAAAATAAAGGTTATGGTTGTTTTAAAAATGAATGCAGTCTTTGAAAAACATCTCATATAGAGGTCAAAACCTCGCGACGAAATCAATTAATATGGAACGTTTATAATCAATATGAACGGGACATTTCATCGAAAGATCGGCCGAAGTTCGGTACTCCTTGAATAATTCCGCCTTAAACTCATCCCACGTCAGACTCATACATTATTCTTCACCATAAAGTTGGATTTTCACATCCCACCACAACTTGGCATTACCCCTCATCATGCTACTACCATACCTCGTCCTCTTATCGAGAGGGCACTCACTAGTATGAAAAGCCCCCTCCATATCAGAGATCCAACGAGCACTCTTGTGTGGGTCTCGTTCTCCCTCAAAGGTGGGAGGTTGAGCATCTTTGAATTTTTTATAGTGGAAGTCTCACCTTCCGATGTTATCTTCTTGAAGAACAATCTTAACTTGTTCCTTGACTAGATTGACTACTTGTTCATCAATTGAATCTAAGAACATCTTCTTGATGTCCTCTAGAAAAGCCGTATGACGCCTTTGCATAATGGCCTCAACCTTGGCCGTAAACTCGGCGTCCTCGCTCGTACCTACTTCATTGCTATCATGTCCGTTTCTCATCTTCATTCTATAAAACAAAAATAGGTTAAACCATGAAACGAAGAGACATGACACATATATACAAATACACCTCACCGACCCATCTTGCTCAACAATCGTCGTACATCGCTTGTTTGACATGATTTGAAACCGTAACAATGGTAGCTAGTCATTGCTACGCGAGCACATCGCATTAACTTGCTAGTACAACGTCTATCTCGCTTGATGATTGCAAACACAACACAAAACAATTAGTGCATAGTTAGTTCACCTAACCCTAGGCACTAACCAAATCCCCGATCCGACTCGTCTCCTACAAGTCCCGCATAAAGCGCATACACAATAAAGTCTAAGTCTAAGCACCTATCTCAAGTCGCCTAAATCCCTTAGATCATGCTCTGATACCACTTGTAACAACCCAACCCATTTTCCAACCGTAAACAGCAAAACAAATTTTTTTTACAGAGGAGTGTGCGGCACGCAACACCTTTTGTGCGCGGCGCACAACACCCCTTGTGCGCAGTGCGCACAAGCTGCTTCAGCTTCTGTCCGGATTTTGCATTTTTCATTTAATGATCTCCTACTTCCCGACATATATAGAGGAAACGCTTTTCACAACACGTTATAATACGTAAAACTAACACATTCCAATAATAAAAGAAGTTTTATGACACCGGGCCCACATATGCCGAATTACGAGTTCCGTACAAAAATACAAGTTTCGACCATAAGAGTTTAAATTCCAAACGGCACCTAGAGCATGGTGTTTGGAGTTAAACTACCCACATCTTGGTCAAACTTTAAAACTAATCTTCCCAAAAGCGTCCCATATCCAAAACAAAGCGGGAGGCCTCTAATCCAAACGAACGCCCTTACCCTTGTCCACGCCGGAGCCTAAAAAGAGTAAACAACGAGAGGGTAAGCAAAATGCTTAGTGAATGCAATAATTATACACATGCATATATAATATACCTACTTGCATACACTTACTCACATACCGCATACATGCTAGCAATATAATTAGCCTACCAACTCAAGTACGAAGCTAAAAATCTCCAATACCGCAACTAGCATAAACAATAGCATATAATCGACATAATACAAATATGCTACAATACAACACACAACCATGGTTAACCATACTCGCGTCATGGTGCTACCGGCTCTTTGGTTCACACCATACGCATCGGTTATGACGCTACCAACTCTTTGGTTCACGTCACAACCCGAGTCATACTCGCGCTAGTGCTACCGGCTCTTTGGTTCACACTATAACATACGTACTACGATGCTACCGGCTCTTTGGTTTACATCATAGCACAATCGCACATACTATGGCACTAACGGCTCTTTAGTTCATGCCATAGCATACAAATAAATACATTATATACATACGCATATAATTATTCCACTCACCTTGTATCCAAAACGAAGGTAAGCCCACAAGCTCTTCAACCGTCAATGAAATCACCTATGATATTAACATAAAATCAACACTTATCTAAATGGGACATTTAACCCGCCCAAATAGATCGCTTAGTGTAAGTGTTCACCCTTTGTTCTCATAATACCAATCGTAGGCCCTGATGTTATGCGAGGTGTATATGAAATAGTTATATTTTTGCTAGGAAATACTATTAAATACGATACAATTTTACACAAGTTATTTATTTATTTATAGAGTGGATATACCTAAATCTTTCTATAACACTTATAGGCAGTGTACCTAATCGTACAGTAGTGTAATTTTTAGTAAGTCCGGTTCGTTTCACGGTGATCTTAGCCAAGTTTAACGCTATATTTTAAAAAAAACTATATTTGTAAAAATATAAATATATATATATATAAGTAGTATTATTATTAAAAAAGGGGGTTTTTACCATTTAATGACCTGTTTGTCGATTTTAAAACTTAAGTCGCAGTTAAAACCTAATGTAAAATATTAAAAATAAATATAACTTAAATTAAAGCGTAAAGTAAATAACGATAATAAAAGTGCGATAAATAAAATGACGATAAATAAATTTGCGATAATTAAAAAGTACGATAAATAAAATGACAATAAATTAAAGTGCAATAATTAAAAGTGCAATTAAATATGAAATAAAGGAATTATGCTTATTTAAACTTCTGTAATCATGATGTTTGACGTGTTGATTTTAGTTTATTCCCATGGGTTGATTGTCCTTTGTCCTGGATTATTCAATATGTCCGTCTGGTTTTTTGTCCATAACAGTCCATCAGTCATAAATATAAAGTGCGAGTGTCCTCGTCAAATTATCCTTATATCCGAAGTCAAATATTCTAACTAATTGGGGACTTAAACTGTAACAAGGTCTTAATACTTTGTTTAATAATTACACCAGGATATTGACTGCGTGTAACCCAAGGTTTTAATACTTTGTTAACAATTACGCCAAGTGTCCTTGTACACAATTCACCCCTGATTTAATAAATCCATTAACTATTAATCCATTCCCGTGTCCGGTTAAATGAACGATTATTAGTACTTATAAATATCCCGCCCATCGTGTTCGATCGAGTATATATGGTTATTTATAGGTACGTCCAATTGTAAATCTTTATATTAAATTAATAAACTATCATTTAATTAAACAAATATAAAGCCCATTAATAGCCCATAGTCTAATTTCCACAAGTGTCGTTCTTTTGTCCAAACCCCAATTATGGTACAAAGCCCAATTACCCTGTCTTTAATATTTAGCCCAACATCACGATTACTTCGGCTTAAATAAGCATAATAATAACTTAGCTACGAGACATTAATTTAAAAAGGTTGAACATAACTTACAATGATTAATAATAGCGTAGCGTTACACGGACAAAATTTCGAATTACACCCTTACAACATTCGCTAACATACCCTTATTATTAAAATTATAATTAAAATTATAATTATAATATATATTTATTTATTTATACGTTGAGAGAGAGCTAGATGGTGTATGGATTCAGTCGACCAGAGCCAGCTTTTATAGGAATGTGGCCATGTACAGTAGCCCATGCGATCGCATGGGCTTGAGGTTATAATGCCATGCGATCGCATAGCTGGGAATTCCAGCTCATGTATTGTTGTTTGCTTCTTGCCGACGGTTTTAAAAAATAATATAATATATAAATAATTTTAAGAATTAATTATATATTATATTATATTCATGTGCATAGTTGACTTGTAATTTTTAGTCCGTTGCATCGAGCGTTGAGAGTTGACTCTGGTCCCGGTTCCGGATTTTCGAACGTCCTTGCATACAATTTAATATCTTGTATTTTGCATTTCGCGTCTTGTACTCTTGTAATTTTGGAACGTTTCTCATCAATAATTTGAACCACTTTGATTGTACTTTGTACTTTTTAGCTTTTTGGTCGTTTGCATCTTCAATTCGTCAAATCTGTCTTTTGTCTTCACCTTTTATTATTTAAACGAATATCACTTGTAAATAGAATAATTTCAACTAAAAGCTTGTCTTTCTTGAGGGATAATGCTATAAAATATATGTTCGTTTTTAGCATTATCAAATATTCCCACACTTGAGCGTTGCTTGTCCTCAAGAAATATAGTCTTGAAATAAAAATACTAGAATTACTTCTTTATTCTTCACACTTTGTACATCAGTGAATTCTATACGGCGGTATAAACAATGATAGTAATGATGTGGTTTACAGTCCCACATGACTATGAAAATTTAGATCCTTTAAAGAAATTGGATCTTTATGAAAACATTTGATCTTTTTAAAATTAAATATAGCTTTTACCCTAGATAAGTTTTCCGGAATAACCCTTCACCGGTGTTTGCAAATTGTTTTTGTGGGTTTGGTGGGTTTCAGATTTGAAAATTTTAGCTCAAAACTTGCGGTTTTGTGTCACCCACTTGCTAACCTTGTATTGGGAAAGCAACACGTCCAGTATACTTGCTTCGTATATTACCTCTCAGTAAACTACTGTCCGGTTGTAAAGGAAAGTGTTGAACAAGCAACTGTTAAGGCAATGTCCAGTGACATGCTTTTAATTATGGTCTATAACATGTCGAATGCAATTACTATCCTTTGTAGGAGCAATAGTAAAGATCACCCTATAATTTTTCGGTCTGGCATAAGGTCCTGTCTTTGACCATGCTATGCAACCACCGTTCTTACGGTTGACACCCGATTTGGTTCAGGTGACCTAATGAATTTCAGGTGAATTCCTAGGATTTTACGTTCAATGGTAATGAACGCATTAAAAATGGATTTTCAGAAAACAAATCGGTTTGTAGTTTGATCAAAATATTTTCTCGTTCAAGCTCGAGTTTAGATATCATTGAATTCCATGAGTTTGTAATTCTCAATCTTTAAAAGTCAATCTCAAGGATTGAGTAATATCAGTCTTAAAAGCTGATTTTTGATCTTTAAGGAGATTATCCTTTCTAGGGGTCTGATTCATTAGTCTTATCAAGCTAATTTGCACGGCGCCCTCCCTATTTTACGAGACAGATCCTCTCATGGTTAGAATAAGTCTGACCACTTGGCGACCCTGTTTGATGCTGAGGTCCGTGGATTTTCAGCTGATTTTCGAGAAAACTTTTCAAGGTTTTCGTAGACTCTACAACTGGTCTGGACGACAACTTTCTGACCTAAATCAAGAAGCGCGTGTCTTTTTCGAAAGACTTTACTTCCTTTTAATGATGGAATTGATTCATCGTGTATATCCATCTTTCTTTCAAATATATTACAATTTATCGGGTAAAACGGTTAATTTTGTCCAAAACAAAAGTATCTTCAATTATTTGTATAAAAATATGTGATATATGTTTTAACTAACTTGGTAAATTTTCCCACACTTGGCTTTTATTTTCATTTCTTTGCCTTTTTATTGTCCTCTATTCCATTTTAAATGAATTCTAACATTTTGGATTGTTTCTCAATTTATGTCTTTTCGGTAACAATAATTTCGGTGTTAACACCTAGTTTTATTGTTCATAAATATGTATAAATATGATTTTGAATTCATTTATTTGAAAATTTTGAAATTTTTTTACTAGAATTGGGTAGTCAGTATATAAGACTAGGGATGTTCTTTATTATCAAAGAGCACTAGATTCTAATACAACTACTGCGTTACTAGTATTTTTAATGGTAACCAAGTGTATAAGTTAAAATTTAAAAAATTCGAAATAATTTAACCCCTTCCCACACTTAAGATCTTGCAATGCCCTCATTTGCAAGAAATCAGTAACAATTTAAATTATTGAGGGTGATTAGCGTAGAAAAATGATTAAATTTTACCAAAGTTTCCAAACATATTGGCGTTTGTTTGTTGAATGAAAAATGGTGCACATCATTTGTTCATTCCGTCTTGTTGTTACATCACATTTGTTTTTCGTTTTGTCGTCAAAATTAGTAGCTTTTGCTGAACTTAATGCCAGTCTTTGAAAATGCGATGTTTTACCCTGTTGTGTACAATGGACAATATACATACAATACAAATAATAACATGCATGGTAATTTGAAATGGGACTTTAACATCCCACTTTTAAATCAAATATGAAATATTAGTACAACATAATAAAAATATTAAACATTACAATAAAAGTATCACAAATATTATATGTTTAAACATAAATAAATAGAAATAATAAAAATAAAAATCAAAGAAATCACCAACGGAAACTAAATCAATCTGGATAGGGGTTTCAGTTCATGTCGTCGTTCGGGTTCCATGGTTGGTGATAAGTGTACTGGTAGGCCTGGTTAGGGTCGTAGAGAGTAAATGGTGGTCTCATCTCGAGCTGGTGTGGAGGATAGTAAGCGGGTCGGGTCAGTACATAGTGATCCTGAGGTGATAGCCGACTCATGATCTGACGCTAATGATAGTCCCATCTATCATGCTGTCGTTGCCTGGAATACTCGTAATCATTCCGGGCTTGCCACAGCTCTAACCGACTAAATCTATCCTCATTTGTCATTTCTACCTCATCTATACGCTGGTAGACGTAATTCATAGCCTCTCTAATGACATCCCTAATGTCATCCGCTTCCTCTATTTCCTCATCTGAACCTCTCTCTACCTGTGGATGATTACCATCATAGGGTACTGCCTGATTTCGTCTGCTCTTTAATACCTTAGCGCCCTGATAGACCCTTAATCCTAAAGGCTCAACCTGTTCTCTACATAACAAAAGTGGACCCCCTTGTTCCCTATCTACACCCAAATACTCTCCAATGAGAGTAACAAAAATACCTCCTCCTATTACTCCCCCTTTCTGTATTCCTTCCACCATTTTAGACAAATAAAAACCAACACAGTAAGGGATATTAACAAAGCCTCTTGGGTCTCGAATACACTTTAGGTAAAATAAATCATGTATGGTCATTTTCTCCTTGTTGTGACCTCTCTGTGTAATCGAGTTAGCCAGAAATCTATGAATTATACGAAGTTCGGCTTTGTTAATATGTAAGTAGGTATGTGTTCCTGCCCGCCCAAAAACATTAAAATCTGACATACGCCTTCAGACGGCGTGAGCATCAAAATTCCTATCTACCCTTTCACCATGATAAATCAAGTTTGTACAATCGGATAATAGTAATTCAGCGGGCGTATATATCTGTAAAGCCCTGGCCATGTCCAGCATGGACATCCTGTACATCCTACGGCCAAGTATAAATCTAAGAAAACTTCTATCATCTAACATATCTACATCCGCATTAACGCTATAGTACTTATAAGCACAACGCACCATTCTTTATATACAGGCCTACGAATGGTGAATAAACGTTCCCAATCAGGAAAAGAAGAGATGCCATACCTTTGGATCAGATGGAGTCTAACTTGGTTAGCTAGTTGGACCTTTTCCAAAGGCTCCCAATCGATTACCCTTGGTACTTCTACATTTTTCGGTACTAGTTTGAATTTGTTACTTTGATATGATGGGTAATCTCTCTAACTTCGATCAAATCTCATATTTGGATGCAACTGTTCTTCATGAATTGTTGGGTGTTGTACTATTGGATGCATCGGAAATACTATGTAGGCATCAACATATTCTATTTGCGGATCATAATATGGAACGTGTTGATCAAGTTGTTGTTGTTGTTCCTGTTGTTGCTCAGGTTCAGGTTCATATTGCATTTCTGGTTCAGGTTCTGGAGCAGGTTGTCTAGATGATGATGAAGCACCATCAGTATCGGTATTTTTCTGCAATACACATTAAACACAAAATTTGTGCATCCAAATATGCATTAGTGTTAGCAAAATAACAACTTGAAACAATTACAATAACATGTTTAATCAAAATTAAACTTATACACATTTTCACAATTTTAACAATTCTACACTTTTTCAAATAAGCATCTATGAAAATGTTTACAAAGTTCATAAGCATTTAACTCAAATAACATGTTAAAATAATCATTACTTGCAATTAAACAAGTTTCAAATGGCATTTACATCAATTTAATCAAGTTCATGAATTTTATACCTAAAAAGTCTACTTTAATTCTCAAAAATCATGTTTAGGATCAAAGTTTGGATCATTTAGCTACCTAAACATGTTACACTACTTAATTTAGCAATAATTCATGAAAAAAATCGGCCATAACCTGTTTATATCAAAAAGCCCCAAATTGCTCAAGAACACAAACCCTAGATTCCTAAAAATTTTGAAGTTTTTGGCTTCAAATCATGTTAAATAGCATCAATCTAGGTTATACATGCATAATATACTAACAATTTAACTCTAATTACACTAGAAATTAACAAAATCAAATTAGGTAAAATATTGATAAATATCACAAAAACTAGAAAATTTATGAGTTTAGGGGTGTAATTTTTACCTTCTTGCTAAAAAAATCCGAACCTAGGCATGATTAGAGCGGATTGTAGGATGAAATTTGGTTGAATTTGGTGAAAAAAATGGTGATTTGGGGAGTGTATGTGTGTGTGTTTTCGTATATGTGTGTGTGTTATGTGGAGAAGACAGAACTCGCTGAGAGTTTTAATCCTGGCCAGATATTGGCCTCCATGCGATCGCATGAATTTGAAGGCCAAACCCCATGCGATCGCATGGGGTCCTGGTATTTTTTTTCTTTTTTTTTTTTTATAAAACCTTATACTTATTAAAACAAATAATTAATTAAATTTTAAAAATTTTGTTTCTTTTTAGGATGAGGGCGTTTCGGATCGTTGTCCTAGTCCGTCCCTTGACAAAATTTTAAAATTTGTCACTTTTTAAACGTTGTTTTAAAAGTAAAGATTTTTGGGTTTTTTTTTAATGTTTTTGGCATACTTTAATTCAATAAGATTAAAAATAATGATAATAAAAGTTCTCGTCCCTCCCTCGAGTAAAGCAATTTCGGTTCAACGACCTAGTTTTTAACTCACGGCGAATTTTAAAAATCATATTTTTAACTTAGTGAAATAAAGTACATTTTTGTTTTTAAATTCACACCAAACTTAAATTTAAAATTCATAAAATTAAAAATTCATATTATTAAAATTAAAAATTCACACCAAACTTATATTATATTTTTGTTTTTATACATACAAACTTATATTAAAAATATTAATTTTTTCAAATATTAACAAACTTAAATATATTGATTTTAAAAAGTTAAAATATTAATTTAATATGTATATATTAAATTTAAAAACATGGTAAAAATTAAAATTAAAAATCTTTTTGGTCTTTTATCCCACTTTAATCAATCAAATATTATCAAAAATATACGCCCCTCTTTTCGGTAAAGTAATTTCGGTTCAACGACCTAGTTTTACTCCTGACGAAATTCTAAAATATTTTGGGTTGATTGATTAAAGATATTTATACCTTAAGAATAAACGGTAAATTTCGCAGTGATGTAATAAATTTTTGTATGATATCAATAATTTCGGTTACGCATACCTAATTTTATTGAATACCAATTTAATACTTTATAGCCAACGTTCAGCGTTTATTATCAAAAGGTTAAAAGCAATAAAAAAAATAAAAACTGTACATACTTACCTGTGAGAGAGAATTCTCAGAGACCTGCTTTAGCCGACTCATATGAGAGTCGTGTGATTTGGTTCTCCGTAGCTACGTAAGCGTAACCTCGAATCTTCAATATCTTTTCTTCTAAACATATAAACGGTCCTTCTCTGCATAGAGTAACAAATTCGGTATTTGAATATGTTTGATTATTTGAACATTTACCTTCGTATGACCATTTTCCGCATTTATAACATCTTTCAAGGTGTCGTGCTCTTCATTTTGTTGCGGATTTTGATTTTCCTTTACCAAAATGTATCTTATGATGATCTTTTCTGAGTTCTTTCCTTACTCCGTCCATTTTTTCTCTTATGAATGATACCAGTTCACTTGGAAGTGTGTCATTATTACGTTTAGTAATCATAGCATGTAGCATTAGACCATGGTTCAGATCAAAGGAATTCTTCATCTCGTAAAACCTAAAAAACATAAAAATTCAGAATGGGGGGAGAAGACTAGTTCTTTAGGGTCTTCTAGGGAAAGACCATTCGGATTCTATTCTCGGAAACTACACGAAAACAGAATATCTAACTCTAACAAAAATATATATTAACCTAAAAAGATTCGAACCTTTCCACACTTAGTTAGCTGTGGTGTCGAAATTGTGATTAACTTCATCTTCAACTTCCATTGGACTATCTATGTAATTTTTAACTCTGTGACCATTAACTTTAAATTCAATCCCATTTGAATTTATTAATTCTACTGTTCCATATGGAAAAACTCTTTTGACTATGAATGGTCCAGACCATCTTGATTTCAATTTTCCAGGAAATAGCTTGAATCGTGAATTGAAAAGAAGAACTCTGTCTCCTTCTTTGAATTCTTTTGAACTTCTGATTCTTTTATCATGCCATTTCTTTGTTCTTTCCTTATAGATTAACGAATTTTCATATGCTTCATGTCTTAATTCTTCTAATTCGTTTAGTTGACTTAACCGTAGACGTCCAGCTTCATGTAAATCAAGATTACATGTCTTCAAAGCCCAAAATGCTTTGTGTTCAATTTCTACTGGAAGATGACATGCTTTTCCGTAAACGAGTCTAAAAGGTGTGGTTCCAATTGGAGTTTTGTAGGCTGTTCTAAAAGCCCAGAGTGCATCCTCCAATTTCATGGACCATTCCTTTAGATTTGATCCTACGGTTTTCTCTAGAATACGTTTTAATGCTCGGTTGGTATTTCAACTTGTCCACTTGTCTATGGATCATAAGAGGTTGAGATTTTATGAGTTACTCCATATCTTTTGAGAACTTTCTCAAGTTGATTATTACAAAAATGAGTACCCCGATCACTTATTAAAGCTTTCGGTGTTCCGAACCTTGCAAAAAGATGTTTTAAAAAGTTGACTACAACTCGTGCATCGTTAGTCGGGAGAGCTTGTGCTTCCGCCCATTTAGATACATAATCAATGGCAACGAGAATGTAGAGATTATTATGAGATTTTGGAAATGGACCCATAAAGTCAATACCCCAAATGTCAAATACTTCACATACTTGAATGACATTTTGTGGCATTTCATCACGTTGACTTATTTTTCGGCCCTTTGACAAGCATCACAGGATTTGCAAAGAAGGTGTGTGTCTTTGAAAATTGTAGGCCAATAGAATCCAGCATAGTAAACTTTTCTTGCTGTGAGTTGAGGCCCATAATGCCCTCATGTTGGTCCTGTGTGACAACAGTTTAAGATTTGACTAGCTTCATCTCCGAATACACATCGGCGTATTATTTCATCGGGACAACTTTTAAACAAATGTGGATCTTCCCAGAAATAGTGTTTTATATCACTGAAGAATTTCTTTCGTTTTTGGTATGACAATCCTTTTTCAAGGAATCCACATACTAAGTAGTTTGCATAGTCTGTAAACCATGGAATTTCACTATAATCTATCTTCAATAGATATTCATCAGGAAAGTTATCTTGTATGGCCGATTCATTTAGAATTTCTAATTCGGGATTTTCAAGACGAGAAAGATGATCAGCGGCGAGATTTTCTGCTCCCTTTTTATCTCAGATTTCAATATCAAACTCTTGTAAGAGTAAGATCCAACGGATTAATCGTAGTTTGGCATCTTGTTTTGAAAATAGGTATCTAAGAGCAGAATGGTCAGTATAGACCACCGTTTTAGCTAGAACGAGATATGAACGAAATTTGTCAAAAGCAAAGACAATGGCAAGGAGTTCTTTTTCAGTAGTTGTGTAGTTCGTTTGTGCTCCTTGTAATGTCTTACTAGCGTAATAAATAGGTTGAAATCGTTTTTCAATCCTTTGTCCTAAAACGGCTCCCATTGCAAAATCACTTGCATCGCACATGAGTTCAAACGGTAGATTCCAATTTGGAGTTATCATGATCGGCGCATTAGTGAGTTTTTCTTTAAGAATATTAAAAGATCCTTTTTTAGGAGTTTATTCATAGGAGTAGCAATTTTAGAAAAATCTTTTATGAAACATCGGTAAAAACCGGCATGCCCTAGAAAACTCCTAACTCCTCTAACATTGGTGGGATGTGGAAGTTCAGCAATTACATCTACTTTTGTTCTATCCACTTCAATTCCTTCCTTTGAAATTTTATGACCAAGAACGATGCCTTCTTTAACCATGAAATGGCATTTCTCCCAATTAAGTACTAGATTTGATTGTTCGCATCTAATAAGCATTCGTTCAAGATTAACTAGACATGATTCAAATGTATCACCGAAGAGTGAAAAGTCATCCATGAAAACTTCCATGCATTCTTCTATCATGTCGTGAAAAATCACCATCATGCACCTTTGAAAGGTTGCAGGGGCGTTGCAAAGTCCAAATGGCATGCATTTGTAAGCAAAAGTACCATAAGGGCACGTGAACGTGGTTTTCTCTTGATCCTCGGGTGCTATTGGAATTTGAAAATATCCGAAAAAACCGTCAAGAAAATAATAGTAACTATTCCCGGCTAATCTTTCTAACATTTGATCAATAAAAGGTAAGGGAAAGTGATCTTTTCTAGTGGCGTCATTTAATTTTCTATAATCAATACAAACACGCCATCCTGTTACAGTTCTAGTAGGAATAAGCTCATTTTTCTCATTTGTGATGACAGTCATGCCACCATTCTTAGGTACGCATTGAACTGGGCTTACCCATGGACTACCAGAGATTCGATAAATTAAACCTGCATCTAGCAGTTTAATAATTTCTTTCTTAACAACATCTTGCATATTAGGATTTAGTCTTCATTTGCGTTGCACATACGTTTTAAGACCTTCTTCCATAAGGATTTTATGTGTGCAATACGAAGGACTTATTCCTTTAATGTCATGAATCTTCTATGCAATAGCTGGTTTATGAGCTCTTAGCATAGAAATGAGTTGAGATTTTTCATTTTCAGTAAGAGAAGACGATATTATTACAGGTAATTCAGATTCACCATGTAAATAAGCATATTTCAAATGGTATGGAAGTGGCTTTAACTCTAATGTCGGTGGTTCTTCTATCGATGATTTATATCGATATCTGTCTTCCTCTTTTAGCATTTGAATTTCTTCTGTTGTTGGTTTATATCCATTAGCCATAAGTGTAGCTAAAATTTCAGTTTCATCAATTGGTTCATTTCCTTCTCCTAAAGAACATTATCCTGTTCCTTGTAATTCTGGAAATTCTTCTAACAATTCTGCATGTGAATCTATAGTTTGAATATAATAACATGTATCATCTGCAGATTGTGGTTGTTGCATGGCTCTATCAACTGAAAAGGTAACACTCTCGTCCTCTATACTTAGGGTCAGTTTCTTACCGAACACGTCTATTATTGCTTTAGTCGTGTTTAAGAATGGTCTTCCTAATATGAGAGGAACTCGAGAATCATCTTCCATATCCAGAATAACAAAATCTACTGGAAATACTAAAGTACCAACTTTAACTAGCATGTTCTCCATTATCCCTCTAGGATATTTAACTGATCGATCGGCTAGTTGTATGCTTATTCGTGTTGGTTTCAATTCTCCAAGGTCTAGTTTAGCGTATAGTGAATACGACATTAGATTTATACTAGCACCTAAGTCTGCCAATGCTTCTATTGAACTAAGACTACCCAGAAAACATGGAATCGTGAAACTTCCTGGATCTGATAATTTTTCTGGCATCTTATTCAAGAGTACTGCAGAACAATTAGCATTCATAGTAACAGCCAAGAGTTCTTCCATTTTCTCTCTATTTGTGATTAGATCTTTCAAGAATTTAGCATATCTAGGCATTCCTAATATTACATCAATGAAAGGAAGATTTACATTTATTTGTTTAAACATATCCAAGAATTTAGATTGCTCGGCTTCAAGTCTCTCTTTTCTCATTTTACTTGGGTAAGGAAGTGGTGGTTGGTATGGTTTAACATAAGGTTTAGCCTTAACTGTGTTATCTTCATTAACCTTTTCAACTACCGGTTCTGTTTCCTTATCTTGCTCAGGTTGTGGTTCTTGTGGGGTAGGAATAGCGTCATCAGAAATTACAGGCATTTCAGGTGGTTTAAGTGTAATACCACTTCTAGCGGTGATGGCTTTAGCTGTTTCATTCTGGGGGTTAGCATTTGTATCACTAGGTAGACTTTCCGATTTTCTTTCACCTATTAACCTTGCTAGGTTACTTACTTCTTATTCCAGATTTTGAATAGAAGCTTGTTGATTTCTAAATGCTTGAGCATTTTGTTCATTGGTTTGTTTCTGAGATGTGAAAAACTGCATTTGAGATTCAACTAGCTTCGACATCATGTCTTCTAAATTTGGCTTTTTATCATAGGTTTGTGGTGGTTTGTTTTGAAAAATAGGTCTTTGCTGATTGTAAGTATTGTTGGATACTTGTTGGTTGCTAGGACCTTGTTGATTGTTGTATGGAACATTTCGGTTATAATTCTGATTTTGACTGTAAATTGGTTTGGGCGGTTGATAATTATTTTGATAATTATTTTCAGACCTTTGGTTCATGTATGAAACATTCTCTCTTTGTTCCATTGTTGGTTCAATACTGAGACAATCTTTTGTCAAATGTGGTCCTCCACATTGCTCACAACTAATTTGTATTGAGTGAATATCCTTAGTTATCTTTTCCATTCATCTCTCGACAGCATCTATCTTTGCAGAAATGGAACCGAAGTCATGGCTAGAATCGGCTCTAGCTGCTTTAGATGATCTAACGATATCTTTTTCTTGGTGCCACTCATGTGAGTGGGAAGCAGTGTTATCAATAATTTTGTAAGCGTCAGTTGCGGTTTTCTTCATAATGGAACCACCAGCTGCTATATCGATGTCTTTTCGTGTAGTGATGTCGCATCCTTGGTAGAATATTTGTACTATTTGACAAGTGTCTAAACCATGTTGCAGAAATCCTCTTAATAACTTTCCAAATCTTGTCCACGCCTCATATAGAGTTTCATTTGGCTTTTGTGTGAACGTAACAATTTCTCCTTGAAGTCTTACGGCTTTAGATGCCGGAAAGAATTGTTTAAGAAATTTTTCAACTAAAACGTCCCATGTATCAATCGCCCCTTCAGGTAACGATTCTAACCAATCTTTGGCTTCTCCCTTTAAAGTCCAGGGAAATAACATGAGATAGATCTGTTCATCCTCCACTTCTCTTATTTTGAATAAAGTACAGATCCTATTAAAGGTTCGAAGATGTTCATTTGGATCTTCCTTCGGCGCACCACTAAATTGCCATTGATTTGTTACCATGTGTAGAATTTGTCCTTTGATTTCATAATCTGACGCATTAATTTCTGGTTGAGTAATTGCGTGACCTTGGCCAGTACGTTTAGCTCGCATTCGGTCTTCCATACTTAGAGGTTCCAGATTCTCCATGATTGAATTTGTTGAATCTGAATCACTAGAGGATTCTGATTTAATGGGTTGTTCCTCGACAATCTCTGTTTGAATGATTGGTGGTTCCGGGGGAAAGATTAATGGTTCAGGATCTCTGAATTGTCAATATCCTCCGGATTCTCAATTGTGAGGTCGGGTTCAAAAAATGGATTATCGGAAATTTGAATTGGAGTACTTGGTCGACTGGATGACGATTCTAAAGAAAAATCAACGACGACAATATTGGCTAGATGTCTTGATCGAGTTACAGGTGGTGAACGTTTTGCTCGGTTCATTCACTGAATATCCTATTAGTTATAAAAATAAAAATTATATAAGTTATCAAAATAATAGATTTTTCTAATTTTGCCCACGTTTCGAATAGCCAATAGATGCAGCAGGTAGCCAGGACCCTTTAAATCGGAAGCCCACAACTCGCCACTAACAAATCCAACTATTACTACGAACCAGAAAATTTTGGATGTCTATCAATTTAACCACTTAAAATAATTTTTCGTTAAAATTTAAAGAAATTTTAGAGAAGAAATAGAAAATTCTAAGTCCTAAAAACTAGAGCGTCGGAAAACGTCAAAAAATAAATGGTCGAAAAATAATAAAAAGAACGTAGCGCGTCGAAACTTAAAAGTCTAAAAACTAAGAATTAAAAGTTGCGTCTAAAAATATTAAAGCTTAAAAGAAATACTATATTCAAAATGGCAATAACTTAAAAAGGTACTAAAATTTAAAAACGGCGCCGCAAAATTCTAAAGCACTTAAATCTTAGTCTAAAGAAAAAGTACTTAAGGGATTTTACGGCAAAGCCTAAAAATCTAGAAATAAAAATAACTATGGCAAAAACTATATTAAAACTAGTTACGAGCAATAAAAATACAAATTACGTATTAAATAATAAAAATATACAATTTATAAAAAGAGACAAAAATTGATAAAATTACTAATTTTTATAAAAATATTAATTTTATATTATATATTTTATAAAAGTATTAGGTTTATAATCTAATAAAACTAATTTAAACTAAATAAAACAAATTAAATACTAAAACTAAAATAAACTATAAATTAATTAAACCCTAATTAGGTTAATATTAATAATTATTATTAATTTTAAACCCTAATTCGATGGAACTGATGTACCAGGCCTGTCAAATCACTCCATGCGATCGCATGGAGTGTAGGTTAAAATATCATGCGATCGCATGAGTCTCGGATTCAGCTCAGATATTGGGCTACTACAGTACCAGGCCCGAATGTTTTTACTTTTTATTTTTTCTGTTTTTAGATTATATAAAATATATATATAACTTAAATAAAAATTTAATTTTAAAAACTAAAATAAAAATACTTTTTAACTTTATATATATTTAACAACTCTTAAAAACAAATATATAGATTTTATTTTTTATTTTTGTATTTTTAATAATTAAAACGTATTTTTACAAAAGTATATTTTTTTACAAAAGTAAACTAAGAATCTTTTTTTTATATATAGCGTTTCGCTTTCGGCGTTGTTGTTTCCCCGGCAGCGGCGCCAAAAATACTTGATGTTATGCTAGGTGTATATGTAATAGTTATATTTTTGCTAGGAAATACTATTAAATACGATACAATTTTTCACAAGTTATTTATTTATTTATAGAGTGGATATACATAAACCTTGCTATAACACTTATAGGCAGTGTACCTAATCGTACAGTAGTGTAGTTTTTAGTAAGTCCGGTTCGTTCCACGGGGATCTTAGCCAAGTTTAACGCTATACTTTAAAAAAAACTATAATTGTAAAAATATAAATATATATAAGTAGTATTATTATTATAAAAAGGGGGTTTTTACCGTTTAATGGCCGGTTTGTCGATTTTAAAACTTAAGTCGCAGTTAAAACCTAATGTAAAATATTAAAAATAAATATAACTTAAATTAAAGCGTAAAGTAAATAACGATAATAAAAGTGCGATAAATAAAATGACGATAAATAAAATTGCGATAATTAAAAAGTACGATAAATAAAATGACAATAAATTAAAGTGCGATAATTAAAAGTGCAATTAAATATGAAATAAAGGAATTATGCTTATTTAAACTTCCGTAATCATGATGTTTGACGTGTTGATTTTAGTTTATTCCCATGGGTTGATTGTCCTTTGTCCTGGATTATTCAATATGTCCGTCTGGTTTTTTGTCCATAATAGTCCATCAGTCATAAATATAAAGTGCGAGTATCCTCGTCAAATTATCCTTATATCCAAAGTCAAATATTCCAACTAATTGGGGACTTAAACTGTAACAAGGTCTTAATACTTTGTTTAATAATTACACCAGGATATCGACTGCGTGTAACCCAAGGTTTTAATACTTTGTTAACAATTACGCCAAGTGTCCTTGTACATAATTCACCCCTGTTTTAATAAATCCATTAACTATTAATCCATTCCCGTGTCCGGTAAAATGAACGATTATTAGTACTTATAAATATCCCGCCCATCGTGTTCGATCGAGTGTATATGGTTATTTATAGGTACGTCCAATTGTAAATCTTTCTATTAAATTAATAAACTATCATTTAATTAAACAAATATAAAGCCCATTAATAGCCCATAGTCTAATTTCCACAAGTGTCGTTCTTTTGTCCAAACCCCAATTATGGTACAAAGCCCAACTACACTGTCTTTAATATTTAGCCCAACATCACGATTGCTTCGGCTTAAATAAGCATAATAATAACTTAGCTACGAGACATTAATTTAAAAAGGTTGAACATAACTTACAATGATTAATAATAGCGTAGCGTTACACGGACAGAATTTTGACTTACACCCTTACAACATTCGCTAACATACCCTTATTATTAAAATTAAAATTAAAATTAAATTATAATATATATATATATATATATATATATATATATATATATATATATATATATATATATATATATATATATATATATATATATATATATATATATATATATTTATTTATTTATTTATACGTTGAGAGAGAGATAGATGGTGTATGGATTCAGTCGACCAGAGCCTGCTTTTATAGGAATGTGGCCATGTACAGTAGCCCATGCGATCGCATGGGCTTGAGGTTATAATGCCATGCGATCGCATGGCTGGGAATTCCAGCTCATGTATTGTTGTTTGCTTCTTGCCGACGGTTTTAAATAATAATATAATATATAAATAATTTTAAGAATTAATTATATATTATATTATATTCATGTGCATAGTTGACTTGTAATTTTTAGTCCGTTGCGTCGAGCGTTGAGAGTTGACTCTGGTCCTGGTTCCGAATTTTCGAACGTCCATGCGTACAATTTAATATCTTGTATTTTGCGCTTCGCGTCTTGTACTCTTGTAATTTTGAGTCGTTTCTCATCAATAATTTGAACCACTTTGATTGTACTTTGTACTTTTTAGCTTTTTGGTCGTTTGCGTCTTCAATTCATCGAATCTGTCTTTTGTCTTCACCTTTTATTATTTAAACGAATATCACTTGTAAATAGAACAATTTCAACTAAAAGCTTGTCTTTCTTGAGGGATAATGCTATGAAATATATGTTCGTTTTTAGCATTATCAGGCCCAAACTTACCAACAATCACTAAAACTAGTGACCATGGCATTAAATCACCCTACTATACACCACTAGGTCATTCAAAACCCTTTTGACCCATTTCGAAGTCAACTCACCCACTTGGGTCATCCACCTTCCAAATACACTCATTTACAAACACAACAAAGCGTGCTAGTGATTAACTTATCCTTTTAAGTCTCATAATCACCAGTTAACATTTTGAAACCCTAGGTTAGTTACTATCAAGTCCTCATGACTCAATCTTACTCAAGAACACCCAAAATCACCAAATATGGGTTTTATGTTCATCACTAATCCAAACCCTAAACCTTAAACAAATTAAAATAAGGAAATCATAGTTAGGACATACCACCACAATCAAAACATAGCTAAAGGCTAGATGAACAACTTTAATACTTGAGCTTTAACCCGAATAAAGCTTCTTCCTCCTTGATTTGAGCTTTCTCTCTCTCAAAGGGTTTCTCTCTCTAAAATTGAAGATGGTGTTGGTGGTTGTGTTGAATGTGTTTCAACCACCACAAAACTGGCCATAAATGACCTAAACCCGGCCTCATATGAAAGGACAATAATGCCCCTCATTAAACTTTAATTTAAAAAGGTTTTGGGCAGGTTTCTGACTTCTGTTTAAATACACAATGCAGCCCACACTTTATGTACCCTCTTTACACTCTGTACAATAATTATACGGGTCTTACAAGTTCATATATTAATATGCTAATACAAAAATCACACAAACCATGGTTGTAACGACCCGTCAAAATCGTCATTGACGGCGCCGTCTACTTAGGTCCCGTTACGTGGTCATAAGTTTTTAAAACAGCGTTTGACCAAAATATGTCGCATTCATTTCAATTATAAAGATGTTTCAAGGTTTACAAAGTAGGTTCGACGACCAAACATGTTACAACGTTTTAAGTAGAATTGAAACCTATGCGACACAAATTAAGTTAAGTCAAAAGACGCTCCACGTATGCATGTATACTTGACATCCAAGCAAGTATCAAAACTAATGAGCGAAAGCATGTATCACAAAACATTCAAGGACCTAAGAAAAACATAGAAATCTGTCAACGAAAACGTTGGTGAAATCATAGGTTTAAGTAAGTAAGTAAGTAAGTAAGTAAGTATAAATGAACCACAAGATTTATATCATTGAAATAGTAGTAAACCATTCTAAAATTTGTTAACACGAGCACCCAATTATCAAGGCTTAACTTTCCTTCCATAGAACCCCATCACAATAGTGTTAGAACATACACTGTTTCTCGAAAATATATTTCATCAGAATAACGGTAACTGTGACGACCCGGAAATTTTAGACCAAAATTTAAACTTAATCTGTATATGATAATATTATTCTGACATGATAAGCAATAAATTTTGACAAGTTTTAAAACTTTTGAAATGAGTTTCATACAAACAATTGACCAACCATTTGTTCGACGATTCACGAACGTCATAACTTGTATTAAATATATACTTATGTATATATATGGATATATGGATTATTTCTAACTTGAATATATGATAGTTAAGTATCTCATTAAGTATATTAATAATGGGTTTTATATATATAAATTGAGACTACTAACTTAAGGGTTTCGAAAACAATATATATATGTAACATTTAACGACGTAATAACCCTTATGTTAAAATGAATATATATGTATTGTATTAAGATGTATTAATACACTGTTGAAAGACTTAAATACATATATTAACATAAGTATATTCAACAAAGATAGCTATACTCATATTCGCATTCTATTTTCTCATGAACTCTATTCGTATTTTTACGGTATTTTTACCCGTCTAATACGCAGCTTATAGATGTATAACTATTGAAAAATACACTCCTTAGCAGCCCCATTTTTGGATCCTAGCATCTTTTGTCTTGTTAATGAGTCATGAGACAAAAACTCGCAAGTTTACTAACCATTTTGGCAAAATATGACTCCATTATTAACTTAAAATTCGTCCATATGTACCACCACATTTTTCCATTCCATTTTCTCATTCTTTACTCCAAATTACTCTCTCAAAATACTTCTATCTTCATACTAGATCATCACCAAGCATTTTCCTCATCATCTAGCTTCAAAATCAAGGTAGAACACTTCTTAAAACTCTTGTTAAATTCCTACTCTATTGCTATCTTAATAAGTTTATAAAACTTGTAAAAACTAGAACTTGTTTTGGTGGAAATCAAGCATGTTTATAAACTAATGTAACCTTACTAACTTGACTTTAAAACACTTATTTATATGTATTATGACATTATATTAAGTTATTATAAGAATTTATAACTTGTATATATGTATAACACCTTAGAACTTAATATACAATAATTGGTCTCTTTCGGTTCTTGAAAACTGTTTTGACACGCGAATTTAAAAGCTATCTTAAACTTTGTTTTAGAGAATATAACTCTGGATATATGTTAATATATATGAATCAAGATTTCTGTAATTTTTTAATGGTTTTAGACGAAGTGAAAGTATTTTTCAAAAATTCATTAGTTGACTGATGACAGATTTTGTCCGAATCTGTCCACCGTTACAAGTTAATGGCATAAGCCTAACTTCGACTATGAAACCAAAACTTTTTGATTATGTTCTTAAAACACGAAATATTAAGGAGTCTCCAGCAACTTGATTCATTAAAACCATGTAGTAACAAATAATTTATGAACCGAAAGATTTGGCTAAGATTAATCTTGTATGCTTAATCAATGTTACTAGAAAACTATGCTAACTAAGACCTGGGCTATTTTCCTTGATAACACCTATTAGTGTATATGTTAATAACTAAAATATAGAAGAAAAATTAAAAATATTGAGTTTAGCTATTTTTCATAGCCTACGGACTGTTCCTATGACGAATTATTGAACTGTGCGGACAGATTTACGCACCTGTGACAAAATGAAATTTTAACTAACCTATACTCCGATTCAAAACATATGCCGATTATGGCTGATTATAGGACTCAAATACCTTTCCAATAATGGCTCTTACACCTATAGAAGTATAACACAATATGCGATATACCTATCGGGAGTTGACTATTTAAAATCAAGAAATCTATATAAGATTTATAATAAGACTAACAACTAATTACTAACTTAAACAAGTAAAAATATTATATAATTAATATATAAACTTGTTTTATCAATATTATATGTAAATAAATATATATATATATGATATAGGTTCGTGAATGCGAGACAAACCCTGCACTTGTTCAGTGCCGTCATATACATAATTGCTACGAAATACAGTATTGTGAGTTTCATTACTCCCTTTTTATATATATTTTTGGGCTGAGAATATATTCACTATTTTATAACTGTTTTACGAAATGGACACAAGTACTAAAAACATATTTTACGTTGAGTTGTACCACTTTGCATACTTTTCCCTAATAGCTTGGTAACTAATATTTACATGTTGTAAGAGCATGTAAGCGCGAATCCTATTGATAGATCTATCGGGTTTGACAACCCCAACCGGGCTAGTCACTCTAGTATCGTAAACGGTTGCATAGTACTTCATTTTTACTACACTTGGTACAGTGTAGGGAGATTTCATAATAAAGAGAATATGCCACATTAATTGTTAAGTATGGTTACCGAAGCGTTCAACAACTTATAGAATACTTTTATACACTTGCGAGTGTACGGATATTTATGGAAACTGAAATCTTGTGGTCTATTACTATTATGGAAATGATTAATTATGATAAACTAATGAACTCACCAACCTTTTGGTTGACACTTTAAAGCATGTTTATTCTTAGGTATTAAAGAAATCTTCCGATGTGCATTAGCTCATTTTAAGGATATTACTTGGAGTCATTCATGACATACTTTGAAAGATGTTGCATTTAAGTCGTTGAGTTCATCAAGATTAATATTAAGTCAATTATAGTTGGATGTAATATGAAATGGTATGCATGCCATCAATTTTTGATGTAAAGCAAGTTTATCTTTTAAAAACGAATGCAATGTTTGAAAATGTATCATATAGAGGTCAAATACCTCGCGATGTAATCAACTATTGTGAATCGTTTATAATGTATATGAACGGGTCATTTCAGTAGCGAACCGTCCGAATGAGGGTTTGTCAAACCCATATGGCCATACAACATAAGTTCTCGCTTACACCCGGCAAATGTAACTAATGATAATCGAATTGAGGATTTTTGTTCTAACTCGTATGTAGAATGTTTGTTTTCGTACTTGTGTTCACTTTGTAAAATGAAATGTTTATGTTTTATCATCCCAAATGTAAGTTGAAAAGAGTAAAGGCGGGACTATGATCTCACCTTGGTTGCATGAATAGTAAAATGTACTTCACAAAGTAACGTGTGAAAGAACGAATGCTAGTCTTGACCTAAACAAATAGGTTTGTATCAATATCGGTAAACACGGTCGGTCAAAGTGTTCAATTAGTCCTATGGCTCGTTACGACTCGAATATATAGCATGTGAATCAAATTGTCAAGTTTCATGCAAGATACAAGTATAAAAGCATGTTAGAATGATTGCCTAAACATTTGGTTAAGTTTGACTAAAAGTGAAACTTGGTCAAAGTCAAAGTCAACGGGGTAGGGTATCCGAAAATTTTCCCATCATGAGGAATCGTATATGAGCATGTTATCCAAATTTCATGTTAATCGGAGTTGCGGTGAAGCGGGAAAAGTTTATGAAAAATAAAACAACAAAAAGAATTTTGGTCTGGGGAAGTGCGCGGCGCGCGCTAAACCGTGGAATCAGGTCAGGAATTGTCCAAAGGGGGTAAGCATCTAGGTCTTCACATTTGCGCATCGCGCATTACTATTTAAAAGGTGTTGTTTGCTGAAATTTTGTTAAGTCTCGAACCAAACATCAAACAAACATAACTCATGAACCGAAAACATTCAAAATGCATGCCATACACCGTTGGAAAGGTAATTTAACGAGGAAAACAACTAAACACATTTCATCAACCAAAATCATAATTTACAATAATCAAATCCAAGTTCAAAGCTCATTAAATGCCCACCATAAATGCTTTCAAGTTCATAAATGCACTTTGATGATTCGGGAATTAAATGCACACATATAATACGCCATTTTGTAGGTAATCATGCATACAATGCTAACAAACACTTACAATTAACATTGCAAAGCATTCAATGTATCAAAAATCCATTTTACTTCTATCAAACCCTAATTCAAAATCACAAATTTAGCAATTAAGTTTATGGAGTCTTTCTAAGTCAACCTACACATCATATTGAAGCTAGTGATGTTAGTAACACATTTAATACATGCACTTTTAGAATCTAACAACATTTAAGCAATCAAATCACAAGATTAAACACATCAAAATTCAAGTTCATGCTAGTTACTCAAAATAACAAGATCGAGCATATAAATCACATATTCATGTTAGACTCGAGCCATAGACACTAACTAACACTTTTATAAGTTAAAATCATCAAGAACACAAAATCTAGTGTTTTTAGAAAGTTACCCAAATGCAATAAAGTTGGTATGGATTTGAAGAGGAAGATGCAAGGATTCCGATTATGCAATTTGTTTTGAAGAACGCTTGATAGATTTAAAATGGATGATGATTCTTTGATTGAGGGTTTGAGAGTAAAACATGGAAGTGTTAGGAAAGAGGTGAGTAAATGAATGGAGGTGGTGAAGTGGTTGACTAGTTGACCTAGTCACCACTTTGGCTACTAGTCAAGATTAGTCTCTCAAGTTTCAAAGCAGTTGCGTGAATTACCTAAACGAAACATTTTAAAACGCGTATTAACGAAAGATGTTATAATTATATAACGGACTTTAAATTGTATAACAGAAGGTAAAAGAAATTTCGTCCCGAAATTTAAGTAGGCGTAGTAGTCGTTGTTTCTTCCTCGAGATTTTGCATTTCTAAATCTGCGAATAGATGACGGTATTCCCTTTGCATTTGATCTTGACTTTCCTAAGTAAACTCGGGTCCCCTTTTGGCATTCCAATGGACCTTA
Organism: Rutidosis leptorrhynchoides; assembly: GCF_046630445.1. Classification (NCBI taxonomy): domain Eukaryota; kingdom Viridiplantae; phylum Streptophyta; class Magnoliopsida; order Asterales; family Asteraceae; genus Rutidosis; species Rutidosis leptorrhynchoides. The sequence continues at coordinate 193,158,461 of NC_092335.1, forward strand.
ACGATCGGTATTCTACTTTGTTTTAGCGTCTTGATGGAGGTGTCCACAATTTCAACCGGTTTCTCTACAAAATGAAGTTTGTCATCAATTGTAAGCTCTTCGAGAGGAATGATGAGTTCGGGTTCGGCAAAACACTCTTTAAATTTGACACATGGAAAGTAGGATGAACAGAGCTCAGTTGAGGTGGAAGATCTAAATGATAAGCAACGGTTTCAACACGCTCTAAGATTTCAAAAGGACCGATATACCACGGATTTAACTTCCCGCGTTTCCCGAAATGAATTACACCTTTCCAAGGTGCGAATTTTAACATTACTCGATCACCGACTTAGAATTCGAGGTCGTTGCATCTTTTGTCGGTATAGCTCTTTTGACGACTTCGGGCCGTCCGGAACCTATCTCGGATTTGAACGATCTTCTCGGTTGTTTCATGCATGAGTTCGGGTCCGGTGATTTGTGTGTCGCCTACTTCAGCCCAACAAAGAGGTGAACGAAATTTTCTGCCATACAAAGCTTCGAAAGGTGCGGCGTTGATACTCGCTTGGTAACTATTGTTGTAAGAGAATTCGGCGAGAGGCAAGTGCTTGTCCCAAGCTTTTTCGAAATTGATAACACAAGCTCGTAGCATGTCTTCCAAGGTTTGAATTATGTGTTCGCTTTGTCCATCGGTTTGTGGATGATATGCGGTGCTCATGTCTAAACGCGTTCCCAACGCTTCTTGTAAAGTATGCCAAAATCTAGAAACAAAACGGCCATCTCAGTCGAAAATAATCGATAAAGGCACACCATGATGGGCTATGATCTCTTTAATGTAAAGTTGTGCAAGTTTTTCCATGTTGTCAGTTTCCTTCATGGCTAGGAAGTGCGCGGATTTGGTGAGACGGTCAACAATAACCCAAATAGTATCATAACCGCCCACCGTCTTTGGTAGTTTGATGATAAAATCCATCGTTATCCTTTCCCACTTCCATTGCAGGATTTCGGGTTGTTGAAGTAGTTCGGATGGTCTTTGATGTTTGGCTTTGACTTTGGAGCAAGTTAGGCATTTTCTAACATAAGTACCGACGTCCCTTTTAATGTTCGGCCACCAATATTGTTCCTTGAGGTCGTGGTACATCTTATTGGCACCGGGGTGGATCGAATATCTTGACTTATGGGCTTCGTCTAAAATAAGGCTTCGTTGGTCCCCATAACTAGGTACCCAAATTCTTCAGGCGAAATATCGGAGTCCGGTTTCTTTAACTTCGAAACGAGAGGTGAGAACGTTCAAGTGTTCGAGAGAGATATTTTCATCCTTGAGAGCCTCGTCTTGGGCTACACGAATTTGACTATTGAGGTTTTTGTGGATGGTGATGTTTAAAGCTCGGACACGAAGAGGCACCGCTCTTTCGTTTTGACTTAAGGCATCAGCTACTACATTCGCCTTTCCGGGATGGTAACGAAGCTCACAATCGTAATCATTCAAAGTTTCAATCCACCGTCGTTGTCTCATGTTTAGTTGTTTTTGGTCGAAGATGTGTTGAAGGCTTTTGTGATCGGTGAAGATAGTTCTCTTGGTTCCATAAAGATAGTGTCTCCACATTTTAAGTGCAAAGACAACGGCTCCAAGTTCGAGATCAAGTGTCGTGTAGTTCCGTTCATGAATTTTTAGTTGTCGAGAGGCATAAGCAATGACTTTCTTTCGTTGCATCAATACACACCCAAAACCATGTTTCGAGGCATCGCAATATACAACAAAATCATCATTGCCTTCGGGAGTTGACAAGATAGGAGCGGTGGTTAGCTTTGTCTTCAAGATTTGGAATGCGGATTCTTTCTCGGTTGCCCAAATGAATTTCTTTCCCTTGTGAGTTAACGCGGTTAGGGGACAAGCAACCAAAGAGAAATTTTCCATGAATCTATGATAGTACCCGGCGAGACCCAAGAATTGACGAATGTGAGTAGGAGTAGTAGGAGTCTCCCATTTGCTAATGGCTTCGATCTTTGCGGGATCGACCTTAATACCTTGGTCGCTTACGATATGACCAAGAAATTGAACTTCCTTCAACCAAAATTCACACTTGGAGAATTTGGCATAGAGTCGTTCTTGTCTCAAGAGTTCGAGCACGAGTAGAAGGTGTTGTTTGTGTTCTCCTTCGCTTTTAAAATAGACCAAGATGTCATCGATGAACACAATAATGAATTTATCAAGATACGGTTTGCACACGCAGTTCATAAGGTCCATGAACACCGCCGGTGCATTAGTGAGACCAAATGGCATTACAAGAAATTCATAACTACCATAACGAGTCCGGAAAGCGGTTTTGGAGACATCTTCCCCCTTAATCATTAATTGATGATAACCCGAGCGGAGATCGATTTTTGAATATACACGAGATCCTTGTAATTGATCAAAGAGGTCATCGATGCTTGGAAGAGGATATCGGTTCTTAACTGTCAATTTTTTTAGTTCACGATAATCAATGCACATTCGTAGGGATCCATCTTTCTTCTTAACGAACAAAATCGGAGCACCCCATGGTGAATGGCTAGGTTGGATAAAACCACGGTCAAGTAGTTCTTGAATTTGACTTTGCAATTCTTGCATTTCGGATGGAGCAAGTCTATACGGTGCACGTGCTACGGGTGCGGCTCCCGGAATAAGATCGATTTGGAATTCTACCGGTCGATGAGGTGGAAGACCCGGCAATTCGTCGGGAAAAACATCGGAAAAGTCACTAACAATTAGCACATCATCGATATGCTTCTCATCGGTCTCGACTTTCTTAACGTGGGCTAGAATCGCGAAACAACCTTTACGAAGGTATTTTTCAACTTTAAGGCACGAGACGAGGTTGAGTCCGGTGCAACTCTTATCGCCATAGAAAATCAAGGGTTCACCATTCTCGATAGGAATTTGATTCGCTTTAAGATCGCAAAGAATGTGAGATTTCATTTTGGCTAGCCAATCCATACCAATGATTACATCAAAGCTCCCTAGTTCTATAGGTATCAAGTCAATTTAAAACTCTTTACCCATTAAGTTTAACGTACACACCCGGTAAAATTTGTCGGCACTCAATAGTTTCCCATTGGCCACTTCAATGGTATAAGTAGTATCTAGTGGGAGTGGTGGAGTGCTAAAAGAATGAGTCAAAGTCTCGGATACAAAACTCTTATCGGCACCCGAATCGAATAAACAAGAGACATAAGAATTGTTGAGAAGAAACATACCCGTGACTAGTTCATTGTCATCTCGGGCTTCCTCGGTATTAATGTTGAAAGCTCAGCCGCGCGTATTGTGATTATCTTTCTTCTTTGGGCATGCATTTCTATAATGACCCGTTTGGCCACATTCGTAACAAGTGACCGTCTTTGGTGCATTGGGCCCCTTTCGAGAGACGGGGGTGGCACTTTTACATGCGTTGGCCTTATGACAAATTCCTTGGCACTGATGGAAAATTAGCTTGCCACATTCACCAAAGTGATGCTTGTTTCATTTGTTGCAAAGAGGTAGGTTTCCGGCATAACCCTTCTTGCCGTCGGAGGTGATAGGCTTTTTGGTAAAGTTGTTGTTGCTTGATTGGGGGGCTTCCCATTTTCTTTTGTTGTTACCCGACTTATTCTCGGCTTTAGGTGCCGGTACTACGATTTCGTCCACCGTTTCTATCAATTTGCGGGCCATGTTCAAAGCTTCTTGATGATTAGTGGGTTTGGATGACATTACTCCATGTTTGATGCTCTTTGGAAGACCATCCATGTAAAGTTCAACCCTTAAATGTTCGGGGTTCACAAGGTTTGGGCACATCAAGGCTAGTTCGGAAAATCGTTGATTGTAGGCCTTGAGATCGTTTCCGACCGCTTTTAGAGTTCTTAGCTCTTGTTCGAGCTTTCGGATTTCTTCATGAGGGAAATATTCGATGATCATCTTTTCCCTTAAATCGGCCCAAGATAGGGCGTGGTCTTCATCGGTACCCACCGATTGCACATAGGTGTTCCACTAAGTGAGAGCGACATCGGCGAAAGTGTGAGTGGAGTACTTGACCTTGTCTTGGTCCCGACAACCGCTTATGCTAAAGACGGCTTCCGTTTGCTCAAACCATCAGGTGAGCACAACCGGTCCCCCGGTTCCATCGAAAGTGTGAGGTTTTCACCCCATTAATGCTTTATAGGAGCACCTCTCGTTTGAATTACCGGCTCCGTTGTTGTTGTTGTTGTGGTTGTTGTTATTGTTGTTGTTGTTGGATGAGTGACCGGCCATGGCCGCATCCACGGCGGTGGCTATCATTCATTGTAGAGCTTGTTCGGGTATTTCATGGCGTGGTACACGGCGGGGAGGCATTGTTCCTTCAAAACACAAGAATATCGTTGATTAGTATTCTCAATAATACTAACCGTGATATGGAATGAGGATAAAGAGAAAATTTTCCTTGACTCGCCTTAAATTCTTTATGTCATAATGTCGGAACGTTCATATGAGTCATCGTAATATAATCCCGAAAATTATATTACCCTAATTCATATGTGCATTCGACATTATTTCACTAAGTCAAGGTGGCGTGTCAATCAAATTAAACAACGTGAGATTAAGATGTAATATAAGTTAGATATGAATAGAAGAGTTCGAGTATAAATGCACAAGTAGTCAAGTAATTCCTACTTCAAGTCTATATGCCGGTTGTAGTCTAGACTCACTAATGTACCCTACTACTCGGGGTTGACACCAATGAACTCTAAATCCCTACAACCAACCCTCTGATACCATCTGTAGCGACCCGAAAAAATTGTCATTGACGGCGCCGTCTACTTAGGTCCCGTTACGTGGTCATAAGTCTTTAAAACAACGTTTGACCAAAATATGTCGCATTCATTTCAATTATAAAGATGTTTCAAGGTTTACAAAGTAGGTTCGATGACCAAACATGTTACAACGTTTTAAGTACAATTGAAACCTATGCGATACAAATTAAGTTAAGTCAAAAGACGCTCCACGTATGCATGTATGCTCGACATCCAAGCAAGTATCAAAACTAATGAGCGGAAGCATGTATCACAAAACGTTCAAGGACCTGAGAAAAACATAGAAATCTGTCAATGAAAATGTTGGTGAAATCATAGGTTTAAGTAAGTAAGTAAGTAAGTAAGTAAGTTCAAATGAACCACAAGATTTATATCACTGAAATAGTAGTAAACCATTCTAAAATTTGTTAACACGAGCACCCAATTATCAAGGCTGAACTTTCCTTCCATAGAACCCCATCACAATAGTGTTAGAACATACACTGTTTCTCGAAAATATATTTCATCCGAATAACGGTAGCGAACCATTCGAATGAGGGCTTGTCAAACCCATATGGCCATACAACATAAGTTCTCGCTTACACCCGGCAAGTGTAACTAATGATAATCGAATTGAGGATTTTTGTTCTAACTCGTATGTAGAATGTTTGTTTTCGTACTTGTGTTCACTTTGTAAAATGAAACGTTTATGTTTTCTCATCCCAAATGTAAGTTTAAAAGAGTAAAGGCGGGACTATGATCTCACCTTGGTTGCACGAATAGTAAAATGTACTTCACAAAGTAACGTGTGCAAGAACGAATGCTAGTCTTGACCTAAACAAATAGGTTTGTATCAATATCGGTAAACACGGTCGGTCAAAGTGTTCAGTTAGTCCTATGGCTCGTTACGACCCCAATATATGGCATGTGAATCAAATTGTCAAGTTTCATGCAAGATACAAGTATAAAAGCATGTTAGAACGATTGCCTAAACATTTGGTTAAGTTTGACTAAAAGTCAAACTTGGTCAAAGTCAAAGTCAATGGGGTCGGGTCGGGTATCCAAAAATTTTCTCATGATGAGGAATCGTATATGAGCATGTTATCCAAATTTCATGTTAATCGGAGTTGCGGTTAAGCGGGAAAAGTTTGTGAAAAATAAAACAACAAAAAGAATTTTGGTCTGGGGAAGTTCGCGGCGCGCACTAAAGCGTGGAATCAGGTCAGGAATTTTCTAAAGGGGGTAAGCATCTGGCTCTTCACATTTGCACGGAGCGCGAAATAATGCGCGGCGCGCATTACTACTTAAAAGGTGTTGTTTATTGAAATTTTGTTAAGTCTCGAACTAAACATCAAACAAACATAACTCATGAACCGAAAACATTCAAAATGCATGCCATACACCGTTGGAAAGGTAATTTAACGAGGAACACAACTAAACACATTTCTTCAACCAAAATCATAATTTACGATAATCAAATCCAAGTTCAAAGCTCATTAAATGCCCACCATAAATGCTTTCAAGTTCATAAATGCACTTTGATGATTCGGGAATTAAATGCACACATATAAGATGCCGTTTTGTAGGTAATCATGCATACAATGCTAATAAACACTTACAATTAACATTGCAAAGCATTCAATGTATCAAAAATCCATTTTACTTCTATCAAACCCTAATTCAAAATCACAAATTTAGCAATTAAGTTTATGGAGTCTTTCTAAGTCAAGCTACACATCAAATTGAAGCTAGTGATGTTCGTAACACATTTAATACATGCACTTTTAGCATCTAACAACATTTAAGCAATCAAATCACAAGATTAAACACGCTAAAATTCAAGTTCATGCTAGTTACTCAAAATAACAAGATCGAGCATATAAATCACATATTCATGTTAGACTCGAGCCATAGACACTAACTAACACTTTTATAAGTTAAAATCATCAAGAACACAAAATCTAGTGTTTTTAGAAAGTTACCCAAATGCAATAAAGTTGGTATGGATTTGAAGAGGAAGATGCAAGGATTCCGATTATGCAATTTGTTTTGAAGAACGCTTGATAGATTTAAAATGGATGATGATTCTTTGATTGAGGGTTTGAGAATAAAAAGTGGAAGTGTTAGGAAAGAGGTGAGTGAATGAATGGAGGTGGTGAAGTGGATCACCACTTTGGCCACTAGTCAAGATTAGTCCCTCAAGTTTCAAAGCGGTTGCGTGAATTACCTAAACGAAACATTTTAAAACGCATATTAACGGAAGATGTTATAATTATCTAATGGACTTTAAAATAGTATAACGGAAGGTAAACGGAAAAAGGCAGGATGTTACAATGGTTAACCATAAGCACAAGGGAATGGTACTCGCAAATGACCATCGGTGTTCACAATAACCATTAGTGTACATATGCTTTGTATCACTAACCTCGGGGTGGTAATGAACGCCCGAACTTTAAACCCAGCTGACACGTAAAATGTGGTATCGAACGCCCGAACTTTAAACCCACACTTCACGCCCACACACATGATGACATGGTATCGAACGCATGATGACATGGTATCGAACGCCCGAACTTTAAACACGTATCATATGCCAACACGATGTGGTATCACACGTCTGAACTTTAAACCCACATCGCATCCCACACAAGTAAATATACTATATACATACACGTATAATTATATCACTCACTTTGAAATGCCTGCACAAGTCACGTATAACATGATCTCTGTCCACATATCCGAGCAAGCAACCACCTATATCACACATAGGTACAATATACATATAAATATACATTCTCTAAAAGAGAATTCGACATAATCATCCCTTAGCCGAGGGATCACACCTTGCTCATCAAAACCCGCCCATTTAACACCTAATGGACCCAATCCAATTACCACTTCAGGTGGTAATTCAAACCCACTCAACAAAGTACCATTTAACCACTTGACACCAATTAGACCAACCTAGGTCCCGACACTAGATTACTACTTAGGTAATGATCATTTCAAAATGCCATTTACACCAAAACTACAACACATGCAATATTGACCCATATCATACTTGACCTCCTTTGACTTAAGTCAAATTTAAATCAAAATCACTAATGGCTAGTGATTAGGCCTTAATCCACCAATTAACAACATAAACCAAATACTTAAAGTACTTATTACACCAACACTAGCCTCAAATCATATTTTGACACCAAATCAAGGTCAACACCCATTTTGCCAAACAAACATGTTCTTATGAACATCAAAATTACCAACACACTTGCAAACTAGTGATTAACACCCAAAGCATGACAAATACTTTTAAATCCGTCATCTAAACCTAAACACAATAATCAGGTTTACATACACAAATCACACACTAAAACACTCAATTTCATGAGAAATGGGGTTTATAACCCAACACAAACATAAACCCTATCAAAGTAAATAAAATCGGATCTAGGGTTTACCTCAACTCCAAAACTGAGGTAGTAGCTAGGAATATCAAGAAGAACCAAGATCCACTCTAATTTGGGTAAGAATCACCATCTTCATCACCATTTGAAGCCTCTTCTCTCTAAAACCCCCTTTCTCTCTCTAAGAGAGTTTGGTTGGTGAATAAATGAAGATAAGATCGAGTATTGGGGTATAAAACCGACCCCGTGAGAAAAGACCCAAATGCCCTCATCAATTTTACAAAATAACAAAATAAAACCCGTCAAGCACCAGGAACTCCATTCTTCAGTTTCGGGAACGTCGTTCATGTGAAAAAATGGAACGTCGTTCCTTAAATAAGAACGTCATTCCTTAAATAAGAACGTCGTTCCCCAAACGGCCTCTAAACACATTCTGTTAAGGTTTTGCAATTTCCCTTGACACAACGTCGTTCTTTAATCTGGAACGTCGTTCTAGCTCTAGGAATGTCGTTCCTTGTGTGACAACCCGGAAATTTCCAACCAAATTTAAACTTTATCTTTATATTATTCCGACATGATAAGCAATGTTTGTTAAGTTAAATCTCAAGAATTTTAAATTGTGTTCATACATTCATTATAACCTCGACCAAATTCTGACGATTCACGAACCGTTATATATAAATAAATATGTATATATATGTATATATATATATATATATATATATATATATATATATATATATATATATATATATATATATATATATATTATAACTTGAGAATATTAGTAAAGTATTAAACGTATAATACTTTACATGATCGTATTTGTTTCAATATGTTTATCGATGGAATTAGAAGATAATATCAAATTGTTGATTTATCAGATACATTATGATATGATTACTGGTCTATGTTATGAGGTCCACTGTGATTTAAGAAATCTATTCTTTTTGACAACATTCGGAAAATGGTAAAGTGATTTATAAGTAAGAACGTGAAGTATAAATAACTTAGATGTTGGATATCGACAAGTTAAGTAACTCGACATTTTTCATTAAGATGATTTCATACGTTTATTTAACCTTTGAACTTTATTCCATGCTTCACCAACAAACTGTAATTTAAAAACTTGAAACCTATTATGAATATATATGATTCTACTTTCTTAAAACATTTTATGATATAACGATTTCCATTATTTTAACCTTTAAACAAAATGATTCTTAAAAATATATTTGGTTTTGGAAAACAAAATTATTATATTTATTTGATTTAGTTTCAAACGTACAAAAACGTTTTCAGTTTAAAAAGAACTTTATTATTAAAACGTATATAACTTTTATAAATATCTAGAACCACTTTTGACAACTCATTACTTAACCAGTATGATAAAGATAACGATATTTATATTTTATTTTATTAAATATATATAACGATTTAAATTAATATTATATATATTTATACGCGTATTATACGTACATAGTTTTATACTTTTACTATACTTAAACTTTACCTTTACCTTTACCTTTACTTTATTTTTACTTTACTTTAACTTTAATAATTCACTTTAATAATTCATACTTTAATAATTCACTTTAATAATTCATACTTTAATAATTCACTTTAATAATTCATACTTTAATAATTCACTTTAATAATTCATACTTTAATAATTCACTTTAATAATTCAAAAATCTATTATAAATAGAATTCAATAGGTTTCATTATTTCATAGAAACTTGAAAATATTTTTCTCTAAACTCTCTCAATCGATTTACATATATATATTTACTCCGTATTATTTCAAGATATTATTAGTATACATAAAATATTACGTCAGAGTGTTGTCCGAGTGATTTCGAAATTGTTTTTTGAGTGGGATTGGATTAAGGAAATTATGGGTTATAGCTATGGAGGTGATTGGTATGGTTCATGGGTATGCTCGTGAGGTCAATATAGTGTTTATCATCTCCGTTGCGTCTACGTACCTTTCCTGCAATATTGAATCTCAATATTGATACGTGAGTACTCATAATTTAACTTTTACATACTAATAGTGTATCCTTGACTAGTGCTTGAGTATATAGGATTATGCATGTTTGTACTTTTGATATTGCCTTTAGTTAGGTTATGTTGAATCCTGAATTAGTTATATATGCAACTGAGATAAGGTATAAGATATGCATGTCGTTGGAAAGCTAGCGAAAAATTAAGAACTTTTCATTTAGATATTGAATGATTTCGATGAACGGATTTGAAGTTATAGTCCATCGAATTTTTGTATTATTATTAAAAATGATTATTATTATCGTCGTTATTATCGTCGTTCTAGATTTATCTTATTATTATTATCTTTATCAATAAAAGGATTTATCATTAAAAATTGTTATTTTTTTTATTATTACTATCGTTATTATCGTTAAAGTTATAATTAGTATTATTATTATTATCCAATTATTATTATTATTATTATTATTATTATTATTATTATTATTATTATTATTGGTATTATTATTATTATCATTATTAATATATATATCACTATTTAAAAATGGTTATTGTTATTGTTATTATTATTATTACTATATTATCATTAAGATAATTATTAGTATTATCGTTAATAATGTTATAGTAACTATCATTATTAATATTAGTGTAATTAAAACAAATATTTGTAACACCTAATTATTTTGATTACTATTATTATCATTATTACGAACACGATATAAAAGACGATTCAAAGCTATTAAACGAAACGATTAGGAAATAATGGGTAAGAGTATCATGATGAAATTAAAATATTATAAGATATTGATTTAGATAAAATTATCGTTCTTATTATTTTTATCATTACTATTATTATTAAAATTATCGTTAGTATTAAAACTATCATTTTAACAAAAATTATCATTTTAATAGAAATGTCATTGTTACTATAAAATATCATTATTATTATTATTATTTTAAATAGAATTATTATTTTAAAGATAATATTAAAAATTATCGTAAATATTAAAGTTATCATAATTAGAATTATCGTTTTATCATAATGTCATCTTAGTAATTATAAATATTGATATTTTTATAATAATAATTATTATTACAAAATAATACAACTTTTACTTACTATCATTATAGATATTATTTTATCAAATAAATATTTGATACAAACATATTTTACTACGTGTAATAACTTACTTTAATAATACCTATTATATTATCTTTATAATATTAAATGAACCCTATAAATTTTATTACTTAATATATATAAAAGTATATTTTATTATATAAATATAATATAAAATTTTATTTATTAGTAAATAAATTATATTATTTACTCTAATAAATCTTTTAAAAATATTTAAAAATATAAAACGACGATATTTAAACTATATATTAATCATGTATAGATTTTTGGAAATTATTTTGAGTCAAATTTACTTTTGTTGACTTTTGCATATTAGTCTCGAGCATTAGGATTGTGGTACACTATGACTTGACCTAATTTGTTAGACAAATATTGACCAACACATAAATATATATAATTAATTTAGGTTCGTGAATCCGAGGCCAACCTTGCACTTGTTCAATGACGTTATATGTATTTTTACTACGAAATACAGTATGGGGAGTTTCATTTTCCTTTTTATCCTTTATATTTTTGGGCTGAGAATACATGCGCAATTTTTATAAATGTTTTACGAAATAGACACAAGTAATCGAAACTATATTATATGGTTGAATTATCGAAATCGAATATGCCCCTTTTTATTAAAGTCTTGTAATCTAAGAATTAGGGAACAGACAGCCTAATTGACGCGAATCCTAAAGATAGATCTATTGGGCCTAACAAACCCCATCCAAAGTACCGGATGCTTTAGTACTTCAAAATTTATATCATGTCCGAAGGAGGATCCCGGAATGATAGGGGATATTCTTATATGTATCTAGTTAATGTCGGTTACCAGGTGTTCACCATATGAATGATTATTTTTTGTCTCTATGCATGGGACGTATATTTATGAGAACTGGAAATGAAATTCTTGTAGTCTATTAAAATGATGGAAATAAATGATTATGATAAACTAATGAACTCACCAACCTTTTGGTTGACACTTTAAAGCATGTTTATTCTCAGGTGTTAAAGAAATCTTTCGCTGTGCATTTGCTCATTTTAAAGATATTACTTGGAGTCTTTCATAGCATATTTCGAAAAACGTTGCATTCGAGTCATTGAGTTCATCAAAGATTATTATTAAATCAATTTATAGTTGGATAGTGGATATTATGAAATGGTATGCATGCCTGTCAATTTTTGATGTAAAGAAAGATTGTCTTTTAAAAACGAATGCAATGTTTGTAAAATGTATCATATAGAGGTCAAATACCTCGCAATGTAATCAACTATTGTGAATCGTTTATAATGTATATGAACGGGTCCTTTCAGTTGGTATCAGAGCGGTGGTCTTAGCGAACCGGGTCTGCATTAGCGTGTCTAACTGATAAGTCGTTAGGATGTATTAGTGAGTCTGGACTTCGAACGTGTCTGCATGTCAAAAGTTTTTCTTATCATTTCTAGTCGGAAATCATCTGCTTATCATCCATAGGAAATTACCTGCTTATCATTATTAGTCTAGAAACGTCTTGCTACATTAATTGCATGAGTAGTGTATAGACAAACTTCATATCTTAGCGTATCTGCTAAATCATATCTTATCGTATCTGTTACTTTAAACTTTACCTGACATACCCCGCAAATTCCTCCGTAATCTATGAAATCTTTTGATCTCTATATATAGATATCCTATGTAAATAGAATACCACCCGATAGCCGAAAAATCATTTTTATATCGAAAATCCTTTATCCAATTGTACGAAATGGAATTTGTCATCAGTTCAAGTCACTCGGATTCTGAAATGGAATCTCACTCAAGCTCCGAAAGCAGTGTGACCGGAATGGATCAACCAATCAGTCATCACCTATTCTGGATGAATTGGGGATGGGTTTGTAGCCTCCTCAATCATTGGAAACAAGAAGAAGGCGATCCTTTCCATCCACCACATTGCCCTCTTGGCGAAGAACCTGAAGCACTTACTGGCGAACCTGTTCAAGACACCATTGTCTCTCTCATTTCCAGGGTATCTCGTCACGATTATATACTACATCAAATTCTAGATTTTATTTATCCGCTCGTTCCGACCGACAATCATCCTGGAATAATAGAAGAAGTCAACGAACTTCGCGCTCGGGTAGTGGCTTTGGAGAATATGGTGCAGAGATTACAAACACCAGCAGTAGCACCAGCAGCATAACCAGTACCATTACCACCTCCAACCACAACCGCGTTGTAAACCTCAACTTCACAATCTGTCCCACGAGCATCAACGTCATACGCACCATAGATACCATGGAGTACCAACAACAATAACTGATGAAGTATTAATTCATAACTTCATTGGAGAAACATTCCGCGGCGATTATATAATCTCTAAAGTCTTAGAGATTATCTAATCTAGCCCTAACCATAAATCAGTTAAGTGAACCAAAATGATAGAAGGAAGAGTAGAAACCCTGACAAAAATGGTGTGTGATTAACAAGTTAAACTTGTTTTACCAACAGCATCAACAGTACCGTCAACATCACCAGCATCGTCAGTACAGTCAACATCAGAATCAACAACACCTATAACATCACAAACTCCGTCAGTTCAAGAATCACTGTGGACATCATTACGAATCAATAACGTGTATATTGTATCAACAAGTTATGAAGAATTAACTCATTCCCTCTGAAGAAATTATATATATATATATATATATATATATATATATATATATATATATATATATATATATATATTGAAATAAAAAAATAAATCTTTCCGTGCTAAGCTATTGTGTGTGAATCTTAACTACTCAGTTAATTCATATTACAAATATGCAATAATGTACGTCCCTCACCCGCGACTTAACCATCGTTAACTACAATCTCTGTCTCAATTCAACAAATTCTAATTCCTAATAAATCAAGTATATATTTGATTTTACACTTCATCATTGATGTAACCGAAACTTTTCAGATAACATCATTCGTACTTTGCGAAGTTCACAAGAATTTAACGAAAACCAACATCACATCTCAACAAATAACGAAGTATTGATTCATAATTTCAATATTATTGAAGAAATACTTATGTAACCTCTAAACCTTCAAGGAATTATTCAATTCTAGTTCCAACCGTAAATCGAATGAGTTTAATTTAGTATTAACTCATTAAAATCTATGTTACATCTGAGGAGAATATATACATATATATTTTCATAAAGACTGTAATAAAATTCTTATGTACAAAATATTAATTGTGAAAATTTTTTAACTTGTAGGTAATACCCGAGAGATATATATAAATTCACAATTAATATGTTACATTCTTCGAATCAGATTAAGAAAATTATCAATTATACTTCCTACTTTCACAATAATATACATTCTTTCATAGAAATCAAAACAACCATACTCATTCAAACCCAATTACGTATTCTGATTTTAAAATCTCAGAATTCAATTCGAGATATAACCGGTACCATTACTTTTAGATTCCTACATCTTTCAAAGCTATACTTTGACTTCAAAAGTGTGTTAGAACATCAAATGTATACAAACGATTACAATCTATGTTCAAACCCTTCGAAAATCTCTGAAGACACTTCAAATAATGAGCAATCGAGATGATGATCCAACCACATATTACCCACAGTTATGTACTTAAAAAGCTCTCGAAACCAAAGTCATAATTCAACACATATCTGTGTCAGATCTTTTGGCATTTATTAGCCAAAATAACCTTACAATTCCTTTGCAAAGTAGCAAATTATATCACAGCTCCAGCAAGACAACTTCGATTTTTTCATTCGGAGTAGCCTTATCATAATTTTAATATATGTGATTACCCTTTTGTTACCGGAGAACCTTTCATATTCCACCACATTAGCAATAAACTTACCAACAACTTCACTGATCTTGGGCATTCCGAAGAATCTTTATATTTATCGAAACCTCATCATTTACTCATCTGCCTCTTGTAATTAGAATTGTCATACGAATCATTGGGAGTTAGCAATCAGTATTTTGAAATCTCACAGCATGTTGACGCCAACAGTTATACATAACGTCTATTTTCAAGGCTTACATACTTCGAATGTGAAGTTTCTGAAAAACACTCTGAACCGCGAACTAGTTCTCGAAATGCTGATGAAGCAACAAAAACTGTAAACGACCTTAGCAGTAAGAAGTTTGATGATAAAGATTAGTGTATTAACAAAGCTCAGAAATAGAGAAGTTTTGGAACTGAAAAAACGGATTGAGCAAAGTATGAAGGAGGCTGTGGACAAATCACAAAGACTGAACCTGCCTTCAAAGAATCCAAATGATTCAGTGTCTGCTGAAGTCATTAACAAATACCTTGCTCCTGACACTAAACCCTTACAGACAATATTCTTCATCATCCTCTGATATTAGAAATTCTAAGATATCATCGTATCTTTCATTATAGATATCCTCCATATTTCTGAAGATATTTCCATAACTATTCTTATCTGGAATCATTTATCTCTTTGCGCTATCTGTATTACATCAAAAAGGAAACTGTTTGGTTCCTATACTCTGTAAACCTTTGAGTTTAAAATATGAATGTTTTTGAAGTAGTGTTGGAAACTGAAGCATGAGTTAGTATAATATAATGACACTTGATCAACGTGATTATATTACAGTAATTCATGCTGCGTTTCTAAATGGAACGTGATGATTCACAGATCATAACATCATCATGTGCCATGTTATACGACTCTTGTATTCTATTTAACCTCTAAAATATCAAGAAAATATTTCTTGATGATTCGGCCTTTCACAAGGTATTCTAGTAATTTGACAAGTCAAGATCGTGCCATCACAATTTCCTTCCTAGAACATTAACAATGTTCATTCCGAAATTCATATCTGTGAATTCTGGACCATTACAAGCGGTGCTTAATCGCAAGAAGAAGAAACGAAAGGACAAAACTCCAAAATAGAAATTGGGGTATAAATTGCAGCAAATAAAAGAGAGCATTAACTGTGGATGACAATGATTATAGAAGATAGAAACAGAGACTTTGAAATATAAGGGAAGATATAAAGCCCAACGACAAACCAAAAATTATAAACCATATATATCGATGCATATAGCAATATAAAGACACGGGAAAACTAGAAACACTATAAACCCAAGAGTATAGTAGAAGTAAATAGATTCTTCCGGCGGTAGATGAAAAAGAAGAATGACCGATATGAAAGTTATAAGTATATCGAGAATCAGAACTGGATGGAGCATATTGATGAATACTTTAAAATATGAGTTGAGGGGGAAAGAATAGAAGGTGATGAAACATGACTAGGAACTTAGAAATCAACAGATTTAACTCACACAATGACGGAATAAGTGAATCAAACCCTCTAGTGAATAGGTTAAGCTTTTTGTGATTAAGTTAGTCATACCACAACTAAATCAAGTGTGATTAGATCAACACCTAGAGCTATTATTCACCACCTGGGTGATTTGGGTTGAGAGAGAATCGGAGGAGCTCACCAGATCTGAGTGTGTGTAACAAATGAGAGGCTTAACCTAAAAATGAAGAACATAAGACTTTATATACCCCTGCTGTAGACTCACCCGTACGATTCATCCATCACACATACGAGTTGGCTTCATCAGTCGTACGGGTGATCACTCACTCGTGTCTTCTCATTTAGGTTGTAATTGTGACTTAGCTCAGCATCAACCGTGCGTATGAGCCTGTCAGCCGTACGAGTGAGGCTTCACTCGGACGTCTGACTAAGTCTAACATAGTTAAACATCCACATCTCGTTCCTGCAGTTGCTGTAACCACATACAAACACGGATAGGATAATAACGAACGATCATGGTGGCCTGTAAACTGTTGTACCTGCAATGGACGTGGGTAGATGTCTAGGGACTTGCATAAAATGCATCAACAGAAGGTGTGAGTTGTAAGAAAACGAAGGAGGTGAATTTATAAGAAAATCTCCGACAGAAGAATTAAAATGGACGATCGCATTTAAAGCGGATCCTAATTCCTTTTGTTACCGGAGAATCAAATCTTATTACAAAGATTTTCTTCAAATCCCTTGAAATCTGGAAATCAATCATATCTACGTCAAATGATAAGATGAATCTACACTTACTCATTTCACTCTTCTATGTTAGCTTCATTCGTACTCTTCATATAAATGGATTGTTTATCTAAATTATTCGCTGATGATAAAACTCTAATTTTTAGCCTGTATGCATCATGAAAACATACTTATTATCATTCACGACCTTTCCACTCAAATTTTGGGACGAAATTTCTTTAAGGGGTAGGTACTGTGACAACCCGGAAATTTCCAACCAAATTTAAACTTTATCTTTATATTATTCTGACATGATAAGCAATGTTTGTTAAGTTAAATCTCAAGAATTTTAAATTGTGTTCATACATTCATTATAACCTCGACCAAATTCTGACGATTCACGAACCGTTATATATAAATAAATATGTATATATATGTATATATATATATATATTATAACTTGAGAATATTAATAAAGTATTAAACGTATAATACTTTACATGATCGTATTTGTTTCAATATGTTTATCGATGGAATTAGAAGATAATATCAAATTATTGATTTATCAGATACATTATGATATGATTACGGGTCTATGTTATGAGGTCCACTGTGATTTAAGAAATCTATTCTTTTTGACAACATTCGGAAAATGGTAAAGTGATTTATAAGTAAGAACGTGAAGTGTAAATAACTTAGATGTTGGATATCGACAAGTTAAGTAACTCGACATTTTTCATTAAGATGATTTCATACGTTTATTTAACCTTTGAACTTTATTCCATGCTTCACCAACAAACTGTAATTTAAAAACTTGAAACCTATTATGAATATATATGATTCTACTTTTTTAAAACATTTTATGATATAACGATTTCCATTATTTTAACCTTTAAACAAAATGATTCTTAAAAATATATTTGGTTTTGGAAAACAAAATTATTATATTTATTTGATTTAGTTTCAAACGTACAAAAACGTTTTCAGTTTAAAAAGAACTTTATTATTAAAACGTATATAACTTTTATAAATATCTAGAACCACTTTTGACAACTCATTACTTAACCAGTATGATAAAGATAACGATATTTATATTTTATTTTATTAAATATATATAACGATTTAAATTAATATTATATATATTTATACGCGTATTATACGTACATAGTTTTATACTTTTATTATACTTAAACTTTACCTTTACTTTATTTTTACTTTACTTTAACTTTAATAATTCACTTTAATAATTCACTTTAATAATTCATACTTTAATAATTCACTTTAATAATTCATACTTTAATAATTCACTTTAATAATTCATACTTTAATAATTCACTTTAATAATTCAAAAATCTATTATAAATAGAATTCAATAGGTTTCATTATTTCATAGAAACTTGAAAATATTTTTCTCTAAACTCTCTCAATCGATTTACATATATATATTTACTCCGTATTATTTCAAGATATTATTAGTATACATAAAATATTACGTCAGAGTGCTGTCCGAGTGATTTCGAAATTGTTTTTCGAGTGGGATTGGATTAAGGAAATTATGGGTTATAGCTATGGAGGTGATTGGTATGGTTCATGGGTATGCTCGTGAGGTCAATATAGTGTTTATCATCTCCGTTGCGTCTACGTACCTTTCCTGCAATATTGAATCTCAATATTGATACGTGAGTACTCATAATTTAACTTTTACATACTAATAGTGTATCCCTGACTAGTGCTCGAGTATATAGGATTATGCATGTTTGTACTTTTGATATTGCCTTTAGTTAGGTTATGTTGAATCCTGAATTAGTTATATATGCAACTGAGATAAGGTATAAGATATGCATGTCGTTGGAAAGCTAGCGAAAAATTAAGAACTTATCATTTAGATATTGAATGATTTCGATGAACGGATTTGAAGTTATAGTCCATCGAATTTTTGTATTATTATTAAAAATGATTATTATTATCGTCGTTATTATCGTCGTTCTAGTTTTATCTTATTATTATTATCTTTATCAATAAAATGATTTATCATTAAAAATTGTTATTTTTTTTTATTATTACTATCGTTATTATCGTTAAAGTTATAATTAGTATTATTATTATTATCCAATTATTATTATTATTATTATTATTATTATTATTATTATTATTATTATTATTATTATTATTATTATTATTATTATTATTATTATTATTGGTATTATTATTATTATCATTATTAATATATATATCACTATTTAAAAATGGTTATTGTTATTGTTATTATTATTATTACTATATTATCATTAAGATAATTATTAGTATTATCGTTAATAATGTTATAGTAACTATCATTATTAATATTAGTGTAATTGAAACAAATATTTGTAACACCTAATTATTTTGATTACTATTATTATCATTATTACGAACACGATATAAAAGACGATTAAAAGCTATTAAACGAAACGATTAGGAAATAATGGGTAAGAGTATCATGATGAAATTAAAATATTATAAGATATTGATTTAGATAAAATTATCGTTCTTATTATTTTTATCATTACTATTATTATTAAAATTATCGTTAGTATTAAAACTATCATTTTAACAAAAATTATCATTTTAATAGAAATGTCATTGTTACTATAAAATATCATTATTATTATTATTATTTTAAAGATAATATTAAAAATTATCGTAAATATTAAAGTTATCATAATTAGAATTATCGTTTTATCATAATGTCATCTTAGTAATTATAAATATTGATATTTTTATAATAATAATTATTATTACAAAATAATACAACTTTTACTTACTATCATTATAGATATTATTTTATCAAATAAATATTTGATACAAACATATTTTACTACGTGTAATAACTTACTTTAATAATACCTATCATATTATCTTTATAATATTAAATGAACCCTATAAATTTTATTACTTAATATATATAAAAGTATATTTTATTATATAAATATAATATAAAATTTTATTTATTAATAAATAAATTATATTATTTACTCTAATAAATCTTTTAAAAATATTTAAAAATATAAAACGACGATATTTAAACTATATATTAATCATGTATAGATTTTTAGAAATTATTTTGAGTCAAATTTACTTTTGTTGACTTTTGCATATTAGTCTCGAGCATTAGGATTGTGGTACACTATGACTTGACCTAATTTGTTAGACAAATATTGACCAACACATAAATATATATAATTAATTTAGGTTCGTGAATCCGAGGCCAACCTTGCACTTGTTCAATGACGTTATATGTATTTTTACTACGAAATACAGTATGGGGAGTTTCATTTGCCTTTTTACCCTTTATATTTTTGGGCTGAGAATACATGCGTAATTTTTATAAATGTTTTACGAAATAGACACAAGTAATCGAAACTACATTATATGGTTGAATTATCGAAATCGAATATGCCCCTTTTTATTAAAGTCTGGTAATCTAAGAATTAGGGAACAGACACCCTAATTGACGCGAATCCTAAAGATAGATCTATTGGGCCTAACAAACCCCATCCAAAGTACCGGATGCTTTAGTACTTCAAAATTTATATCATGTCCGAAGGAGGATCCCGGAATGATAGGGGATATTCTTATATGTATCTAGTTAATGTCGGTTACCAGGTGTTCACCATATGAATGATTATTTTTTGTCTCTATGCATGGGACGTATATTTATGAGAACTGGAAATGAAATTATTGTAGTCTATTAAAATGATGGAAATAAATGATTATGATAAACTAATGAACTCACCAACCTTTTGGTTGACACTTTAAAGCATATTTATTCTCAGGTGTTAAAGTAATCTTCCGCTGTGCATTTGCTCATTTTAAAGATATTACTTGGAGTCTTTCATAGCATATTTCGAAGAACGTTGCATTCGAGTCATTGAGTTCATCAAAGATTATTATTAAATCAATTTATAGTTGGATAGTGGATATTATGAAATGATATGCATGCCTGCCAATTTTTGATATAAAGAAAGATTGTCTTTTAAAAACGAATGCAATGTTTGTAAAATGTATCATATAGAGGTCAAATACCTCGCAATGTAATCAACTATTGTGAATCGTTTATAATGTATATGAACGGGTCCTTTCACCTTGTACCTGGAACGTCGTTCCTTGTACCTGGAACGTCGTTGGACCTGTTAGAAAATCAGGGTCTTACATGGACTATTAATATGAGACGTAGGGAGTAACTTTTTTGATTAGTTGGTAAATATAGATTACATTTTTATCCATTTCTATAAATATAATGATACATCATATATAGTGACGAGGTTTTAGAATAAACATATGGTGCAGTAAATGGAGTTTAGGGACAACATGATTTAACTCTTCTTTTCAGTTACATTGAGTAATCCTAATTGAAATGATGATGTTAAGAGGGTCGTTTAATGTTATTTTCACCATTGAGTGTTGACCACAATTCGACAGCCAGAGTAACGATGGCGCGTGATGTGAGAGATATGCGAGCTCTAGGCATGTATCTTTCACTTTGTGTGAATGGTTTCCTCCTTATATTTATAGATAAGGGTTAGAGTTTTTAGGAGATCATAAATCATTGATCAAACCCAAAATCAAGCCCGACTCAATAGAAGAACAAGGTGATCACTTGTTAAGGGCCCAATAATTTTAAGGGTCCAATTTGTACGGAGTATGATTAAAAAAGATAATTAATTTAATACTATAATATTTCTCCCTATATTTATAATTGAATACTAACATATGTATTTTTTTTTTAAAGATTTACTTGTGTATGTTATACTACTCCGTATATACCAATTTTGTAAGATATCAAAATTTGTATGTTGTATTATGTGAATAAATTATAATTAGCTATTCATAAAATATAACAAAACATAAATATCTATTATTTTCAACGGACAATATATCACAAAGGACGAAGGTTATAAAAGAAAAATTGATATTTTTCGTACTTGGTCATTGTTTATGAATGGAATTTTTGTGACTCGTTATATGTCGATATTATTTTGTGACACCAGTCATCTCAATTCTTGGCTTTGCCGCTGCAAACGGTAGAGTGGTTGATTCGATACAGTCCCTTTATAGACTTCAAAGTTTTCGCTTAAGTTTAAAGGGCCTATTCCGACTTTTCCGTTCAAGACATCAAAATTCTCATGACCGTCCATGCCCAAAATGTAGTTCCAATAAGCCATATAGGGTTTTTGGTCTAGTAATTACATTATGAATGTGCGTATGCAAGCTACTTATACGAAAATTATGTAGTTCGTTGGCTTCATTGAAAAGTTGGGAAAGTCAATTCAACGTACATCTATCTATCTTCTATCTTCTAGCTTCTTATAAAACCAAAGACATAATTATGTTATCATTCGTGAATATTAAGCTTTAGATGAGTTCATAACTATAGTTTTTAATCATTGATTTAAGTGAAGACGTCATAATTGTCTCTCTCTTTAAATCAATAATTGATTAATTTGAATTTTAATTATTTACTTGTAAAAAGCTCAATTTCTTTCTTACATATAGAAATACAAAAATTATCTTTTATTATTTCTATATATACTCCATAAAAAGAAATTTTTATGTGTTATCATTAGTTATTACTAGCTTATAACCCACGAATTTGCGGGATTACACTAAAAAAAACTTTTACAATAAGTCTAAAATATGTCACGCAAGGGCTTACAGCCTAGTGTTGCATTGATAGTGCCAAATAGAATCGAATCGAATAGAATATACATAATAAAGTAACATTCAAAATCGGGGAATGTAGTAATCAAGATAGCTTTAGACACAAATGAATCAACATGGTCATGATGGAAGCGTTAGCACAATTTGAATCTTCACACATTAGTAAACTACCAAATATCATTCACAAGTTCCTTATTTATTCTACAATGAAGGATATCAAATACGCACACAAGCGACACTTACTAATGCTACTCCATGGCCTTCAATATTAAAATCTTAAGTGATCACATTCTCAGAAATTTCTTTTTCACGCTAGTTTCATAACCTAAATTTCAACTTCAAATCTAGCAACCAGGGCCACTGCCCACAGATAGTTTCCTTGTTCACCTCTCTAACATGCCATGATAATTACATAAGTGAGGAGGAAAACTTATCTACAAACAATAAATATTGCAAGTGTAAAAGAAAATTAAATAAAAACCAGTTATCCCATTATGAGCACAATCTTATTCCCAATATAAGCCAAATACATAAATGTGCATATTAAAGATTAAATAGGCACACCTTAAATATCCTTTGCGTCAATTCTTCATCAGAAGCGAATAAACTAACCCCGTATTTTCATTAGGCACGGTATTTAGAAGGTAGTTTACTAAACAAATAAAAGAAATGGTGGAGAGAGACAAATGTTGAGTGATCTTTCAAATCAATAGTTGTTATTGGAAGATGATATTTAATCCATTGGTTGATTTTTTGCCATCTAAGCTTTTTGAATACATAGTTGATAACCTGCAACTTCGCGAGATTACATATAAAAACTTTTGTAATATGTTTAAATGATAGAACGAAACATGTCAAGCCTATTTATATATGTGGACATGCGTTCTTTGAATATATAACTTTTGGATAACACAAAGGGAATATCAGTAACTGCTAACTTCAAAGAGAAGAACAACACAATATTGACTGTCCTTGCTGAGAATACAAACTCATTCTTCGAAACGATAAATATCAAGTTTTGTGGTCTTTTCTCCACTCCTAAATAAAATTTGTTAGAACATATTATATATTAACTATGAGAAAAATTTTGTTAAGAATCCACGCTAACTGTTTCCAGCTAACTGTTCCTAGCTAACTGATTACATTTTATTTATCGCAGTTTATTTATCGCAATTTAATTATCGCAATTTTATTTATCGTCATTTAATTTCTGTTATTTATTTTACGCACTTTATTTATCGTCATTTAAATACTGTTATTTACGCATTTTAAATATCGGGACACGTATAAAAGGTTTTGACATATCATATCGACGCATCTATATATATTATTTGGAATAACCATAGACACTCTATATGCGGTAATGATCGAGTTAGCTATACAGGGTTGAGGTTGATTCTAAAATAATATATATACTTTGAGTTGTGATCGAGTCTGAGACATGTATACAATGGGTCACGATACGTATTAATAAATTCGAATATTATATATTAAACTATATATGAATTCTTGAGCTACTAATTGTGGACTACTAACTGTGGACTAATAACATTGGACAATTAAAATGAATTAAAATATTGATTATAACATATGAAACTAAACTTTCTTCAAGTTTGCCACTTGATTTCATCTTAAACCTCATTTGTATCTTGACGATTACAATCTGCGTTCAAACCTTTCATGATTCTTGAAAACACCTCAATCGAGAGGATGAACTAACCGCACTTCATCTACAGAAGAAAAGATTGATGCATATAGTTATGCACCTGAAAACACTCGAAACCTGAGTAAACATTTAACACGTATTTGTGCTAGATCCTTTGGCGTTGTTATTACCGAAAATAACATTGCAATTATTTTTAAAATTAGCCAATTTTGTCACAGCTCCAGCAAATCAACTTCAATTTTTCAGTCGAATAAACCTTATTATAAAGATTTCCCCTTCACCATTGTTACCGGAGAACCGTTTATATTCCACCACATTAGTAGTAAACTTACCAGCAACTTCATTACTCATTGATTTAAGTCTCTCCGAAAAATCATTATATTTGTTCGTTAAAACCTATTCATATACTCATCCACATCTTATAACGAGAATTACCACATCAATTACCGGGAATTAGCAATCTGTATTTTGAAATCTCGCAGCATGTCTACATCAACAGTTATATGTATACATATAATCTTTATCTCTTAGAATTATGACCTTCCATTCTGAAATTCTGAAAAGCACCCAGTCTGCGAATCAATACTCTGAATTTTGAAAAGTTGAATGAAGCAACAAAAACTGTAAACAACATTAACAGTCGAAAGTTTGATGATAAAGAATAGGGGCTGAAGAAGCTCAAAAGATGAGAAAATTTGGTAGTTAAAAACAGATTGAGCAAACCATGAAGGAGAACGTGGACAAATCACAAAGACTAAACCTGCCTTCAAAGAATCCAAATAATTCAGTATCTGCTGAAGTCGTTAACGAATACCTTGCTCCTGACTCTACACTTTTACGGACAATCTTCATCATCATCCATCGATATTAGAAATTCTAAGATATCAGCGTATCTTTCATTATAAATATCCTCGATATTTCTGAAGATATTTTCATAACTATTCTTATCTGAAATCATTTATCTCTTCGCAATATCAGTGTTACATCAGAAAGGAAACCATTTTATTTTCTAAATTCTGAAAATTCGAGTTTAAAATTTGAATGTTTTTGAAGTAATGTTGGAAACTGAAGCATGAGTTAGTATAATATAATGACACTTGATCAACGTGATTATATTACAGTAAGTCATGCTGAGTTTCTAAATGGAACGTGATGATTCACAGACTATAACGTCATCATGTGCCATGTTACACGACTCTTACATTCTACCTAATCTCCAAACATTCCTGATAGTTCTATCTTTTCTCTTGAATTCTGGTAACTTAACCAATCAAGATCATGCTATTACAATTTTTTTTTAAAACATTAACTATGTTCATTCCGAAATTCATATCTACGAATTCTGGACCATTATTCGCTTGACTTAAAGTCGAGAAAAGAAAACAAAAGTATGGAGTGCCAAAATATAAAGGAAATGAAGAGGGTGGATTCATAGTGAAATATCAATCGAGACAGATCATCGCATCTAATCAAAGAGGATTCTAATTTTCTTAATTATCGAAGAACCAAATCTTATTACGGAGATTTTCTCTAAATCCCTTGAATTCCGGAAATCAACTGTATCTACATCAAGATGTATGACGAAACATTATTTTCTCATTTCACTCTTTTGTGATAACTTCACTCGTACGCCTCGCATAAACAAGTTGTTTTATCCATATTACTCACTGATGATAAAACTCTAATTTTCAGCTCATATGTGTCATGAAAACATACTTATTGTCAGCCATGACCATCCCAATCAAATTTCGGGACGAAATTTCTTTAACGGGTAGGTACTGTGATGACCCGAAAAATTCTGACCAAATTTAAACTTAATCTTTATATTATTTCGACATGATAAGCGAAGTCGGTTAGGTTGAGTCTCAAAAACTTTGAACTATTTCATATATGCAATTATCCTTCGACTGTTCTCAACGATTCACGAACAACTATTTATAAATAGATACATATATATTTAAATATATAAATATATATAATAATTTGAAAAATAATTGGAAATAATATACGACTTAATTATTAGAAATAAATAAGCAAAATAATATAAGAAATAATAAAATTAATTATTAAAATAAATTTTGTGTATATATAAATAAAGTATATTGAACAAAGTATATATAGTTTCGAATTTATTTTGTAAACTTCAGTAACACTCAATCGCCATTCGATGGATAGTAAACAAGTTAAATTCAAACTTATAGGAATTTAAAATGAACGGTGATCCGAAAATGAGTTCTATAAATTTTAGGCTTATTAAAAATGTATTTAGGATCTAGTTATTACATTTTAACACTTTTTATATTTTACCCAGAATTGAGAGAGACAGTTGATGTAATTTTTATTTAATAAATTAATGACCAAATTTTATACCATAATGACCAAAATAAATAAATATAGTTAATTTAAAAATTTAGGATTTTTCCGAAGACTTTTATTCACCACTGAGTAACAATGGAGTACGAAATAATAGCCGTGGATTAGTGTCGATAGAGTAAATCATTTGAGGCTGCTAATTATTTGTTTATTATTATTTCACTTGCACGTTCTATTTTTCTATCCATTCTATCTTTTCTATATTATATCTAATATATCTATATACATAGACGTATATTCACAGAGATAGATTAAGAACCATGGACCACCAATACCAATCACCACTTCACTTCACCACACTTCACCATCTCTCTGCTTCCTTTCGATTCCCAACCTTTACCCATCATCAAACAACGACAAAACACAAGAACCACTTTCTTGTTCGATCACTAAATACATCACCCAACGTGCAACTTCAATTGTTATTGCTGCAATTGTGTTCTCTGTTTTAGCTCATAACCACCACCAATGTTAACCATCCTGTTTGAGATCGAAGCCAAGAACTATCACCATCATCGATCACCATTTAAAATCGGCCATCATCTTCTTGAACATCGCCACCACAACCCATTTCCTCCACCACCACTGATCCACTTCCACCACGACCCCTTTCACTCTTTCTCTCTCCCTCTCTACAAAATCCTTGATCTTGAACCAGACCATGAATCACCAACACAACCGCCGTTATCTTTTTCTTTGTGACCACCATCAACAAACCCACCATAATCTCACTTGATCACACTATCAACGAAACCCGGTTACTACTCTCGTTTAATACATGTTCTGCACATCTTTCAAACCAAAATCCAAATAAAAACCTAGAAACAAAATCAACAAAACCATCCATGTTGGACTGTTATTAAAGCCAGACTAGTTCCTGTTTTGCAACCAATTCACGAACCAAACCTGCTACTACGCTGCTACTTGCTTCTGTGACCACCACCCCTATAAAAACCATTAAACAATCAACCACCTGCAGCTTTCGTTACTGTTTCTGTTTCTATTCCAACCGCTATAAAACCACTATCAAACCATAACCAAACATCTGCTTTCTATTTCTTGTTCGCTCAAACACCCAAAACCCACTCGTATCATGGTTGATTACTATTCGGTTCAGCTTTGTTCCGACTAAACCAAACACCATTAAAATATCTACAACCTAAGTAAGCCCACATAAAATCATCATCATTATTATTCATACTGCTGCCATATTTACGATCCCCTCATGAATCTACTGCACATACGAGAACACCAACACAAACACACACATAAAATAATTAGTTATTACTATTATTATTCGATTTTAATCATCACCTCATCAAAACCCGTCCATATTTTTCTTTTTCTGTGATTCGATAAATTGCAACTATCCTTGTCGTTATGAGAAGATGAAAAGCGATGACGACACAATGATGTTAAATGAATAATGATGATAATGATCAATGATGAGCCGTTACAATACTTTTTGTTTATTTTATAGATATTGGAATGTACAGCTGGTGCTTTTTGTTTCATGTTTCTTGTTTCCTCGCTATTGCAACTGCGCTGCAAAACTAATTCATATTACTCTTAGGCCGTATTAATTTTATTGGGCTTGTTAACGGGCTGTTTGTTTAGACTGCTACTTTGTTTTGTTTGGGCCATGTAACCACTTAAGTTTTGCTGTTGGTGAACGAAAATGTGATGATAGATAAGGATACGATAATAAGGATGATGATGTAGATGATTAGATTATGATGATGATAATAATTAGATGGTTTTGATGATGATTATGAGATCATCATATATAGTGATGTTGATCGATGACGATAATGATATTTATCGATTATGTGATGATGGGATGATGTGAACGATGGTGATTTTATGTTATATATGTTCACGATGATGAGTTAATATAGTTTAAGTAATGACGATGAGGTTAGTTCATGAAGATGATGAGATAAGAATAATGATAATGGCGAAGTTATGATTATGATTATAATTATGATCATGATAATAATACTGTTTGTTCTCGGTTCGATTTCACCACGGTCACACTCGATCATTCGATCTCTCGTTCTCTCGAAGGGTATAACTTATGATTCAATCTTTTTATTTTTGATAATGGTGATTTTGATTTATATATATTATATAGTTATGATTATGATAAACATATAATTAGTATTATTAATTTAATTATTATTATTAAAGTTATTAGTATTAGTATTATTATTATTATTATTATTATTATTATTATTATTATTATTATTATTATTATTATTATTATTATTATTATTATTAACATTAATATTATTCTTTTCAAGTGTTATTACCAAGTATTATTAGTATTAAGTATTATTATAGATATTATTGTTTTTATTGAAAAAAATAATAATATAACCTTTTATCATTATTATTATCCTTATCATGATTTGTATATAAATTTTACTATCATTATTATTATTTTCATTAACATGATTTTTATATATAATTTTATTTACATTATTTTTAACATCATTAATATTATCATTATAATCAAATACAACTTTTAATTACTATATTATTAAGTATATAAAAATATACTCATAAGTAATATTACATATAAGTATGAAAATATTATATTAGCAATTTTTATATAAATATTCATATAAAACAAATTAGGTATTTTTAATATATATATATATATATATATATATATATATATATATATATATATATATGTATGTATGTATGTATGTATGTATATATAACTATATAAATAATAATCATTTTCAAATATATATATACAAATTAAATAAATAATATATAAAGTTATAATATATGAAATTGTTCGATTACGATTATATGTATTAATGAATACACAAATGATATAGATTCGTGAATCCAAGGCCAACCTTGCATTGTTCAGTTTCGTCGTATGCATATTTTTACTACAAAATATTGTATTGTGAGTTTCATTACTCCCTTTTTAAATGATTTTGAAATATATATTTTTGGGACTGAGAATACATGCGCTGCTTTTATAAATGTTTGACGAAATAGACACAAGTAATTGAAACTACATTCTATGGTTGAATTATATTATTAATATCACCCCTTTTGCTTGGTAACCTAAGAATTAGTGAACGCCACTAATTGACGCGAATCCTAAAGATAGATCTATGGGCCTAACGAACCCTATACAGGTTATGGATGCTTTAGTACTTCGATATTTATATACAGATGAGTGTACCTGTATATTTGGGGATATTCTATATGCATTTGTTAATGTCGGTTACCAGGTGTTCACCATATGAATGAATTTTTATACAGATGAGTGTTCCTGTATTATAATTTTTGCATATGAGTGTTCCTGCAGTTAACTATGAAAAATTAAATCTTGTGATCTATTAAAATGATTGAAATGATTGATTGTGATAAACTAATGAACTCACCAACCTTTTGGTTGACACTTGTAAGCATGTTTATTCTCAGGTATTAAAGAAATCTTCCGCTGTGCATTTGCTCATTTAAAAGATATTACTTGGAGTCAGTCATGGCATATTTCAAAAGACGTTGCATTCGAGTCGTTGAATTCATCAAGATTATTATTAAATAAATGACAGATTAGGTCATTTATAGTTTGGATATTATGAAATGGTATGCATGCCTGTCAACTTTCGATGTAATGAAAGTTTGTCTTTTAAAAACGAATGCAATGTTTGAAAAATGTATCATATAGAGGTCAAATACCTCGCAATGTAACCATATGTTATTGTATTCGTCCTTATGGATTAGGATGGGTCTTTACAATATGCATGCACCACGAGATATTCAAATGCTTGTTGTCAAGTGGATCATTCATAATATTAAAGGTACTTCACCTTACGGTTTACAGCTTCATAAAAACGAAGGCCACTCTCTAACGTCATATACCGATATCGATTGGGCAGGATGCCCAGACACAAGGAGATCCACATCCCGTTATGCAATGTATGTGGGCGATAACGTTTTTCCTGTTCAACTAAGAGATAAACCACTATTTCACGTTCAAGTGCGGAAGCCTAATATAGAGGGATTATGAATGTTGTAACTGAATCATGTTGGCTATGGAACATGTTGTTAGAGCTTAATTTCCGAGTTCGTAAAGCTACTATTGTCTTTTGTGACAATATTAGTGCAACTTATTTATCTGGAAACCCTTCAACATCAACACACTAAACATTTAGAGCTTGACATTCATTTTGTACGAGATAAGGTTGCATGTGTTGAAGCTCACATTTTTCAGGTTCCTACACATTTTCAAATCGTTGGCATTTTCACCAAGGGTTTGCCTCACATACTATTTGAAGAATTTAGATCCAGTCTCTGCGTTTATCCTTCTTTAGCTACGATTGAGGGGGAGTGATATCGTGTATATTAGCTACTTATATTCAAGATATATTTATGTAGATAAGCTTGTTGGTGATTTAGGGTTTTAAGAAAAACAATTTTCGCATCATTAATTATTATCATGTACATACATATAATAACAATAACTTTAAGCGGAAGCGTATTTATTATATTAATAACTAAATCACCAAAACGGATCCATATGATTTATACGGTTAAATAAATAAATACAACAAGAGAGATTAAAAATTATACCTTTCTTGAAGAACCGGATTGATGGAAGAGAAACTAACAATCAAAGGTATGATTGCCGCTAGGGTAGTCCACACTACACTTCGATCAACGTCAAACGGATGTGCTAGTCCCGTCAAGTAATAGTAAATAATTGCAAGAATTATAAAATGAATCGTAATAACCGAAAATTTATTCCTTTTGTTTGTTCGTCGTACAAAAATATCTTGGGTTTTCTTTGCTTGTCGACTTTGTTGAATTAAGTCAACAAAAGGTTTTGTGAAATCTTGTTTTTTATTTGCCGTAAAAACTAATAAGATTTGTGAGGGATATTTTTTGTGTGTATTGCCAAAAAAGACAACTAAAATATATTAATATATATAGGTGAACAAAGTCGGTCTACGAAAACTGGTCGGTCAACTAATTTGATCACAATACAATCATAATTGTATGCAATATCCATTCTTAGTGCATACGTTCAAAAATAATTATATTATATTTAATTAATTAAAACATTAATTAACTATTAATTAATCAACTAATTAATTAAATTCTTTATTACTTGAATAATATATATCACGTATATATTATTAATTTGACGTCTAGGTGTATATGTGTGTGACCCCGAAGGCTCAAATGAATTCAGCCATATAGTTATGTGTTGTACCTTGCGT
This sequence comes from Rutidosis leptorrhynchoides, assembly GCF_046630445.1. Lineage (NCBI taxonomy): Eukaryota > Viridiplantae > Streptophyta > Magnoliopsida > Asterales > Asteraceae > Rutidosis > Rutidosis leptorrhynchoides. Next base: position 193,190,793 of record NC_092335.1, read on the forward strand.
ATAAATCCTACAGACTCCCACTTGTGCACGGCACAACACCAAGTAACTATACAAACAATGGTTAGCGTCTAGCAACACGCCATTATCCCCAAATTCATGTGAGGGTAGTTTCTCAAAACTGCTCATTGTAAGTGTTAAATGTCATTTATCCCTTTGTTTCAGATACTTTAGTTAAACTTGAGACATGGATCATCAGTCATTCTCATTTGTTTAACTATTTTGTTTTCTCGATCTTAGAAATGAATTAGATCACCAAATTAATTAAGTGTCATCTTAATTACATTTGGGTGCGGCCACACGAATATCTTATTCATTCATCGAGGAGCTCAAAAGTATCTAACTCCATATAAGTTGGAGGAACAAATCCTATCTTGTCTACACGTGTCTGTCACGAGCTTTACATTAAAGCCAATAATGGCTTTTATAACAGCCTTATTCAGGACAATGTTTAGTCATATCAAAGTATAATGCTCCACACATCGAAACCGGCGTGCATCTCAAGTCTAAGGACATTATGACATAACCACTTGCGAGTTTCACTATTGACGCCGATCCATGCAGTGAAATCTCAAAGGTTGGGTCATTCTAATATTCATCCTATGAATACATGTGAGTTTGATAGTAACACATTACACCATATCAAACACTCACATTTGTCTTAGTTTGATGTTACTCCCGTATCATCAATCGACAATGGAAAATTTAGAATAAATCATTATTCACGGATTTAAACATGCAAATATAGAACACAGTATTTATGAATAAAAACGATCATAACACATTATATCAATTCATTACAAATAAAACTGCTTTCATGTTCCAATTATCCAAATATTAAAATTACATAAAACTATTAGCTGGTCTAAGCCCAATGTTCCTAGAATGCTCGACATGCTTGGTACAAGACATTGGCTTTGTGAACGGGTCAGCTAGATTGTCTTCTGTTGGAACCTTTTGAATACGTACGTCACATCTCTATATAACTTCACGTATGTAGTGAAATTTTCAAAGGATGTGTTTGGCACCACGTAGAACTCCTGGTTCATTTGCTATTACTATAGCACCAGTATTGTCGCAATACATGTCCATGGGATTTTCAATACTGGGAACAACGCCAAGCCCAGATATGAACTTTCTGATCCAAACAGCTTCCTGATCAGCTTCAGATGCAGCAATGTATTCTGATTCTGTTGTAGACATTGCTGTAGTGCTCTGCTTCGAGTTTCTCCAGTCGACAACGCCTCCGTTCATAACGAAAACGTATCCAGACTGTGATCGACTATCATCTCGATCAGTTTCAAAACTAGCATCAGTGTAACACTTTATGCTCAGTTCATCGAAACCTCCATAAACTAAGAACATATCTTTAGTGTTTCTCAAATACTTCAATATATTCTTTACAGCAGTCCAGTGACTATCACCTGGATTCTGTTGGTATCGGCTCGTCATATTGAGAGCGAAAGAAACATCTGGTCTAGTGCACCTCATAGCATACATGATGGATCCAATAGCTGAAGCACATGGGACTCCAATCATTCGCTTCACCTCTGCGGGTGTAGAGGGGGCTTGAGTCTTAATACCACATTTGGTTGCATTGGAAGACTACCTCGCTTGGAAGCTTCCATCTTAAATCGCTTTAAGATTTTGTCAACATATGCACTTTGACTTAGACCTATTAACCGCTTAGATCTGTCTCTATAGATCTTGATTCCTAGGATATACGCTGCATCTCCCAGATCTTTCATGGAGAAACATTTTCCAAGCCAGGACTTAACGTCTTGTAGCGTTGGAATATGATTTCCCATGAGTAATATGTCATCAACATATAAGATTAGAAAGACTTTAACGCTCCCACTAGCTCTCATGTACACACAGGGTTGGTCAAGGTTTTGTGAGAAACCAAACTCTTTGATTTTCTCATCAAACTTCTTGTTCCAACTCCTTGATGCTTGCTTTAATCCATAAATGGATTTCTGAAGCTTGCATACTTTATTAGGATACTTAGGATTCACAAACCCTTCAGGTTGCACCATATATACGTCCTCGCTAAGGTGACCATTTAAATGCGGTTTTGACATCCATTTGCCAAATCTCATAGTCATAGTACGCTGCTATAGCTATGAGTATCCTAATAGCTTTAATGTCCACCACTGGAGAAAAGGTCTCTTCATAATCAACCCCGTAGGTTTGAGTATAACCTTTTGCTACCAAGCGGGCCTTAAAGGTGTGTACATTTCCGTCCATGTCGGTCTTCTTCTTGAAGATCCATTTCCCAACAGGCTTGATGTTTGGTGGGAGATCAATCAAGCGCCAAACTTGATTATCTTTCATGGACTGCATCTCTTCATTCATAGCATCTTGCCATTTATCAGATTCAGGATCTGACAATGTAGCTTTGTAATTAGCGGGTTCGCCCAGATCCCCTAATTCCAGGTCCTCTGTCGTAACCATAAGGTTTAACCTTTCAGGTGGACGAGAGGTTCTACTAGATCTACGAATGAGACATGCTTCGTCCTGCACCTGGACATTTTCATGTTGCGGCTCAGTACGAATTTCGCTAGTGTCTTCAGAACGTAATGTATCTTGTTCTTGAATTTCTTCAAGATCTACAGTGCTCCCACTTGCTTCTTGTAAGAGGAGACTCTTCTCCAAAAACTCAGCATATCTAGCAATAAAAACCTTGTTTTCTGCTGGATAGTAGAAGTAGTATCCCATCGTTTCCTTTGGGTATCCTACAAAGAAACACTTGATAGTTCTGGACTCAAGTTTGTTTGGTGTATCACGCTTTACGTGAGCCTCACAACTCCAGACTTTCAAGTAAGACAGATTTGGGACCTTCCCATGCCATATTTCATATGGTGTCTTGTTTACCTTCATGGTTGGAACCATGTTGAGAATGCGTGCAGCAGACTCTAGAGCATATCCCCAAAAGGATGGTGGTAGAGTTGTTAGACTCATCATTGATCGAACCATGTCAAGTAAAGTTCGATTTATCCTTTCTGACACCCCATTATGCTGAGGTGTGTAAGGAGGAGTAAATTGTGAGACAATCCCACGATCTCTCAGATGATCTAAAAACTCTTGACTCATATATTCGCCTCCACGGTCAGACCGTAGAACCTTAATGGTCTTTTCGAGTTGATTTTCTACTTCATTTTGAAACGCTTTGAACGTTTCAAATACTTTATGTTTATGTTTAATCAAGTAAACATAACCATATCTACTGAAATCATCAGTAAAAGTAACGAAGTAGGTAGCTCCATCTCTAGACATTGTTCTAAATGGGCCACATACATCAGTATGAATGAGTCCAAGTAGATCACTCGACCTTTCAACCTGGTGGGTGAAGGGTTTCTTTGTCGTTTTTCCAGATAAACAAGATTCGCATATGTCAAACGACTCATTGCCGGTTGACTCAAGAAGCCCATCGTGTTGCAGCTTTGTTATGCGTTTCTTGTTTATATGACCAAGACGACAATGCCATAGATATGTGGAATTCAAATCATGCTTGAATTTCTTAGAGTTACAGTTAAATATAGAACTTTCGTTTGGAACAAGATTATGCATATCAATTTCAAAAATACCATCTCTAGGAATAGCATTAAAATAAAAAACATTATCCTTCGAAACTGAAATACCATAATCTGTGAATACATGATTAAAACCATTATCCTTCAAACGAGAAACTGAAATAACACCTCTAGTAATAGAAGGTGCATAATGACAATTATCTAAAATAAGAATAAGTCCACTTAGGAGGATGAGCTCATAGCTTCCTATAGCTTCGACAGTTGCACGATCGCCATTGCCAACGTACAGATCCAAAGCCCCCTTATTCAGCTTCCGAATTTTCCTAAGTCCCTGCATATCATTACAAATATGAGTACCACAACCAGTGTCATACACCCAAGTTTTATTAGGAAAATTATAGAGTTCTATAACGAAGATACCTGAAGTGCTGGTCGAACCAGCCTTTCCCTTCTTCAACTCTTCCAAGTAAAGCACACAGTTTCGTCTCCAATGTCCAATCTGGCCACAATGGTGACAAGCCATGTTCTTTGCGGGATGCTCTTTCTTTGCTGGTGGTGGAATTTTCTTCTTGGGAGTGTAAGCTTGCTTACTCTTTCCTTTTCATTTTCCACTAGCAGCTTGCGGCTTTCTTTTCTGGATTTTACCTTCCTTAATGGTTAAGACTGCAGGAGTCTTCTTTGGTAGCCCCTTTTCAACTTGCTTAAGCATTGCATGTAGCTCGGGAATGGTCTTTCCCATGCTATGCATATTGTAATTCATTACAAATCCATCATAGTCCTTGGATAGTGAAGTAAGTATCAAGTGCACTCCAAGAACTGGTGGCATAGCATAACCTAGGCACTCCAATTGATCCAAATAGCCTTTCATCTTCAAGACATATTTGTAAGACCCAAATATTTATTGTACATAATGTATTTATGGTGTACGATGCGTGTATGAAGTTTACGTGTTGCTTGCTCGGACGCCGAAGGAAACTGGACGTTGTCTGAAGTGACAAGGTGTGTACGTATCCTTTCAACCCCAAATAAAGTTTGTGTTGATGTTCCAAAGCCTTACCATTGGAAAGGAATTCTTATCACGTTTCCAACGATATTTGATTCATCGAAAACGGAGCTACGGTCAAAAAGTTATGGCCAAAACAAGAAACTGAAAACTGACCTGAAGGTTGGAGCGGCGCTCCACCATTCGGCGCGGCGCGCTGAACTCGTCTGATGCAATTTTCAGCCTTTTTAAAAGGTCTAAATGAAGGGTACTTTGGTCTTTTCACTTGGGGTCGGTTTGGGGTCATCAAAACTGATCCTTTGATCAGTTTGGATCACATTTTCACTCATCAAACACTCCCAACCTTATCTAGTGAGAGAGTAAGAGTTTTAGAGAGAGAGGTGGATTTAGAGAAGAAGGAGGCGGATTCTCATCAAAGCTCGAGTTCTAAAGTTGTTCCTCTCGTTCTTAGCTACGCGGTGATAGTATTGGTAAGCTCAAACTCCGAATTTCATCTATTTGATTTGATATTCAAGTTAGGGTTTGAGTTAGTTTGATGAAAAACCCTTTTAGATGATGAAATGGGTTTAGTGATGCTAGTAATTGGGTTTATTGTTAATTGTTGGTGGATTTTGGGTTGGTGAACTAATTGGCCATGTTTAGGACTTGAAATTGAGTTTAATCACTTAAGTTAGTGATTATGGAAGTATTGAAACCCATTTAAGGTTATTTGGTTGACTAATTGTGACTTTGGGTCAAATTAGGGTTTGGTGGTGATTATGACCCATTTGGCGATTTAATGAGGTTTATAAACTTAAAATGGATTAAGTTGAAGTATTAAACCGAGTTAAATGTGTTTTGGTGTTAAAACTTGTAAATGGTGAGATTTTGACTTAATGGGTCAAAACTAGGGTTTTAGTGTCAAAATGGGTATGACGCGTGTTTAACACTTGAGTTCGGGTTTAATTGGCAGATTAGGACCATTCTCACTTGTGTTAGTGATTATTGGTTAGTTTTGGGCACGGTTTGTGCTTGGAAGTGCATTTGGGTCGAAATTGCACTAAGTGACGAATTGGGTTGATTTGTAAATCCACTCTAAGTGTATTGTTGTAATTGTGATAATGGAATAGGTACTTTCCATTGGCGAGTTGCGGATTACTTGGAAGCATTCTTCAAGACTTCAAGGTGAGTGATAATATCCTATGTGCATATGTATGTGTAGGATGGGTGCGGGTCGGGTGAAGTGATTCTCGGCTATAGAGCTCACTTCACATATAGATGGATTTGATGGACTTTTGTATGAGTCCAATTGGCACGGTTGTGCATTTTGGTTGACCATCTTTGGCGAAGTACGCTTTCGCGTGTACATTATCACACGTGGTTGTGATGTGGTTGATATAACCCCAATGGCGAAGGGTATAATATTGAGAAGTGAATCGCGTGTGTATTCGGATTCACGATGACACGTGTGGTTTCGGTCATCTTATTGTATTGTGGAAATGAATCTCGTGTAGTTTGGATTCATGGTGACTCGTGTAGTTCGGTCATCTTATTGAGGTAGTAATCTCGTGTGGTTTCGGATTACTAAGGCTCGTGTAGTTCGGCCAACCTCGATGTTGTGAAGATAGTACTCTCGTGTGGTTTCGGATTACTAAGGCTCGTGTAGTTCGGCCAATCTTCATTGTGGTATTTGGTTCTCGGTATTGGGTTAAGGTGTTAACCTTGTTCGTTTATATTGTTTTATATTAATGTATTGTTGTGTTGTAGCTAACCCTCCGGGTGTAGCTATTTGGCGTTGTTCACATCGTCGTTGGTGAACTTATATTGTTGTTGTATCTTTAGCTCGTTGCTTAGAGATCGTACGGTATGCTTAGTGTAGTGCCTTATATGGATGCCTCGGTATGCGGTATTTGTTATTTTGTGGCGTGTCCATTTTATACATATATATGTATGTAGTATATTATCATTCACTAAGCGTTAGCTTACCCTCTCGTTGTTGACTCTTTTTATAGATTGCATGCGGATGGTGGCTCGGGTAAGCGCGAGGATTAGAGGACTTGCATAGTTTGCGTAGAAGGCTTGCTTTTGGATTTATTAGGATTGGGTAGCGTATCCCCAATCGCCATGCTCGGCTTTGTTTTGTATTAAAAGTCTTATGGTCGAAAATTGTATTTTGATACTTAAAGGATAATTTGGGTCGATGTGGGCCCCGCTTCGTAAACATAATTTTATTAATAGAACGTGCTAGTGTTTATATATGGAACATGGGGTTAAAAGCGTTACGCCTAAATATGTCGGGAACTAGTCAAACATTTTCGCGTTAAAAGACTTTCCGGACAGACAGGTTTGGCACGCCGCGCACCCCTGGTGGCGCGCCACGCCAGGTGGCAGTTCAGCAAAATTTTTATTTTTTTTTTGTAATTTTACACGGTTTAATCGCGGGTTGGTTTGGGTTGTTACAAGTGGTATCAGAGCATGGTCTAAGGGATTTAGGTGACTTGAGATAGGTGCCTAGACTTAGACTTGTGTGTGCTTAAATTGTTGCGGGACTTGTAGGATTACGGGTCAGAATGGGTTTGGTTAGTGCCTTGGCTATAGGTTGACTAACGTTTATATTAGTAATGCGGATATTATTAATATGTTGTTGTGTTGTGATAATAATTCTCGCGTGTGTTTGTACCGCGTAGACTTTTGGTTGTGTTTGTGTATATCATCGAGCGAGACGGTCATTGTACTAACGAGTCGATGCGGCATGTGTGCGTAATAAGAACTTGCAAACCTTATTACGGGTGCAAATCGTGTCTAACAAGTGATGTATGATGAGTGTTTAGCAAGATGGGGCTGTGTCGTGCGTACGGTTTTACACGTTCGTGGACTAATCGTTTTGCATTCTTTAGAATGACGACGCGAAACGAGACCGAGGCGAATGACGTGGAGTTTAACGCTAGGGTTGCGGCTGCCGTTGTGGAGCAAATGGGTGCTTTAGAAGAAAGAATGGAAAGGAGGTATTCCGAACTTCAAAGTAGTGGTGAAATGGAGCGTTATCTTAAGAGCTTCATGAGGACTAAACCCCCGATGTATGACGGAAAGCCGGATCCTTTGGTAAGCACAACTTGGATTTCGGACGTCGAAGGGTGTTTCCGTACTATTGATTGCCCTCCCGAGAGAAAGACGAGACTCGCTACGAGTTTGTTGCGGGGTAGGGCAAGGGATTGGTTGGATGGTAAGATTGATCTTGTCAGTGGCGAGACGTTTATGGCTTTATCGTGGGACGACTTTAAGGAGGAATTCTTCGAGGAGTTCCGGACTTCGGCCGATTTGTGGGAATTGCGTAATGAGTTGCGAAATTTGCTACAAGGATCTATGGATTTGAGTACTCTCAAGACGACCTTTATGGCAAAGGCTCGTTTTTGTCCGGAGTATTTGGAAAATGTCTCTACCAAGCCATGGAAATGAGTTTTGGTGTTCGGATGTTAGAGCATGTTCGCTCTCGTGTTGAAGTTGATGAACCATGAGGTTCGACGGGTGGGATGAAACCCGAGAAATCGAGTGTTTTGGATCTCGATGTATGTTGGTAAAGGATTCTACGTGACGCGACATTAGGTGCCTCTTTTATACCTACTAGCGTGGTGTTCGACTCCGATTGTGTTGCGGTTACATTGTACTTAGGGTACCGAAGTGAAACCCTTAGGTTCATGAGTGATCGGGTGAAATTCGACAAACTAAAGCAATTGGATGATTGCGAGTGTATAGTTCGTGTAATTTGTGGTACACTTTTCGTTCGAAATGTTCAAGGATAGGTTAGGATCCTTGGTATGCTCAAAGTTGGAACACGACATGGTGATGGGCCGTGCGAACCCAATTATTGGTAAAGTCTACCTTTGGTAGCATTGTACGGGTGTACGAGATGCGGTTATGGAACGTAATTCCAAGTGGAGGAGTTACACTCCCGCACGAGGAGGTTTTAGTGTGAGATTTCCGACAATGTTTTAGTAAACTGAAACTTGTGTCGGGACCAGATTTGGTCGATTGTGGTAGAGTACAATTTCGGTTAAATTGTACTTATGATTTTGGATTTGAATTATCACCAAGGTGGTAATGTGGTAAATCTCGTTGAGAGATAATGGACGTGTTTAGCAAGCAAGGTGAAATCCCTCGGTTAAGGGATGTGTGTGTCGGATTCTCTTTTAGAGAATTATTGTTTTGTACCTATGTTTGGTATAGGTGGTTCTTGCTCGATTATGGTATGGTTGTTTGATGAAGCATGATCTTTAGGGTCCGCTGACTTCATCATGGGAATACGTGATTGGTGGAGCATGACTTTCGGGGTCTGCTGACTTCATCATGAGCGCGATGTTATATCGGTGAAGCATGATCTTCGGGTCCGCTGACTTCATCCGGTGTTGAGATTGGTGGAGTATGACCTTTGGGGTCCGCTGACTTCATCAAGGGAGTAGTGTTATGTCGGTATGGTGTAACACTATCGGGAAATGCGAGTACCGGTGGGAAATGCGAGTACCATTCCTATGTTGAGATTGTGAATCGCGTGTGGTTTCGGATTCACGATGACGCGTGTGGTTTCGGTCATCTTAACTAAATGAATCTCGTGTAGTTCGGATTCATGGTGACTCGTGTAGTTCGGTCATCTTATTGAGGTAGTAATCTCGTGTGATTTCGGATTACTAAGGCTCGTGTAGTTCGGCCAACCTCGATGTTGTGGAAGTGAATCTCGTGTAGTTCGAATTCACGAATGACTCGTGTGGTTTCGGTCATTGTATTGAGGAGTGAATCTCGTGTAGTTCGGATTCACAATTGACTCGTGTAGTTCTGTCATTCCTCCGGGATAGTGACTCTCGTGTAGTTCGGATTCACTAAGGCGCGTGTGTTTTCGGCCAGCCTTCGTGTGTTGTGTGATTAGTGATGCGATAGCCGTGTTTCGCTCACGTGCTGTTACGGGTGTGACGATCGTCGATTTTGTACACCTTAGGATTAGCGTTGCCATAGTCGTTTTGGGCGCTTTTGGTTTTAGTCGTTGCTTATGATGTTAGGATAGTGGCGTATTGGTTGTATTGCGCACTACAAAGGATGTTTAGTGGTAAGAGTAATCCGTGAGGATTCATGTGGTTCGATCTTCAACGTTCGGATTGTTGACTTTAGGTTGAGACTTGGTCACTTTTAGCGTTGTCTGTGGTAAAGGTACGCTAAGGAATTTATATCTCGGTACGAGGTTGGTTGAGTTTTTCCCGATATGGGAAATTGAGCAGGTTTTAGTGCTCGGATTGTGGTTTTGATAAATCACGGTTGACGATTTTAGTGGTTAAAAGTGATCCATTGGGAAGAATTGTCTAGGAAAGTTCGTATTGGGACTTGAGTGAGGATCGTTGAGTAGGTCCGGATTGGTTAAGTGGAGAAGATCACGAGGACGTGATCGAGTTTAAGTGGGGGAGAGTTGTAAGACCCAAATATTTATTGTACATAATGTATTTATGGTGTACGATGTGTGTATGAAGTTTACGTGTTGCTTGCTCGGACGCCGAAGGAAACTGGACGTTGTCTGAAGTGACAAGGTGTGTACGTATCCTTTCAACCCCAAATAAAGTTTGTGTTGATGTTCCAAAGCCTTACCATTAGAAAGGAAATCTTATCACGTTTCCAAAAATATTTGATTCATCGAAAACGGAGCTACGGTCAAAAAGTTATGGCCAAAACAAGAAACTGAAAACTGACCTGAAGGTTGGAGCGGCGCTCCACCTTTCGGCGCGGCGCGCCGAACCCGTCTGATGCAATTTTCAGCCTTTTTAAAAGGTCTAAATGAAGGGTACTTTGGTCTTTTCACTTGGGGTCGGTTTGGGGTCATCAAAACTGATCCTTTGATCAGTTTGGATCACATTTTCACTCATCAAACACTCCCAACCTTATCTAGTGAGAGAGTAAGAGTTTTAGAGAGAGAGAGGTGGATTTAGAGAAGAAGGAGGCGGATTCTCATCAAAGCTCGAGTTCTAAAGTTGTTCCTCTCGTTCTTGGCTACGCGGTGATAGTATTGGTAAGCTCAAACTCCGAATTTCATCTATTTGATTTGATATTCAAGTTAGGGTTTGAGTTAGTTTGATGAAAAACCCTTTTAGATGATGAAATGGGTTTAGTGATGCTAGTAATTGGGTTTATTGTTAATTGTTGGTGGATTTTGGGTTGGTGAACTAATTGGCCATGTTTAGGACTTGAAATTGAGTTTAATCACTTAAGTTAGTGATTATGGAAGTATTGAAACCCATTTAAGGTTATTTGGTTGACTAATTGTGACTTTGGGTCAAATTAGGGTTTGGTGGTGATTATGACCCATTTGGCGATTTAATGAGGTTTATAAACTTAAAATGGATTAAGTTGAAGTATTAAACCGAGTTAAATGTGTTTTGGTGTTAAAACTTGTAAATGGTGAGATTTTGACTTATTGGGTCAAAACTAGGGTTTTAGTGTCAAAATGGGTATGACGCGTGTTTAACACTTGAGTTCAGGTTTAATTGGCGTATTAGGACCATTCTCACTTGTGTTAGTGATTATTGGTTAGTTTTGGGCACGGTTTGTGCTTGGAAGTGCATTTGGGTCGAAATTGCACTAAGTGACGAATTGGGTTGATTTGTAAATCCACTCTAAGTATATTGTTGTAATTGTGATAATGGAATAGGTACTTTCCATTGGCGAGTTGCGGATTACTTGGAAGCATTCTTCAAGACTTCAAGGTGAGTGATAATATCCTTTGTGCATATGTATGTGTAGGATGGGTGCGGGTCGGGTGAAGTGATTCTCGGCTATAGAGCTCACTTCACATATAGATGGATTTGATGGACTTTTGTATGAGTCCAATTGGCACGGTTGTGCGTTTTGGTTGACCATCTTTGGCGAAGTACGCGTTCGCGTGTACATTATCACACGTGGTTGTGATGTGGTTGATATAACCCCAATGGCGAAGGGTATAATATTGAGAAGTGAATCGCGTGTGTATTCGGATTCACGATGACGCGTGTGGTTTCGGTCATCTTATTGTATTGTGGAAATGAATCTCGTGTAGTTCGGATTCATGGTGACTCGTGTAGTTCGGTCATCTTATTGAGGTAGTAATCTCGTGTGGTTTCGGATTACTAAGGCTCGTGTAGTTCGGCCAACCTCGATGTTGTGAAGATAGTAATCTCGTGTGGTTTCGGATTACTAAGGCTCGTGTAGTTCGGCCAATCTTCATTGTGGTATTTGGTTCTCGGTATTGGGTTAAGGTGTTAACCTTGTTCGTTTATATTGTTATATATTAATGTATTGTTGTGTTGTAGCTAACCCTCCGGGTGTAGCTATTTGGCGTTGTTCACATCGTCGTTGGTGAACTTATATTGTTGTTGTATCTTTAGCTCGTTGCTTAGAGATCGTACGGTATGCTTAGTGTAGTGCCTTATATGGATGCCTCGGTATGCGGTATTTGTTATTTTGTGGCGTGTCCATTTTATACATATATATGTATGTAGTATATTATCATTCACTAAGCGTTAGCTTACCCTCTCGTTGTTGACTCTTTTTATAGATTGCATGCGGATGGTGGCTCGGGTAAGCGCGAGGATTAGAGGACTTGCATAGTTTGCGTAGAAGGCTTGCTTTTGGATTTATTAGGATTGGGTAGCGTATCCCCAATCGCCATGCTCGGCTTTGTTTTGTATTAAAAGTCTTATGGTCGAAAATTGTATTTTGATACTTAAAGGATAATTTGGGTCGATGTGGGGCCCGCTTCGTAAACATAATTTTATTAATAGAACGTGCTAGTTTTTATATATGGAACATGGGGTTAAAAGCGTTACGCCTAAATATGTCGGGAACTAGTCAAACATTTTCGCGTTAAAAGACTTTCCGGACAGACAGGTTTGGCACGCCGCGCCAGGTGGCAGTTCAGCAAATTTTTTTTTTTTTTTTTGTAATTTTACACGGTTTAATCGCGGGTTGGTTTGGGTTGTTACAAGTGGTATCAGAGCATGGTCTAAGAGATTTAGGTGACTTGAGATAGGTGCCTAGACTTAGACTTGTGTGTGCTTAAATTGTTGCGGGACTTGTAGGATTACGGGTCGGAATGGGTTTGGTTAGTGCCTTGGCTATAGGTTGACTAACGTTTATATTAGTAATGCGGATATTATTAATATGTTGTTGTGTTGTGATAATAATTCTCGCGTGTGTTTGTACCGCGTAGAATTTTGGTTGTGTTTGTGTATATCATCGAGCGAGACGGTCATTGTACTAACGAGTCGATGCGGCATGTGTGCGTAATAAGAACTTGCAAACCTTATTACGGGTGCAAATCGTGTCTAACAAGTGATGTATGATGAGTGTTTAGCAAGATGGGGCTGTGTCGTGCGTACGGTTTTACACGTTCGTGGACTAATCGTTTTGCATTCTTTAGAATGACGACGCGAAACGAGACCGAGGCGAATGACGTGGAGTTTAACGCTAGGGTTGCGGCTGCCGTTGCGGAGCAAATGGGTGCGTTAGAAGAAAGAATGGAAAGGAGGTATTCCGAACTTCAAAGTAGTGGTGAAATGAAGCGTTATCTTAAGAGCTTCATGAGGACTAAACCCCCGATGTATGACGGAAAGTCGGATCCTTTGATAAGCACAACTTGGATTTCGGACGTCGAAGGGTGTTTCCGTACTGATGATTGCCCTCCCGAGAGAAAGACGAGACTCGCTACGAGTTTGTTGCGGGGTAGGGCAAGGGATTGGTTGGATGGTAAGATTGATCTTGTCAGTGGCGAGACGTTTATGGCTTTATCGTGGGACGACTTTAAGGAGGAATTCTTCGAGGAGTTTCGGACTTCGGCCGATTTGTGGGAATTGCGTAATGAGTTGCGAAATTTGCAACAAGGATCTATGGATTTGAGTACTCTCAAGACGACCTTTATGGCAAAGGCTCGTTTTTGTCCGGAGTATTTGGAAAATGTCTCTACCAAGCCATGGAAATGAGTTTTGGTGTTCGGATGTTAGAGCATGTTCGCTCTCGTGTTGAAGTTGATGAACCATGAGGTTCGACGGGTGGGATGAAACCCGAGAAATCGAGTGTTTTGGATCTCGATGTATGTTGGTAAAGGATTCTACGTGACGCGACATTAGGTGCCTCTTTTATACCTACTAGCGTGGTGTTCGACTCCGATTGTGTTGCGGTTACATTGTACTTAGGGTACCGAAGTGAAACCCTTAGGTTCATGAGTGATCGGGTGAAATTCGACAAACTAAAGCAATTGGATGATTGCGAGTGTATAGTTCGTGTAATTTGTGGTACACTTTTCGTTCGAAATGTTCGAGGATAGGTTAGGATCCTTGGTATGCTCAAAGTTGGAACACGACATGGTGATGGGCCGTGCGAACCCAATTATTGGTAAAGTCTACCTTTGGTAGCATTGTACGGGTGTACGAGATGCGGTTATGGAACGTAATTCCAAGTGGAGGAGTTACACTCCCGCACGAGGAGGTTTTAGTGTGAGATTTCGGACAATGTTTTAGTAAACTGAAACTTGTGTCGGGACCAGATTTGGTTGATTGTGGTAGAGTACAATTTCGGTTAAATTGTACTTATGATTTTGGATTTGAATTATCACCAAGGTGGTAATGTGGTAAATCTCGTTGAGAGATAATGGACGTGTTTAGCAAGCAAGGTGAAATCCCTCGGTTAAGGGATGTGTGTGTCGGATTCTCTTTTAGAGAATTATTGTTTTGTACCTATGTTTGGTATAGGTGGTTCTTGCTCGATTATGGTATGGTTGTTTGATGAAGCATGATCTTTAAGGTCCGCTGACTTCATCATGGGAATACGTGATTGGTGGAGCATGACTTTCGGGGTCTGCTGACTTCATCATGAGCGCGGTGTTATATCGGTGAAGCATGATCTTCGGGTCCGCTGACTTCATCCGGTGTTGAGATTGGTGGAGTATGACCTTTGGGGTCCGCTGACTTCATCAAGGGAGTAGTGTTATGTCGGTATGGTGTAACACTATCGGGAAATGCGAGTACCGGTGGGAAATGCGAGTACCATTCCTATGTTGAGATTGTGAATCGCGTGTGGTTTCGGATTCACGATGACGCGTGTGGTTTCGGTCATCTTAACTAAATGAATCTCGTGTAGTTCGGATTCATGGTGACTCGTGTAGTTCGGTCATCTTATTGAGGTAGTAATCTCGTGTGATTTCGGATTACTAAGGCTCGTGTAGTTCGGTCAACCTCGATGTTGTGGAAGTGAATCTCGTGTAGTTCGAATTCACGAATGACTCGTGTGGTTTCGGTCATTGTATTGAGGAGTGAATCTCGTGTAGTTCGGATTCACAATTGACTCGTGTAGTTCGGTCATTCCTCCGGGATAGTGACTCTCGTGTAGTTCGGATTCACTAAGGCGCGTGTGTTTTCGGACAGCCTTCGTGTGTTGTGTGATTAGTGATGCGATAGCCGTGTTTCGCTCACGTGCTGTTACGGGTGTGACGATCGTCGATTTTGTACACCTTAGGATTAGCGTTGCCATAGTCGTTTTGGGCGCTTTTGGTTTTAGTCGTTGCTTATGATGTTAGGATAGTGGCGTATTGGTTGTATTGCGCACTACAAAGGATGTTTAGTGGTAAGAGTAATCCGTGAGGATTCATGTGGTTCGATCTTCAACGTTCGGATTGTTGACTTTAGGTTGAGACTTGGTCACTTTTAGCGTTGTCCGTGGTAAAGGTACGCTAAGGAATTTATATCTCGGTACGAGGTTGGTTGAGTTTTTCCCGATATGGGAAATTGAGCAGGTTTTAGTGCTCGGATTGTGGTTTTGATAAATCACGGTTGACGATTTTAGTGGTTAAAAGTGATCCATTGGGAAGAATTGTCTAGGAAAGTTCGTATTGGGACTTGAGTGAGGATCGTTGAGTAGGTCCGGATTGGTTAAGTAGAGAAGATCACGAGGACGTGATCGAGTTTAAGTGGGGGAGAGTTGTAAGACCCAAATATTTATTGTACATAATGTATTTATGGTGTACGATGTGTGTATGAAGTTTACGTGTTGCTTGCTCGGACGCCGAAGGAAACTGGACGTTGTCTGAAGTGACAAGGTGTGTACGTATCCTTTCAACCCCAAATAAAGTTTGTGTTGATGTTCCAAAGCCTTACCATTGGAAAGGAAATCTTATCACGTTTCCAACAATATTTGATTCATCGAAAACGGAGCTACGGTCAAAAAGTTATAGCCAAAACAAGAAACTGAAAACTGACCTGAAGGTTGGAGCGGCGCTCCACCTTTCGGCGCGGCGCGCCGAACCCGTCTGATGCAATTTTCAGCCTTTTTAAAAGGTCTAAATGAAGGGTACTTTGGTCTTTTCACTTGGGGTCAGTTTGGGGTCATCAAAACTGATCCTTTGATCAGTTTGGATCACATTTTCACTCATCAAACACTCCCAACCTTATCTAGTGAGAGAGTAAGAGTTTTAGAGAGAGAGAGAGGTGGATTTAGAGAAGAAGGAGGCGGATTCTCATCAAAGCTCGAGTTCTAAAGTTGTTCCTCTCGTTCTTGGCTACGCGGTGATAGTATTGGTAAGCTCAAACTCCGAATTTCATCTATTTGATTTGATATTCAAGTTAGGGTTTGAGTTAGTTTGATGAAAAACCCTTTTAGATGATGAAATGGGTTTAGTGATGCTAGTAATTGGGTTTATTGTTAATTGTTGGTGGATTTTGGGTTGGTGAACTAATTGGCCATGTTTAGGACTTGAAATTGAGTTTAATCACTTAAGTTAGTGATTATGGAAGTATTGAAACCCATTTAAGGTTATTTGGTTGACTAATTGTGACTTTGGGTCAAATTAGGGTTTGGTGGTGATTATGACCCATTTGGCGATTTAATGAGGTTTATAAACTTAAAATGGATTAAGTTGAAGTATTAAACCGAGTTAAATGTGTTTTGGTGTTAAAACTTGTAAATGGTGAGATTTTAACTTAATGGGTCAAAACTAGGGTTTTAGTGTCAAAATGGGTATGACGCGTGTTTAACACTTGAGTTCAGGTTTAATTGGCGTATTAGGACCATTCTCACTTGTGTTAGTGATTATTGGTTAGTTTTGGGCACGGTTTGTGCTTGGAAGTGCATTTGGGTCGAAATTGCACTAAGTGACGAATTGGGTTGATTTGTAAATCCACTCTAAGTGTATTGCTGTAATTGTGATAATGGAATAGGTACTTTCCATTGGCGAGTTGCGGATTACTTGGAAGCATTCTTCAAGACTTCAAGGTGAGTGATAATATCCTATGTGCATATGTATGTGTAGGATGGGTGCGGGTCGGGTGAAGTGATTCTCGGCTATAGAGCTCACTTCACATATAGATGGATTTGATGGACTTTTGTATGAGTCCAATTGGCACGGTTGTGCGTTTTGGTTGACCATCTTTGGCGAAGTACGCGTTCGCGTGTACATTATCACACGTGGTTGTGATGTGGTTGATATAACCCCAATGGCGAAGGGTATAATATTGAGAAGTGAATCGCGTGTGTATTCGGATTCACGATGACGCGTGTGGTTTCGGTCATCTTATTGTATTGTGGAAATGAATCTCGTGTAGTTCGGATTCATGGTGACTCGTGTAGTTCGGTCATCTTATTGAGGTAGTAATCTCGTGTGGTTTCGGATTACTAAGGCTCGTGTAGTTCGGCCAACCTCGATGTTGTGAAGATAGTAATCTCGTGTGGTTTCGGATTACTAAGGCTCGTGTAGTTCGGCCAATCTTCATTGTGGTATTTGGTTCTCGGTATTGGGTTAAGGTGTTAACCTTGTTCGTTTATATTGTTATATATTAATGTATTGTTGTGTTGTAGCTAACCCTCCGGGTGTAGCTATTTGGCGTTGTTCACATCGTCGTTGGTGAACTTATATTGTTGTTGTATCTTTAGCTCGTTGCTTAGAGATCGTACGGTATGCTTAGTGTAGTGCCTTATATGGATGCCTCGGTATGCGGTATTTGTTATTTTGTGGCGTGTCCATTTTATACGTATATATGTATGTAGTATATTATCATTCACTAAGCGTTAGCTTACCCTCTCGTTGTTGACTCTTTTTATAGATTGCATGCGGATGGTGGCTCGGGTAAGCGCGAGGATTAGAGGACTTGCATAGTTTGCGTAGAAGGCTTGCTTTTGGATTTATTAGGATTGGGTAGCGTATCCCCAATCGCCATGCTCGGCTTTGTTTTGTATTAAAAGTCTTATGGTCGAAAATTGTATTTTGATACTTAAAGGGTAAACATAATTTTATTAATAGAACGTGCTAGTTTTTATATATGGAACATGGGGTTAAAAGCGTTACGCCTAAATATGTCGGGAACTAGTCAAACATTTTCGCATTTAAAGACTTTTCGGTCAGACAGGTTTGGCGCGCCGCGCACCCCTGGTGGCGCGCCGCGCACCCCTGGTGGCGCGCCGCGCCAGGTGGCAGTTCAGCAAAATTTTTTTTTTTTTTTTTTTGTAATTTTACACGGTTTAATCGCGGGTTGGTTTGGGTTGTTACAATATTGGCTAACCGGTTGCCCCAACTCATGTTTGCAAGCGTGAAACGCTTTCACAGTTTTAAACAATTCCTGTTCTGCCTGCTGTTGGAACATCGTCTTGAGTTCCTCGATCATGTCATATGCATTGTAGTCCATTAAGTTCCTTTAGATCTCAGAGGTCATGCTAGCAAGCATAAGACATGCCACTTCAAGTTGTTTGTTATACTGCTTAGTATAAGCATTACGAACAGTAGCATTAGCAGTTTCAGGTGGGGCTTCAGGTAAAGGATTTTCCAGATGGTGCAACTTCCTTTCAGACTTTAAGAGAATCTGAAGGTTTCGATACCAGTCAATGAAGTTGTTACCATTCAATTTTTCCTTCTCAAGGATTGACCTTATGGTCATGTTGTTTACGGATTGAATTGCGTTTGATGTCATCTACAAAATAAACAAGGTTCTTTTAGTATCTTTAATAATTATCCTTTTATAAATTAACTACCCATGTTTTAAAAAATCTATAAAACTTTTAATTTACGTAAAAGGCTAAGATCCACATTGTACTTCCACCATCACAACAGTTGATCTGCTAGCAATTGTGGATTCAATCGGTAGGCGGCGGGCACTAATTGCATTACATGTGCAACTCTTAGATCTTTATGGGACTCACGACATTTAGTGTCTAACACTAGTGTCATGCTGGCATGTTTAGTCCCATCCTTGCCTCGGGTTGCGGACCTCTCAACTCGATTAAGTCATCCAATTGTGAAACGTGTAAAAATTAATCTAGGTCTCACGCATAGATAATAATTACCTCACGATTATAATTCAACTAGGTCTCACGCATAGTCAAAAAATAACGACAAGTGTTTCAACCGAATTGGACGGCACGACTTAAATTTCGACGGGTATATTATACAATTTTGATAATCTTAGAAAAATTGTGTTACGAATATTACATGCATAATATTCGCCTCACAAGTTAAAAACGTTTTAACTTGATTTTAATTATGTTTTGATTTTTGTTGTCACATGGCAAATTATACACAATCACATAACATATAAAATCCAACCAAACAAAATAAAACATAATAAGTATGTGCATAGCCTCAACCGATGAAAATCCTATGCTTGGTCTCACGAGCCATTATGAGAACCAAGTGGTCAACTAAAGGGACGATCACAAAAGTAAACCTTAGAAGCTCCCACTTGCGTCAAGATCTCATGATGACCAAGTGTCCTCCTTCACCGCATCTCTCACAACTTTTGTCCAGCGACTTTACTGCAAGTGTGTGTCTTGATGGCCAAAATCCGTTCACTTCAAGTCTTTAATCCCATCATGGAGGTTACATTTAATGTAAAATAAAATACAACTAATCTAGAATTGTAAATTACATAATTGGCTCAAAACGGCCTCCCAAAATAAAAGATTAAATTACATCAATAAATAGCCATAAAAACAATGGCATTCAAACAACCACAAATATACAAGATCACAACACATACACACGGTCTAGGTTTTCATCTCACAACTTTTGTCCAGCGACTTTACTGCAAGTGTGTGTCTTGATGGTCAAAATCCGTTCACTTCAAGTCTTTAATCCCATCATGGAGGTTACATTTAATGTAAAATAAAAAACAACTAATCTAGAATTGTAAATTACATAATTGACTCAAAACGGCCTCCCAAAATAAAAGATTAAATTACATCAATAAATAGCCATAAAAACAATGGCATTCAAACAACCACAAATATACAAGATCACAACACATACACACGGGCTAGGTTTTCATCGGCTATGCACAATTAAATCATCATAATAATAACATGATCATGACAATAATTATGGCTTGCTCCATGGCCCAAGATGCATGTCTTGGCCATGGATATTAAAATAAAGCATACAAATATATACACAAGCCATTTAATCAAAACAACCACGCAAGAATATTATTAACCGTATAAAAACATAAGAGGCTCTTGATACCACTGTTGGTGATTTAGGGTTTTAAGAAAAACAATTTTCTCATCATTAATTATTATCATGTGCATACATATAATAACAATAACTTTAAGCGGAAGCGTATTTATTATATTAATAACTAAATCACCAAAACGGATCCATATGATTTATACGGTTAAATAAATAAATACAACAAGAGAGATTAAAAATTATACATTTCTTGAAGAACCGGATTGATGGAAGAGAAACTAACAATCAAATGTATGATTGCCGCTAGGGTAGTCCACACTACACTTCGATCAACGTCAAACGGATGTGCTAGTCCCGTCAAGTAATAGTAAATAATTGCAAGAATTATAAAATGAATCGTAATAACCGAAAATTTATTCCTTTTGTTTGTTCGTCGTACAAAAATATCTTGGGTTTTCTGTGCTTGTCGACTTTGTTTGAATTAAGTCAACAAAAGGTTTTGTGAAATCTTGTTTTTTATTTGCCGTAAAAACTAATAAGATTTGTGAGGGATATTTTTTGTGTGTATTGCCAAAAAAGACAACTAAAATATATTAATATATATAGGTGAACAAAGTCGGTCTACGAAAACTGGTCGGTCAACTAATTTGATCACAATACAATCATAATTGTATGCAATATCCATTCTTGGTGCATACGTTCAAAAATAATTATATTATATTTAATTAATTAAAACATTAATTAACTATTAATTAATCAACTAATTAATTAAATTCTTTATTACTTGAAAAATATATATCACGTATATATTATTAATTTGACGTCTAGGTGTATATGTGTGTGACCCCGAAAGCTCAAATGAATTCAGCCATATAGTTATGTGTTGTACCTTGCACATAAATCCTACAAAGCTTATCTAACAAACTATTAGAATGTATTTGATATGTATTATCATGCCCTATCAAGTTGGACATATTGTTAAATAGGACTGGCCCAAGAGCCTTGTATTTATACTCGTGATTATGGAATGGAAAAGGATAGACAATTTAGCTCTTTCAGTTCAGATTGATGTCGTGACCATATTTCAAAACCAACTCTCTTAGATGAGTGGCAACAGAAGGAACACTTTAAGTGAATACACCATAATGGCGATCGAAATCTACTTTTCAGTACGCCTTGGACATCCTTCAATAATCTCGTCATCTTTGTTCTTCAAATACATTAGCAAGTGGCGACAACACAGGAGATGATAAGCATAAGGAAAAACGGATTTAATACCAGGTGCTATTGAAGCTGCCTTATTGGAAATAATTGTCAGCTTTTCAATCCATTCCCTTGATTTTCGGTGTGTATCAGAGGTTACCAAATAACGACGACCAATGGTCTGTGTTCTCACATGCTCCAATACCGTAGGCAAGAGGTAGAATGTTGTTATTGTCATCCATCGCAACAAGAATTAGATTAGTTCCCAAGTACTTTCAAATGAGCACCATCAACCATCATTATTGGTCGTATGTATTTTACAAACGGTCGTACATGCATTTATAACAAATTTTAGTAAATTATAGACAAAATTACTGAATTCATATCAAATTAGTAATTGGTTACTTACTGCTGCACCGATCAACATGTAGCACTTTAAAACTTTGTCTTTGTAGTCGGTTCAAATGTTCGTTCGGTTACCCTGATTACATAGCTCGAGGTTGTGAAGATATAGAGGAAGCTTTATGACTGAGTCTTTATAATTATCCCGCAACAATTTGGTAGCGTAACATTTTGCTCTTCATGCATGATTATACGAGAGACTCACCTGGAACCGCTGACTTATATCAGACATTATATCTTTGCCTTTATAAATTCAACCTTGTACCAACGTATCCTTTATAATGTGTTCCAAAACCTTCTTGGTTGAGTGTTTGTTATTATCCAAGATTTACTTGTTGGAGCGTATGTGCTCGTCATGTAATTTCCTGGTCAAAAAGTTCTCACTTTTAGGTATAAGTGTTGCACTAATTTTTCATTCACAATCTAAAAGTTTACAACGAGCAATAAACCTAGTTTTGTCAGATTTCATCACATTAATCTTTCGTCCATCTTCAAAGCATTTGTTTGTAATTGAAGTTGGACTTCATCATTTTTTTCAAAAGTTTACCCCTGTCTTACACGATTTTGCAACGATTTTTTTAGGGGTTGGCTTAATTTCGGGTTCATTTTGAAATAAAATGGGTGGCATATCACGTAACATGTCACGTGGAGTTCCTTTTAGTACTGAAATTTACTCTTTCTGCATTGGCTCCTCGACCTCCTCCTCTCTGTCCTCCGTTTCGTCATCCGCTGTTTCTCTTACAAATGACTCCATAAAAGGATGTTCTATTTTTTGAGTTCATTGACGTTTTCCTCATCGTAGCGTTGATAATCATGACACTCTAGCTCTTCATCAGTTTTGCTTTGGTGGAAGTTCTTTTTGTTTTCTGGTATGAGTGTTTGTTTGCTAAAATTGAGTGTTCTGGTATTATTATTCGTAGAACTGTGTGTTTTGGTATTGTTGTTTGGTTGAACTGTGTGTTTTGGTGCTCTTGTTGTCGGAACGGTTGATATTGCAACTGATGTTGTTGGAATTGTTATAGTTGGAAGTTGGGACAGTTGTTGCCAAAATGGTTCTTGTGGACTTGCTTGAAAAAGATGTAGTTTTTAGTTTGGTTTTGAAGGATAATTATCAATAGGTTGAAAATTATTCAGTTATTGAAAACCACCACTACTACTACTATTCGGTTTGTTACTACCAAAACCATATACCAATTTGATCTTCTTAACTGTTGGTGTGCGAAGCGAGTTAAACAAGAATTCGGTTCAACAGACAAGGCTAGCCGCGGTCTATCCTAGGCGCGACGCGGCCTAGAGTGTGAATAGGGGTCGAGCTGAAGGAAAACTTCTGTTTTGAATTTTTCCTTGTAGGCGCGGCGCGGCTATCCCTGGCGCGGCGCGGCTTCGTCTGCGAGGAAGTTTCCAAAATCGAGTTTTCTTGTTCCCAAAGCTATTTCTTTGTTTAGTTTTGCCTATTTAAGCATCTTATTGTAACTCATACGTGTATCCACGAAATTTATCAACAAAAGAACTCTCTTTGGTGGCCGAGGATTAAAGTAATCATTCGTGATTACATATAACCTCCTTAAATTCTATTGTCTTTATCGTTTTTGCTAGTTTCTTCATAAACATCAATTATTTTCGTGTATTGTAAGTGGGTTTGATAACCTAGGGTTATCTAGTCTTGTTAGGGCTCACGTGCTTTATTCCTAACAAGTGGTATCAGAGCTTCGGTTCGGTTTCAAGGGAACAATGGCGGAAAAGAGTGATGTGAAGGTTGATAAGTTTGATGGGAATGATTTTAGTTTTTGGAAGATGCAAATTGAAGATGTGCTCTATCAAAAGAAGCTTTACCAACCGTTGAAGGGTGTTAAACCGGAAGAGATAACTCAAGGCGAGTGGGAGTTGTTGGATAGGCAAGCCCTAGGAGTTGTTCGACTTTCTCTGGTCAAGAACGTTGCTTACAACATCGTGGGTGAAACCACAACGGCGGATGTACTTACGGCTTTATCCAACATGTATGAAAATCCATCCGCTTTGAATAAAGTTTTCTTGATTCGGAAATTGGTGAATGCTAGGATGATGGAGGGTTCCTCTGCGGCGGATCATGTTAACGAATTTAATTCGATTTTAACTCGTTTGAAGTCGGTGAATATTAAATTCGATGATGAGCTTGAGGCGTTGTTTTTGCTATCTTCATTGCCCAAGAGTTGGGCCGGTACGGTTACGGCGGTTAGTGGTTCAACCGGAACTACTAAGTTAACTTTTTGAAGGAATTCGGGATTTGATTCTTAGCGAAGGTATTCGTAGGAAAGATTCGAATGGAAGTTCGGGTTCGGTTCTAAGTATTAGTCGGGGAAGAGCTAGGTCAAGAAGTCCGTCAAGGAGCAAGAACGTGGTGTGTTGGAATTGTCAACAAGTTGGTCACTATAAGTCAAAGTGCTCGAGTTTTAAGTCGGGTGGGAGCGTGTCGACTGTGGTGATTGAAGATGCGTTGATGTGTCAAAAAGAGGATCTTGACGAATCTTGGGTTTTAGATTCGGGTGCCTCGTATCATGTTACCCCATTCATGAACGAGATGGTGAACTTCAAGGAATACTCCGATAAGGTTCGAGTTGTGAATGGGAGTATACTTGATATTGCGGGTATTGGTGATCTCATGGTTAGACACTTGAATTATGCTTGGATCTTGAGGAATACGCGGTTCGTTCCAAAGCTCAAGAGTCGGTTGATTTCGGTTGGGCAATTGGATGACGATAATTGTCATGTCCTATTTGGAGATCAAAAGTGGGTAGTGTTTAAGGGAGATTATGTGGTTGCTCGCGGGTTTAAAAGGGGAACCATGTATATGGTTGAAGTTCCTAAAGAGGAATGGCTAGGTGATTTTGTGGATGTCAAAAGTCCTAGCATGCTAATGCTTTCCGGAATTGTTGAGGGATCTTGTTTGAGTGGGAGCTCAAAGGAAGTTGAAGCTAGTGAAAACGGGTCGAGTTGGGTACACTAGAGCTTTCGGTACTTCGGGTAGATCTTCTCCAATGGCAACTTTGTTGTAGTCGACCGAAGAAGATGAACAAGAGGTTTTCTTAAGAGTCATGGTTAATGATACATCCGTACAGTGGGAGTTGGCTCGGGATGGAAAATCGGGTTTGTCAAAATACGTGCGCACGTATGTGGTCGATGTTCCAATGGTGAAAGCAAAGGTGGTTATGTGAAAGATCAAGGATGTGATTGCGTTCTCATACGACTGCCTTGATGGTGTTATCCACATGTTTGATCTACCGGCGGGTTTATTCTTTGTTGGAAAGTTGAATCGGATGGATGATATTGTGTACGGGTGATCGCTTGGGCGATGGGGTTAATTGGGTCGGATCGGACTCAAACGACTCGTTATCTCCAAAACTAAGGAGGTATGTGCCATAACCAAATAGAGGTTCTTGTTTTTCCAAGCTAGTAACAAAAGGATCAAATTATAGCTCAGCGGTATTTTTTGGTATCGAAAGACTTCACTTGCTCGAAGGTTATCGGGATAAGTGCGGCGTGATTCGGGTGCAAATCCGGCGTGATTCGGGTGCAAATCCGGCGGTATCAAAAGGAGGTATAATTAGCTGGTCAAAGTTGTTATTGTGGGATGATGATGATGTTGATGATGTCAGGTTAAGATGGATGCTGTTTAACGTCTCTTCGGGTGGGAGATTGTTGGTGTGCGAAGCGAGTTAAACAAGAATTCGGTTCAACAGACAAGGCGCGCCTCGGCTTATCCTAGGCGCGACGCGGCCTAGAGTGTGAACAGGGGTCGAGCTGAAGGTAAACTTCTGTTTTGGATTTTGCCTTGGAGGCGCGGCGCGGCTATCCTTGGCGCGGCGCGGCTTCGTCTGCGAGGAAGTTTCCAAAATCGAGTTTTCTTGTTCTCAAAGCTATTTCTTTGTTTAGTTTTGCCTATTTAAGCATCTTATTGTAGCCCATACATGTATCCACGAAATTTATCAATAAAAGAACTCTCTTTGGTGGTCGAGGATTAAAGTAATCATTCGTGATTACATATAACCTCGTTAAATTCTATTGTCTTTATCGTTTTTGCTAGTTTCTTCATATACATCAATTATTTTCGTTTATTGTAAGTGGATTTGATAACCTAGGATTATCTAGTCTTGTTAGGGCTATTACGTGCTTTATTCCTAACATTAACAACATAAATTTCGATTGAGCATTACGAATAACATGGTTTAAAAATTCTTGAAAATCTTTAATCATCAACAATATCCACAACAAAATTATTTACCTTATACTTCATTCAAATATGTGAATCAATTAGTAATTGTAACTTATGTAGCACTTTCTCAAAGGAATTTTGCAAGTTATTGATTTTTCGAAAACTAGAAGATTTGAACGTATTCAAACACACTCAATTGGCAGATACATTGGTAAATTGTTAACGTATTCAAATGCACCTCCGTAACAAATATAAAGTCTAAATTTTCATCATTTTGGGACATTTTTAGAGTAAAACTAAAAAATTACAAAAGCTAAAAAATACTGATAGCTAAGATGGCATCTTTCGAGAAGGAAAAACACATGTAAATGCCCAAATGAATGGTGATACTACTCATCATAGGCACTCTTTTTAAAGAGATGAAACGGTATCCTAAAAATCTATAAAATGTAAGAGAATATCCTGAAAATCAAATTATCTGGGGCAGCACGCACCACACACAAAGCAACATGCACGCTGCGTGTTGGTTTATGTGTGGTGGGTATCGCATGCTACTGTGCGTAGCCGGGAAGAAAAAAAACACCATCGACCAAGGCACCACGCATGCACTATGCGTGGTGCGTGATCAATGAGCATTTGGGCAATTTCGAAGTTTCAAGTGTATCATTAAACACTTCAGAATTTCAGAAGGCATTTCAACTAATTTCCCTATAAAACTAGACTATTAAAGTCCGGTTTGTTCTTTCAAGCCCAGATGATCTAAGGATAAAAAAGAAGACGCTCCAACGCAATTACTGTACCAAGAAACGGAATAGCTGAGCAAATTGTGTCTGTTCCAGTTCTGGTGCACGCTATACATCAGACCTATATTAAAAAGGGTTCATGCTCAACCCTACATTAAAGAATATCCAGTGAATGCTGGTGTAAATTTTCATCATCGAAAACTAATGATGAAAAATCAAACATATAACAAAATTGACCCCAACATTCCCTCTTACTAAAATCCATAGAATTCTTATTATACCTAATGAAAAAATAAAACAAAGTAAAGCCCCTAGCTAATCATTAATATAACTAGCAAAAACAAAATCAGAAGTAGCACACATTTTGACATGAATCCGAGTGCAACGGCTTCATATTGTAGAACAAATAAAAAAACAACATGCTAATTAACTTCACCTTGTAGAAGCTCTTGCACTCATGGATGTATGGTAATTCGTGCTTCTCTGTTTCCTATACGAACTGTAAACATCATCATACTGACTCACTTCATTTGGGTTAGCCGTCGCCCCAAGCCCCAGCCTACCCGACCCGGTTGAGCCAGGTTTCTTCTCCACACTTCCATCAGCATAGGTTCCTGTCTCTGGGTCCACCTGAAGGTTAGCTGGTGGAGGTATACACGCACCACCTTTACGCACCATAGGCTCTCGTTCATAGTCATCTTCATCATCACTCTTTCCATCACCGGGTCCCATTGGTCCTTCAGACGGGTTTACTTCTCCAATATCCTTAAAGAATTTCGATACCTTTTCTAGAATTTCAGATTGTGAAAGAGTTGAGGGCGGGATTACAGTTGGAATGTCTAATGGGCTCATGGGAGAGTACGGTACTCCGCTGCCGATTTGCATTTTTCTTACCATTCCTGGAATTAAACCAGGCGGGAATAAAGGATATGGAGGTAATTTCTCAGGTCCAACTGGCGGTGGAATCATATGAGGTGGAGGTTGTTGATTAGGGAGCGGAATTGAAGACGGCATGGGTATGGGCCCACCATAACCGCCAGGTGGGATTGATGATGTCATTATATGTGGAGCTTGTTTTTCATGATGCTCTTTGTCTGATAAATTTAGCACCTGCTGTTGATGTCCTGCATGAAGGTGGAACATAAAACGTTAGAAAATTAATATTTAATTTCATCAAAAACCCACTTAGTGTGTGTGTGTGTGTGGACCGTTTGGGTACCTGGAATAGTAGATAACTGATTAGTATTAGATGAAAAAGAACCAACGGGTGGGCCATTCAGCATCTCGTTTTCAAGTATACTTATAGTATCAGGATCATAAACTTCCTTAGAAGCCCAAAACTGCACGATTTTCTGCAATCGTGATTGATTTTCATCTTTGTTAACAGGGTTTTGGTAAATTCTTGCAAGCATGGAACCTAACACGTGTCTGAACGCAAGTGCCTCGTTATCGACCTCATGAGGATTCACACGTCTTTGCAAGCTGCAGTTTCAAAAAAGTTAAATGTGCATAAGCATATATTAGTATCACCACTGTTGGAATAAACCCCGATTACTCCCAATTACTCCTTTTTAAGAACAAACCGATATGATTTTCTAAAATCTGTTTAACGAATCAGTCAACGTCGGTTAATGGGTCAAAATTAGATTTTTTTAGTCAAAGTCAGAAACGGTCGACATTTTAATACAAAGTTAAACTAAACTAAAATTTTAGAGCTTTTGAACAAATGAACGAATATGTTTATGTTTATCGACAATAATGTTAAAGTTTAAGGTTTTCTTATATTTAAACATATTAATAATTAATATTATTTTGAGATTTATTATTTAAATGTATAAAAAGTCCAACGCGATTAATCCCCGAATTGCCGTTTACTCCCTCCAAAGTCCCGACCAAATACTCCTGAGTAGCGAGTTTTGCAACCTTGAGTATCACTATTCAACATTCAACAAAGACTAACAACTTAATATATAAATAAATAATGCTATTACCTGTCAAATAAAATGTCATTTGCAAGGTAAATAATATGCAGCTGTCTTTCAGGGTCATCGAGAGAATACACCCTATCTCTAAGTGCTTCAGCTAAAGCCGGTGCAAACGGTGACCTCTGCATAAACCACATTTTGGCGCCTTTAATCGACTCTTTGGTGCCTGTGAGGCTGTTTAGAACATTATTCATCTCTGAAGCAACATCAGAAGGAAGTGGCCCAGAAAGACCTTTGAAAGCCCTGGTTGACTGGTCAAACTCCGGACGGGCGTGACCCACAAACGGCTGTGAATGTTGATGGTGTTGCGGGTCAAAATATGGTGGATAAGGGTGTTGATGCATTTGATGTCCACCAGGACCAGCAGTTAAGAGTGGTGCGTTTAGAGACGGTTGGTTCATCATGGGATTAGGATTAGGGTTAGGATTATGCAACATGTTTACAGAAGCTGCAGGAAAAGGTGGCGGCTGGTGGTACATGCCGCCAGGTGGTCGGGCGGCTAACCATAGTTTATACCGATAATAACCGTGGCCTTCACCGCCAAACAAGAAACTATAAGCGGGGTTATCTTTCTGTTTTTCACGGATCATGGCTTCAAATTCGGGACCGTTTTTAAGAGTGTATTCAATGAGTTTATCGATGCATTTTTGTTGCTCGGGGTCAGAAGGTGGAGGAGCAGGTGGCGGTGGTGCATCGTACGGTCCATGGAATGGAGAAGGCCCTAAATGAGGCTGCATATGTGGAGGATAATTTGGTGGTGGTTGCTGATGTGGAAAGTGAAGATGAGGTGGCGGGTGAGGGTGGATCTGCGGAGGCTGCTGCTGCTGCATAAGCGGGAGGCGTGGGAACTGTTGAATAGAAGGATGTGGTTGTTGAAAAGGAGGACCATGTACCGAAGGTATAAACTGCTGATGTGGTTGAAAACCATAAGGCGGTAACTGCTGCTGCTGCTGCTGTTGTTGAATATTGGCAGCTTGTTGCTGCTGTTGTGCAAATGCCATGGCAGCTGCTGCTGCATAATCATGACTTTGCCGGTCCATTGATCTCTAATGAAATAAGTCCTTGAGAACCACCTAAAATAATATATAATTATGGAGTATACAATATACAATAACTTACAATAACTTGAAATAGGTTGAAACTATATATATATAGACCACCTATGCACGAAACATCATACTATTACAAAATAGCATGAGTAAGGAACTGGAAAACTAAAATTAACATATATCATAAGGCTGATAAAATGATGATATCTATTTATCGACAAATTCATATCTAATCGGAAAACAGTTGAGCTAACTGTAACAAGTCTAACACATAAGCTGCTAAATTCAACTATGTCTATTTACATGATCTAAATCTAATCAAGCAACACGTCTGAAGTAACTGAAAGTCAGTTAACCACACAGATATATGAAAACACTTCTATATAAATGTAATGTATATGTATATATGTATATATAAAGTATAAACATATGAATCTTCGGACAACAGCTAGTCTTTTTAAAAAAAATAAAAAATAAGGCAGAAAACAAATTAACACACAAAACAGCTGATCTTTAGCAGGTAAATAAAAAGGCTAAATAAGGGTAACCGAATCAAAAATAGATGAAACACTGTAGATTAACGAATAAATATTGAAGAGTTATTGATGAATTTTATCTAATTGTATTGTTTATGTAAGTTTAAGAAAAGTACTGAAAACCCTAAGAAATAGCAGTACTTACTTGAGAGTAGAAATTGGGGGTTTTTGACCGGAAAACTTTGGGGTTCGGCAGTCGGAGGAGCAACCGGAGATACGAAAATCGTGAATCCGCGAGGGGGATTGTTATATGAAGTCTGCAGCTTTGGTATCTGAAGGTAAACCCTTGTGTTTTGTTACCAAAACTACAATCGGACGCGATAGAAATTTGTATGAACAAGCAGGCGGTGATGCTGTAAAGATCGAAAATGCGAGGGTGAATAATACGGAGTAGAAACTCGTTTTCATCATAATTAAAAAAAAAAAAAAAAAAAGAGTTAATTATAGAACTGGTCCGTCTAGTTTAATCAAAATTATATCGGGAGTCATCTCTTGTTTAAAATTATGTCCGATATGCACATGGGTGGTCCTAAACCTAACGGTAGTTAATTTGTTCCGTTAACTAAGATGTTGTTTGTTATTCAGTCGACTTTTTTGCTCAGTTGGTCCCTCTATTATACCCCAAATCGCTAGTTTGGTCCCTCAGTTTTTAATTTGGCAATCAGAGTCCCTAAGTTATTTTGATTTTGCAATTGGCGTCCCTCCGTCAAATTTCTGTTAAAAAGGTCCGTTAACCCTGTCATGTGCAATGCATGTGAGGGTATAATCGTCTTTTTACTATTTTATTCACTAAAAACAAGGGACCATCGGTGCAAAAAATTCTTAAAATTTTTATTTTTTAATTTATAAATTTATGATATAATTATATTATATTTACTTTAAAAATTCTTATAATATAATTATATTTACTTGGAGATAAAAAATTCTGAATGTTATAAACCAAACCCATCTTTAAAAAATCTTATAAACCAAACCCATCTTCACCTAAATCAAAAACTGAATGTTTGAATGTTGTTTGATCTGTGGGCATATAATTATAGATCTTTAACTCAAAATCAGATCTAACCTACAAATATAAATTCAAAAAAAAATAAAAAAAAATTACATGGTCTTATAAATCTTCATCTTCATCATTTACCATCTCCATCATCCATCATCTTCATCGTCTGCAAACTCGCCGGAAACATGTTTAGTGGATCGAAACCTCTTCATCTTCATCATCCATCATCTTCTCGGATTTGTTCTTCATCATTAGGTAATAACAACAGATATGGATTTTTCAAAACAGTTACTGGATTTTATATAATTAAAACTCACAAATTTTGTTCAACAATGAAGTTTTGTAAAAAGTTTGAAAAATATATGCATATACAAGATCAGAAGACTTAAAAATTACATGGTGTAGGGTTTAAGAATCTCGAGAAGATATTGAAACGATGTCGTAAATCGTTCCCAGATTCATTCATATCCTATATCAATTACCCATGATCCAAAAATCGTTCCCAAATCGAAAATTAAAAAAAAAAAGAGAAACCCTAGATCTGGTTGGGTTATTTGATTGCGATGATGGTAACATCCGTCACTCATTTCTTGTACTTACATGGTAGCATCAGTGAATCATTGTAGTAATTTTGGTTTGTATAATTCAATTTTGATTGTAAATTTTCAATGTTTTTGATTTTGGTATTTGACCACTGCCATTGATATTGAGTAGTCGTGACAGCTTCGCATATAGTTTTGAAGATAAAGATTAAAAGATCATTATTATTATTATTATTATTATTATTATTATTATTATTATTATTATTATTATTATTATTATTATTATTATTATTATTATTATTATTATTATTATAATTTATAGATTCTTGTTTTTATAAATTTATAAAATAAAAATATAAACATTATAAGTTTTTTGGCGCCAGTGGTCCCTCATTTTCAGTTAAGATATTTTTGCACCGGTGGTCCCTTGTTTTTAGTGAAGAAAAGAGTAAAAAGACGATTTTACCCTCACATGCATTGCACATGACAAGGTTAACGGACATTTTTAACAGAAATTTGACGGAGGGACGCCAATTGCAAAATCAAAATAACTCAGGGACTCTGATTGCCAAATTAAAAACTGAGGGACCAAACTAGCGATTTGGGATATAATAGAGGGACCAACTGAGCAAAAAAGTCTATTCAGTCTCTAAATCTTGTAATGGGTTTGTTATTCAGTCTCTAAATCTTGTAATGTCTTATATTTGCGCGTGTGTAGACGTTACCACAAACAGTTTACTTTCTGAAAACATAGTTCGCAAATCTTCAGATAAAAACATCTTAAAAAATAAACAGCACCTAAATAACCACCTTATTAACTTTTAAGCACCGTCACTAAAGCATAAAATATTTTTTTAAGTATATTCCTTAGGACTATCCTTAAATAAATCCATTAAAACATGTACCGTCACTGAAAAAATAGACAATAACCTTAATACTATCAAATTTAAAAAACCTCTAAAACTTACTATATAAGACCAGAAAATAACTCTCACTTTGACGTGCAGTCAAATGTTATGATATTGCAATTATAAATTTTAGTGTTATTAATGAGTGAAAATATTTTGGATAATAGTGATAAAACTTGATTAAAATTTTGATGAAAAAATAAATAAATAAATAAATAATATATAAATATATGTTAAATTCACCACCGAAACTTGACTTGAATGGTATGGGAGTGAGATCCAACTTGACGCCTCAAAAAAATCCGTCATAATAACTAATGAAAAGAAGTACTCCGTATAATCTATGAATTGAAAAATAAGTTTTAGCTAGTGTACCAGCTTCAAAAATAAATTCTACTCATGCTCTAATCCAAATGTTCCACCTACAAGTTCAAGAGCTAGTTTTATTTAAACACACCCGAATAAAGAAAAACAACTAAAAAAAGACATAAATTTTAACACAATACACGATGATGGTTGACATCTATATAGAGTAGTATAGATGTTATTAAATAATTTAATTAAATTTAACAAATTAGTTGAAATGGAATAAAAATAAATGTTAGGAAGAAAAAAAAAAAAAGATAAATGGAAATTACATAACTCACTTTAAGTATTGATAAAATAATTACTATAAATTTTGAAAATTATGAACATACGGAAATAAAAACAACAAAATAATACACTTCCAAAACGCTAACTACTACTGTCTATATCATTAAATTTCTCAAATTAACATAATTTATTAATGTCATTCATTTATGGAAGTTGATCCTCATACACTACTTTTTGATCCATTTACACTTTTATCTTATAAACTTACATTTATGTCCCTAGATTAATCTAGGGAGTTGAACTTATATTATTATTATTATAAATACAATTAAGGATAAAATAGGCAGTTAGGTATACATAGATCAAAAAGTGGTGTGTTAGAATCATCTCTCTTCATTTATAGTCAAATTCCCCTTTTAAAATACAAATTTCAAAAGCTAACGTGAAATTTTTGTACAGAAAAAAAACCCTATCATTCAATTTTCATTTTTCCTCGGTTTTTTTTCCAGTAGCTACTCCACCAACTGCCAACTGTCTTCTTTTGCCAACGTCTGGGCTTGCATACCTATCAACTAGTAATATTTTTTGCTCATGCCTTGACCCGTAGGTTATGAAAATATACTTTATCCGTCTCAAAATAATTGTTCAATTTAGTATTTTTATAAGTTTCAAAAAAGTTGGTCCTTACCAGTGGCGATTCTAGAATTAAAACTCAATGAGGTCCCAAAAAAAAGTATCTGATAACTTACTTGCACAAAATATTGAATGTGTCGGGTCAAATCGGGTCGGTTCGGTCGTACTTAAAACACAAACATAAAATTGGATAATACTCACAAAATATAAGGTTGTTCACATTTTTTACTATTGTCATTGCAACAACCATCATACTAGAAGTAAACTTTTACTTTTATCTACGAAGTTTCATACAATAAAATTCATCCATAATTATCTTATATTCCTATATATGCAAGAAGACAATCATTCATAAATTGAAGTATCTTAACATGTTAATAATAATTATCAAATTCAAAATCAAAAGACAATTTTATTGATACATCACTAACAAAAAAATTACAGTACCAAAAGGCAATTTT